>NC_064928.1:259954268-260259346 GCF_023897955.1 Schistocerca gregaria
CAGTAAGAAGTAGTACAATTCAAGATTTAGTTGTCGATTGTTCACCTTTTAGCCGGCTTTGGTGGCTATGACATGAACTAGGACCTTAAGATTTTGCATGAAAGGAGGACTAGCAGCCACGTTGCATGGGAGAATGTGAAATGTGTTCATATGTAGTAAAAACCTGAGAAATCCGTCCATTTTCGTCATTTGTTATCGAATCGACTTAAAGCCAGATCGTCACATTGGCCGCTTTTCTCTCTGAGACGATTACATTTATCGTCTGCAAAGCTATGTCGCGTGCTGCGGTATGCGGAGACACTAAAAGCACCATAGTAGAACACAGAAGGACCTTCTAAGTTGAAGTAATAGCCAGTAAGAAGTAGTACAGTTCAAGTTTTAGTTGTCGATTGTTCACCTTTTAGCCGGCTTTGGTGGCTATGACATGAACTAGGACCTTAAGATTTTGCATGAAAGGAGGACTAGCAGCCGCGATGCATGGGAGAATGTGAAATGTGTTCATATGTAGTAAAAACCTGAGAAATCCGTCCATTTTCGTCATTTGTTATCGAATCGACTTAAAGCCAGATCGTCACATTGGCCGCTTTTCTCTCTGAGACGGTTACATTTATCGTCTGCAAAGCTATGTCGCGTGCTGCGGTATGCGGAGACACTAAAAGCACCATAGTAGAACACAGAAGGAGCTTCTAAGTTGAACTAATAGCCAGTAAGAAGTAGTACAATTCAAGTTTTAGTTATCGATTATTGTCTTTTTGCCGGCTTTGGTGGCTTGGACATGACCTAGGACCTTAAGATTTTGCATGACAGGAGGAGTAGCAGCCGCGTTGCACGGGAGAATGTGAAAAGTGTTCATATGTAGTAAAAACCTGAGAAATCCGTCCGTTTTCGTCATTTGTTATCGAATCGACTTAAAGCCAGATCGTCATATTGGCCGCTTTTCTCTCAGAGACGGTTACATTAATCGTCTGCAAAGCTATGTCTCGTGCTGCGGTATGCCGAAACACTAAAAGCACCATAGTAGAACACAGAAGAAGCTTCTAAGGTGAAGTAATAGCCAGTAAGAGGTAGTACAATTCAAGTTTTAGTTGTCGATTATTAACTTTTTAGCCTTCTTTGGTGGCTTGGACATGACCTAGCACCTTAAGATTTTCCATGGAAGGAGGACTTGCAGCCGCGTTGCACGCGAGAATGTGAAATGTGTTCATATGTAGTAAAAACCTGAGAAATCCGTCCATTTTCGTCATTTGTTATCGATTCGACTTAAAGCCAGATCGTCACACTGGCCGCCTTTCTCAGTGAGACCGTTACATTTATCGTCTGCAAAGATATGTCGCGTGCTGCGGTATGCGGAGACACTAAAAGCACCATAGTAGAACACAGAAGAAGCTTCTATGTTGAAGTAATAGCCAGTAGGAAGTAGTACAATTCAAGTTTTAGTTGTCGATTGTTCACTTTTTAGCCGGCTTTGGTGGCTTGGACATGACCTAGGACCTTAAGATTTTGCATGAAAGCAGGACTAGCAGCCGCGTTGCATGGGAGAATGTGAAAAGTGTTCGTATGTAGTAAAAACCTGAGAAAGCCGTCCGTTTTCGTCATTTGTTATCGAATCGACTTAAAGCCAGATCGTCACATTGGCCGCTCTTCTCTCTGAAACGGTTACATTTATCGTCTCCAAAGCTATGTCATGTGCTGCGGTATGCGGAAACACTAAAAGCACCATAGTAGAACACAGAAGAAGCTTCTATGTTGAAGTAATAGGAAGTAAGAAGTAGTACAATTGAAGTTTTAGTTGTCGATTATTCACTTTTACCAGGCTTTGGTGGCTAGGACATGACCTAGGACCTTAAGATTTTGCATGAAAGGAGGTCTAATAGCCGCGTTGCACGGGAGAATGTGAAAAGTGTTCATATGTAGTAAAAACCTGAGAAATCCGTCTGTTTTCGTCATTTGTTATTGAATCGACTGAAAGCCAGATCGTCACATTGGCCGCTTTTCTCTCTGAGACGGTTACATTTATCGTCTGCAAAGCTATGTCGCGTGCTGCGGTATGCCGAAACACTAAAAGCACCATAGTAGAACACAGAAGAAGCTTCTAAGTTGAAGTAATAGCCAGTAAGAGGTAGTACAATTCATGTTTTAGTTGTCGATTATTAACTTTTTAGCCTTTTTTGGTGGCTTGGACATGACCTAGCACCTTAAGATTTTCCATGGAAGGAGGACTTGCAGCCGCGTTGCACGGGAGAATGTGAAATGTGTTCATATGTAGTAAAAACCTGAGAAATCCGACCGGTTTCGTCATTTTTTATCGATTCGACTTAAAGCCAGATCGTCACATTGGCCGCCTTTCTCTCTGAGACCGTTACATTTATCGTCTGCAAAGCTATGTCGCGTGCTGCGGTATGCGGTGACACTAAAAGCACCATAGTAGAACACAGAAGAAGCTTCTATGTTGAAGTAATAGCCAGTAGGAAGTAGTACAATTCATGTTTTAGTTGTCGATTATTCACTTTGTAGCCGGCTTTGGTGGCTTGGACATGACCTAGGACCTTAAGATTTTGCATGAAAGGAAGACTAGCAGCCGCGTTGAACGGGGGAATGTGAAAAGTGTTCATATGTAGTAAAAACCTGAGAAATCCGTCCGTTTTCGTCATTTGTTATCGAATCGATTTAAAGCCAGATCGTCACATTGGCCGCTCTTCTCTCTGAAACGGTTAAATTTATCGTCTGCAAAGCTATGTCGCGTGCTGCGGTATGTGGAAACACTAAAAGCACCATAGTAGAACACAGTAGAAGCTTCTAAGTTGAAGTAATAGCCAGTAAGAAGTAGTACAATTCAAGTTTTAGTTGTCGATTAATCACTTTTTAGCCGGCTTTGGAGGCTTGGACATGAGGTGGAACCTTAAGATTTTGCATGAAAGGAGGATTAGCAGCGGCGTTGAACGGGAGAATGTGAAAAGTGTTCATATGCAGTATAAACCTGAGAAATCCGTCCATTTTCGTCATTTGTTATCGATTCGACTTAAAGCCAGATCGTCACATTGGCCGCCTTTCTCTCTGAGACCGTTACATTTATCGTCTGCAAAGCTATGTCGCGTGCTGCGGTATGCGGAGACACTAAAAGCACCATAGTAGAACACAGAAGAAGCTTCTATGTTGAAGTAATAGCCAGTAGGAAGTAGTACAATTCAAGTTTTAGTTGTCGATTATTCACTTTTTAGCCGGCTTTGGTGGCTTGGACATGACCTAGAACCTTAAGATTTTGCATGAAAGCAGGACTAGCAGCCGCGTTGCATGGGAGAATGTGAAAAGTGTTCATATGTAGTAAAAACCTGAGAAATCCGTCTGTTTTCGTCATTTGTTATCGAATCGACTGAAAGCCAGATCGTCACATTGGCCGCTTTTCTCTCTGAGACGGTTACATTTATCGTCTGCAAAGCTATGTCTCGTGCTGCGGTATGCCGAAACACTAAAAGCACCATAGTAGAACACAGAAGAAGCTTCTAAGTTGAAGTAATAGCCAGTAAGAGGTAGTACAATTCAAGTTTTAGTTGTCGATTATTAACTTTTTAGCCTTCTTTGGTGGCTTGGACATGACCTAGCACCTTAAGATTTTCCATGGAAGGAGGACTTGCAGCCGCGTTGCACGCGAGAATGTCAAATGTGTTCATATGTAGTAAAAACCTGAGAAATCCGTCCGTTTTCGTCATTTTTTATCGAATCGACTTAAAGCCAGATCGTCACATTGGCCGCTTTTCTCTCTGAGACGGTTACATTTATCGTCTGCAAAGCTATGTCGCGTGCTGCGGTATGCGGAGACACTAAAAGCACCATATTAGAGCACAGAAGAAGCTTCTAAGTTGAAGTAATAGCCAGTAAGATGTAGTACAATTCAAGTTTTAGTTATCGATTATTCACTTTTTAGCCGTCTTTGGTGGCTTGGACATGACCTAGGACCTTAAGATTTTGCATCAAAGGAGGACTAGCAGCCGCGTTGCATGGGAGTATGTGAAAAGTGTTCATATGTAGTAAAAACCTGAGAAATCCGTCCGTTTTCGTCATTTGTTATCGAATCGACTTAAAGCCAGATCGTCACATTGGCCGCTTTTCTCTCTGAGACGGTTACATTTATCATCTGCAAAGCAATGTCGCGTGCTGCGGTATGCGGGGACACTGAAAGCACTATAGTAGAACACAGAAGAAGCTTCTAATTGAAGTAATAGCCATTAGGAAGTAGTAGAATTCAAGTTTTAGTTGTCGATTATTCACTTTTTAGCCGGCTTTGGTGGCTTGGACATGACCTAGGACCTTAAGATTTTGCATGAAAGGAGGACTAGCAGCCGCGTTGCATGGGAGTATGTGAAAAGTGTTCATATGTAGTAAAAACCTGTGAAATCCGTCCGGTTTCGTCTTTGTTATCGAATCGACATAAAGCCAGATCGTCACATTGGCCGCTTTTCTCTCTGAGACGGTTACATTAATCGTCTGCAAAGCTATGACGCCAACTGTGGTATGCGGAGACACTAAAAGCACCATAGTACAACACAGAAGAAACTTCTAAGTTGAAGTAATAGCCAGTAAGAAGTAGTACAATTCTAGTTTTAGTTATCGATTATTCACTTTTTAGCCGGCTTTGGAGGCTTGGACATGAGGTGGAACCTTAAGATTTAGCATGAAAGGAGGATTAGCAGCGGCGTTGCACGGGAGAATGTGAAAAGTGTTCATATGCAGTATAAACCTGAGAAAGCCGTCCATTTTCGTCATTTGTTATCGATTCGACTTAAAGTCAGATCGTCACATTGGCCGCCTTTCTCTCTGAGACCGTTACATTTATCGTCTGCAAAGCTATGTCGCGTGCTGCGGTATGCGGAGACACTAAAAGCACCATAGTAGAACACAGAAGAAGCTTCTAAGTTGAAGTAATAGCCAGTAAGAAGTAGTACAATTGAAGTTTTAGTTGTCGATTATTCACTTTTTAGCCGGCTTTGGTGGCTTGGACATGACCTAGGACCTTAAGATGTTGCATGAAAGGAGGACTAGCAGCCGCGTTGCATGGCAGTATGTGAAAAGTGTTCATATGTAGTAGAAACCTGAGAAATCCGTCCGTTTTCGTCATTTGTTATCGAATCGATTTAAAGCCAGATCGTCACATTGGCCGCTCTTCTCTCTGAAACGGTTACATTTATCGTCTGCAAAGCTATGTCGCGTGCTGCGGTATGCGGAAACACTAAAAGCACCATAGTAGAACACAGAAGAAGCTTCTATGTTGAAGTAATAGCCAGTAGGAAGTAGTACAATTCAAGTTTTAGTTGTCGATTATTCACTTTTTAGCCGGCTTTGGTTGCTTTGACATTAGGTGGAACCTTAAGATTTTGCATGAAAGGAGGACTAGCAGCCGCGTTGCATGGGAGAATGTGAAAAGTGTTCATATGTAGTAAAAACCTGAGAAAGCCGTCCGTTTTCGTCATTTGTTATCGAATCGACTTAAAGCCAGATCGTCACATTGGCCGCTTTTCTCTCTGAGACGGTTACATTTATCGTCTACAAAGCTATGTCGCGTGCTGCGGTATGCGGAGACACTAAATGCACCATATTAGAACACAGACGAAGCTTCTAAGCTGAAGTAATAGCCAGTAAGACGTAATACAATTGAAGTTTTAGTTGTCGATTAATCACTTTTTAGCCGGCTTTGGTGGCTTGGACATGACCTAGGACCTTAAGATTGTGCATGAAAGGAAGAATAGCAGCCGCGTTGCACGGAGGAATGTGAAAAGTGTTCATATGTAGTAAAAACCTGAGAAATCCGTCCGTTTTCGTCATTTGTTATCGAATCGATTTAAAGCCAGATCGTCACATTGGCCGCTCTTCTCTCTGAAACGGTTACATTTATCGTCTGCAAAGCTATGTAGCGTGCTGCGGTATGCGGAGACACTAAAAGCACCATATTAGAACACAGAAGAAGCTTCTAAGCTGAAGTAATAGCCAGTAAGAAGTAATACAATTGAAGTTTTAGTTGTCGATTAATCACTTTTTAGCAGGCTTTGGTGGCTTGGACATGACCTAGGACCTTAAGATTTTGCATGAAAGGAGGACAAGCAGCCGCGTTACATGGGAGAATGTGAAATGTGTTCATATGTAGTAAAAACCTGACAAATCCGTCCGTTTTCGTCATTTGTTATCGAATCGACTTAAAGCCAGATCGTCACATTGGCCGCTCTTCTCTCTGAAACGGTTACATTTATCGTCTACAAAGCCATGTCATGTGCTGCGGTATGCGGAAACACTAAAAGCACCATAGTAGAACACAGAAGAAGCTTCTATGTTGAAGTAATAGGAAGTACGAAGTAGTACAATTGAAGTTTTAGATGTCGATTATTCACTTTTACCCGGCTTTGGTGGCTAGGACATGACCTAGGACCTTAAGATTTTGCATGAAAGGAGGTCTAGGAGCCGCGTTGCACGGGAGAATGTGAAAAATGTTCATATGTAGTAAAAACCTGAGAAATCCGTCTGTTTTCTCTCATTTTTTATCGAATCGACTGAAAGCCAGATCGTCACATTGGCCGCTTTTCTCTCTGAGACGTTTACATTAATCGTCTGCAAAGCTATGTCGCCAACTGTGGTATGCGGAGACACTAAAAGCACCATAGTACAACACAGAAGAAGCTTCTAAGTTGAAGTAATAGCCAGTAAGAAGTAGTACAATTCAAGTTTTAGTTATCGATTATTCACTTTTTAGCCGGCTTTGGAGGCTTGGACATGAGGTGGAACCTTAAGATTTTGCATGAAAGGAGGATTAGCAGCGGCGTTGCACGGGAGAATGTGAAAAGTGTTCATATGCAGTATAAACCTGAGAAAGCCGTCCATTTTCGTCATTTGTTATCGATTCGACTTAAAGTCAGATCGTCACATTGGCCGCCTTTCTCTCTGAGACCGTTACATTTATCGTCTGCAAAGGTATGTCGCGTGCTGCGGTATGCGGAGACACTAAAAGCACCATAGTAGAACACAGAAGAAGCTTCTAAGTTGAAGTAATAGCCAGTAGGAGGTAGTAGAATTCAAGTTTAAGTTGTCGATTATTCACTTTTTAGCCGGCTTTGGTGGCTTGAACATGACCTAGGACCTTAAGATTTTGCATGAAAGGGGGACTAGCAGCCTCGTTGCATGGGAGAATGTGAAAAGTGTTCATATGTAGTAAAAACCTGAGAAATCCGTCCGTTTTCGTCATTTGTTATCGAATAGACTTAAAGCCAGATCGTCACATTGGCCGCTTTTCTCTCTGAGACGGTTACATTTATCGTCTCCAAAGCTATGTCGCGTGCTGCGGTATGCGGAGACACTAAAAGCAATATAGTAGAACACAGAAGAAGCTTCTATGTTGAAGTAATAGCCATTAGGAAGTAGTACAATTCAAGTTTTAGTTGTCGATTATTCACTTTTCAGCCGGCTTTGGTGGCTTGGACATGACCTAGGACCTTAAGATTTTGCATGAAAGGAGGACTAGCAGCCGCGTTGCATGGCAGTATGTGAAAAGTGTTCATATGTAGTAGAAACCTGAGAAATCCGTCCGTTTTCGTCATTTGTTATCGAATCGACTTAAAGCCAGATCGTCACATTGGCCGCTTTTCTCTCTGAGACGGTTACATTTATCGTCTGCAAAGCTATGTCGCGTGCTGCGGTATGCGGAGATACTAAAAGCACCATAGTAGAACACAGAAGAAGCTTCTAAGTTGAGGTAATAGCCAGTAAGAAGTAGTACAATTCAAGATTTAGTTGTCGATTGTTCACCTTTTAGCCGGCTTTGGTGGCTATGACATGAACTAGGACCTTAAGATTTTGCATGAAAGGAGGACTAGCAGCCACGTTGCATGGGAGAATGTGAAATGTGTTCATATGTAGTAAAAACCTGAGAAATCCGTCCATTTTCGTCATTTGTTATCGAATCGACTTAAAGCCAGATCGTCACATTGGCCGCTTTTCTCTCTGAGACGATTACATTTATCGTCTGCAAAGCTATGTCGCGTGCTGCGGTATGCGGAGACACTAAAAGCACCATAGTAGAACACAGAAGGACCTTCTAAGTTGAAGTAATAGCCAGTAAGAAGTAGTACAGTTCAAGTTTTAGTTGTCGATTGTTCACCTTTTAGCCGGCTTTGGTGGCTATGACATGAACTAGGACCTTAAGATTTTGCATGAAAGGAGGACTAGCAGCCGCGATGCATGGGAGAATGTGAAATGTGTTCATATGTAGTAAAAACCTGAGAAATCCGTCCATTTTCGTCATTTGTTATCGAATCGACTTAAAGCCAGATCGTCACATTGGCCGCTTTTCTCTCTGAGACGGTTACATTTATCGTCTGCAAAGCTATGTCGCGTGCTGCGGTATGCGGAGACACTAAAAGCACCATAGTAGAACACAGAAGGAGCTTCTAAGTTGAACTAATAGCCAGTAAGAAGTAGTACAATTCAAGTTTTAGTTATCGATTATTGTCTTTTTGCCGGCTTTGGTGGCTTGGACATGACCTAGGACCTTAAGATTTTGCATGAAAGGAGGAGTAGCAGCCGCGTTGCACGGGAGAATGTGAAAAGTGTTCATATGTAGTAAAAACCTGAGAAATCCGTCCGTTTTCGTCATTTGTTATCGAATCGACTTAAAGCCAGATCGTCATATTGGCCGCTTTTCTCTCAGAGACGGTTACATTAATCGTCTGCAAAGCTATGTCTCGTGCTGCGGTATGCCGAAACACTAAAAGCACCATAGTAGAACACAGAAGAAGCTTCTAAGTTGAAGTAATAGCCAGTAAGAGGTAGTACAATTCAAGTTTTAGTTGTCGATTATTAACTTTTTAGCCTTCTTTGGTGGCTTGGACATGACCTAGCACCTTAAGATTTTCCATGGAAGGAGGACTTGCAGCCGCGTTGCACGCGAGAATGTGAAATGTGTTCATATGTAGTAAAAACCTGAGAAATCCGTCCATTTTCGTCATTTGTTATCGATTCGACTTAAAGCCAGATCGTCACACTGGCCGCCTTTCTCAGTGAGACCGTTACATTTATCGTCTGCAAAGCTATGTCGCGTGCTGCGGTATGCGGAGACACTAAAAGCACCATAGTAGAACACAGAAGAAGCTTCTATGTTGAAGTAATAGCCAGTAGGAAGTAGTACAATTCAAGTTTTAGTTGTCGATTGTTCACTTTTTAGCCGGCTTTGGTGGCTTGGACATGACCTAGGACCTTAAGATTTTGCATGAAAGCAGGACTAGCAGCCGCGTTGCATGGGAGAATGTGAAAAGTGTTCGTATGTAGTAAAAACCTGAGAAAGCCGTCCGTTTTCGTCATTTGTTATCGAATCGACTTAAAGCCAGATCGTCACATTGGCCGCTCTTCTCTCTGAAACGGTTACATTTATCGTCTCCAAAGCTATGTCATGTGCTGCGGTATGCGGAAACACTAAAAGCACCATAGTAGAACACAGAAGAAGCTTCTATGTTGAAGTAATAGGAAGTAAGAAGTAGTACAATTGAAGTTTTAGTTGTCGATTATTCACTTTTACCAGGCTTTGGTGGCTAGGACATGACCTAGGACCTTAAGATTTTGCATGAAAGGAGGTCTAATAGCCGCGTTGCACGGGAGAATGTGAAAAGTGTTCATATGTAGTAAAAACCTGAGAAATCCGTCTGTTTTCGTCATTTGTTATTGAATCGACTGAAAGCCAGATCGTCACATTGGCCGCTTTTCTCTCTGAGACGGTTACATTTATCGTCTGCAAAGCTATGTCGCGTGCTGCGGTATGCCGAAACACTAAAAGCACCATAGTAGAACACAGAAGAAGCTTCTAAGTTGAAGTAATAGCCAGTAAGAGGTAGTACAATTCATGTTTTAGTTGTCGATTATTAACTTTTTAGCCTTTTTTGGTGGCTTGGACATGACCTAGCACCTTAAGATTTTCCATGGAAGGAGGACTTGCAGCCGCGTTGCACGGGAGAATGTGAAATGTGTTCATATGTAGTAAAAACCTGAGAAATCCGACCGGTTTCGTCATTTTTTATCGATTCGACTTAAAGCCAGATCGTCACATTGGCCGCCTTTCTCTCTGAGACCGTTACATTTATCGTCTGCAAAGCTATGTCGCGTGCTGCGGTATGCGGTGACACTAAAAGCACCATAGTAGAACACAGAAGAAGCTTCTATGTTGAAGTAATAGCCAGTAGGAAGTAGTACAATTCATGTTTTAGTTGTCGATTATTCACTTTGTAGCCGGCTTTGGTGGCTTGGACATGACCTAGGACCTTAAGATTTTGCATGAAAGGAAGACTAGCAGCCGCGTTGAAGGGGGGAATGTGAAAAGTGTTCATATGTAGTAAAAACCTGAGAAATCCGTCCGTTTTCGTCATTTGTTATCGAATCGATTTAAAGCCAGATCGTCACATTGGCCGCTCTTCTCTCTGAAACGGTTAAATTTATCGTCTGCAAAGCTATGTCGCGTGCTGCGGTATGTGGAAACACTAAAAGCACCATAGTAGAACACAGTAGAAGCTTCTAAGTTGAAGTAATAGCCAGTAAGAAGTAGTACAATTCAAGTTTTAGTTGTCGATTAATCACTTTTTAGCCGGCTTTGGAGGCTTGGACATGAGGTGGAACCTTAAGATTTTGCATGAAAGGAGGATTAGCAGCGGCGTTGAACGGGAGAATGTGAAAAGTGTTCATATGCAGTATAAACCTGAGAAATCCGTCCATTTTCGTCATTTGTTATCGATTCGACTTAAAGCCAGATCGTCACATTGGCCGCCTTTCTCTCTGAGACCGTTACATTTATCGTCTGCAAAGCTATGTCGCGTGCTGCGGTATGCGGAGACACTAAAAGCACCATAGTAGAACACAGAAGAAGCTTCTATGTTGAAGTAATAGCCAGTAGGAAGTAGTACAATTCAAGTTTTAGTTGTCGATTATTCACTTTTTAGCCGGCTTTGGTGGCTTGGACATGACCTAGAACCTTAAGATTTTGCATGAAAGCAGGACTAGCAGCCGCGTTGCATGGGAGAATGTGAAAAGTGTTCATATGTAGTAAAAACCTGAGAAATCCGTCTGTTTTCGTCATTTGTTATCGAATCGACTGAAAGCCAGATCGTCACATTGGCCGCTTTTCTCTCTGAGACGGTTACATTTATCGTCTGCAAAGCTATGTCTCGTGCTGCGGTATGCCGAAACACTAAAAGCACCATAGTAGAACACAGAAGACGCTTCTAAGTTGAAGTAATAGCCAGTAAGAGGTAGTACAATTCAAGTTTTAGTTGTCGATTATTAACTTTTTAGCCTTCTTTGGTGGCTTGGACATGACCTAGCACCTTAAGATTTTCCATGGAAGGAGGACTTGCAGCCGCGTTGCACGCGAGAATGTGAAATGTGTTCATATGTAGTAAAAACCTGAGAAATCCGTCCGTTTTCGTCATTTTTTATCGAATCGACTTAAAGCCAGATCGTCACATTGGCCGCTTTTCTCTCTGAGACGGTTACATTTATCGTCTGCAAAGCTATGTCGCGTGCTGCGGTATGCGGAGACACTAAAAGCACCATATTAGAGCACAGAAGAAGCTTCTAAGTTGAAGTAATAGCCAGTAAGATGTAGTACAATTCAAGTTTTAGTTATCGATTATTCACTTTTTAGCCGTCTTTGGTGGCTTGGACATGACCTAGGACCTTAAGATTTTGCATCAAAGGAGGACTAGCAGCCGCGTTGCATGGGAGTATGTGAAAAGTGTTCATATGTAGTAAAAACCTGAGAAATCCGTCCGTTTTCGTCATTTGTTATCGAATCGACTTAAAGCCAGATCGTCACATTGGCCGCTTTTCTCTCTGAGACGGTTACATTTATCATCTGCAAAGCAATGTCGCGTGCTGCGGTATGCGGGGACACTGAAAGCACTATAGTAGAACACAGAAGAAGCTTCTAATTGAAGTAATAGCCATTAGGAAGTAGTAGAATTCAAGTTTTAGTTGTCGATTATTCACTTTTTAGCCGGCTTTGGTGGCTTGGACATGACCTAGGACCTTAAGATTTTGCATGAAAGGAGGACTAGCAGCCGCGTTGCATGGGAGTATGTGAAAAGTGTTCATATGTAGTAAAAACCTGTGAAATCCGTCCGGTTTCGTCTTTGTTATCGAATCGACATAAAGCCAGATCGTCACATTGGCCGCTTTTCTCTCTGAGACGGTTACATTAATCGTCTGCAAAGCTATGACGCCAACTGTGGTATGCGGAGACACTAAAAGCACCATAGTACAACACAGAAGAAACTTCTAAGTTGAAGTAATAGCCAGTAAGAAGTAGTACAATTCTAGTTTTAGTTATCGATTATTCACTTTTTAGCCGGCTTTGGAGGCTTGGACATGAGGTGGAACCTTAAGATTTAGCATGAAAGGAGGATTAGCAGCGGCGTTGCACGGGAGAATGTGAAAAGTGTTCATATGCAGTATAAACCTGAGAAAGCCGTCCATTTTCGTCATTTGTTATCGATTCGACTTAAAGTCAGATCGTCACATTGGCCGCCTTTCTCTCTGAGACCGTTACATTTATCGTCTGCAAAGCTATGTCGCGTGCTGCGGTATGCGGAGACACTAAAAGCACCATAGTAGAACACAGAAGAAGCTTCTAAGTTGAAGTAATAGCCAGTAAGAAGTAGTACAATTGAAGTTTTAGTTGTCGATTATTCACTTTTTAGCCGGCTTTGGTGGCTTGGACATGACCTAGGACCTTAAGATGTTGCATGAAAGGAGGACTAGCAGCCGCGTTGCATGGCAGTATGTGAAAAGTGTTCATATGTAGTAGAAACCTGAGAAATCCGTCCGTTTTCGTCATTTGTTATCGAATCGATTTAAAGCCAGATCGTCACATTGGCCGCTCTTCTCTCTGAAACGGTTACATTTATCGTCTGCAAAGCTATGTCGCGTGCTGCGGTATGCGGAAACACTAAAAGCACCATAGTAGAACACAGAAGAAGCTTCTAAGTTGAAGTAATAGCCAGTAAGAAGTAGTACAATTGAAGTTTTAGTTGTCGATTATTCACTTTTTAGCCGGCTTTGGTGGCTTGGACATGACCTAGGACCTTAAGATTTTGCATGAAAGGAGGACTAGCAGCCGCGTTGCAGGGGGGTATGTGAAAAGTGTTCATATGTAGTAAAAACCTGAGAAATCCGTCCGGTTTCGTCTTTGTTATCGAATGGACTTAAAGCCAGATCGTCACATTGGCCGCTTTTCTCTCTGAGACGGTTACATTTATCGTCTGCAAAGCTATGTCGCGTGCTGCGGTATGCGGAGACACTAAAAGCACCATAGTAGAACACAGAAGAAGCTTCTAAGTTGAGGTAATAGCCAGTAAGAAGTAGTACAATTCAAGATTTAGTTGTCGATTGTTCACCTTTTAGCCGGCTTTGGTGGCTATGACATGAACTAGGACCTTAAGATTTTGCATGAAAGGAGGACTAGCAGCCGCGTTGCATGGGAGAATGTGAAATGTGTTCATATGTAGTAAAAACCTGAGAAATCCGTCCATTTTCGTCATTTGTTATCGAATCGACTTAAAGCCAGATCGTCACATTGGCCGCTTTTCTCTCTGAGACGATTACATTTATCGTCTGCAAAGCTATGTCGCGTGCTGCGGTATGCGGAGACACTAAAAGTACCATAGTAGAACACAGAAGGAGCTTCTAAGTTGAAGTAATAGCCAGTAAGAAGTAGTACAATTCAAGTTTTAGTTGTCGATTGTTCACCTTTTAGCCGGCTTTAGTGGCTATGACATGAACTAGGACCTTAAGATTTTGCATGAAAGGAGGACTAGCAGCCGCGTTGCATGGGAGAATGTGAAATGTGTTCATATGTAGTAAAAACCTGAGAAATCCGTCCATTTTCGTCATTTGTTATCGAATCGACTTAAAGCCAGATCGTCACATTGGCCGCTTTTCTCTCTGAGACGGTTACATTTATCGTCTGCAAAGCTATGTCGCCTGCTGCGGTATGCCGAAACACTAAAAGCACCATAGTAGAACACAGAAGAAGCTTCTAAGTTGAAGTAATAGCCAGTAAGAGGTAGTACAATTCAAGTTTTAGTTGTCGATTATTCACTTTTTCCCGGCTTTGGTGGCTAGGACATGACCTAGGACCTTAAGATTTTGCATGAAAGGAGGTCTAATAGCCGCGTTGCACGGGAGAATGTGAAAAGTGTTCATATGTAGTAAAAACCTGAGAAATCCGTCTGTCTTCGTCATTTGTTATTGAATCGACTGAAAGCCAGATCGTCACATTGGCCGCTTTTCTCTCTGAGACGGTTACATTTATCGTCTGCAAAGCTATGTCGCCTGCTGCGGTATGCCGAAACACTAAAAGCACCATAGTAGAACACAGAAGAAGCTTCTAAGTTGAAGTAATAGCCAGTAAGAGGTAGTACAATTCAAGTTTTAGTTGTCGATTATTAACTTTTTAGCCTTTTTTGGTGGCTTGGACATGACCTAGCACCTTAAGATTTTCCATGGAAGGAGGACTTGCAGCCGCGTTGCACGGGAGAATGTGAAATGTGTTCATATGTAGTAAAAACCTGAGAAATCCGACCGGTTTCGTCATTTTTTATCGAATCGACTTAAAGCCAGATCGTAACATTGGCCGCTTTTCTCTCTGAGACGGTTACATTTATCGTCTGCAAAGCTATGTCGCGTGCTGCGGTATGCGGAGACACTAAAAGCACCATAGTAGAACACAGAAGAAGCTTCTAAGTTGAAGTAATAGCCAGTAAGATGTAGTACAATTCAAGATTTAGTTATCGATTATTCACTTTTTAGCCGTATTTGGTGGCTTGGACGTGACCTAGGACCTTAAGATTTTGCATCAAAGGAGGACTAGCAGCCGCGTTGCATGGGAGTATATGAAAAGTGTTCATATGTAGTAAAAACCTGAGAAATCCGTCCGGTTTCGTCTTTGTTATCGAATCGACTTAAAGCCAGATCGTCACATTGGCCGCTTTTCTCACTGAGACGGTTACATTTATCGTCTGCAAAGCTATGTCGAAAACTGTGGTATGCGGAGACACTAAAAGCACCATAGTACAACACAGAAGAAGTTTCTAAGTTGAAGTAATAGCCAGTAAGAAGTAGTACAATTGAAGTTTTAGTTATCGATTATTCACTTTTTAGCCGGCTTTGGAGGCTTGGACATGAGGTGGAACCTTAAGATTTTGGATGAAAGGAGGATTAGCAGCGGCGTTTCACGGGAGAATGTGAAAAGTGTTCATATGCAGTATAAACCTGAGAAAGCCGTCCATTTTCGTCATTTGTTATCGATTCGACTTAAAGCCAGATCGTCACATTGGCCGCCTTTCTCTCTGAGACCGTTACATTTATCGTCTGCAAAGCTATGTCGCGTGCTGCGGTATGCGGAGACACTAAAAGCACCATAGTAGAACACAGAAGAAGCTTCTATGTTGAAGTAATAGCCAGTAGGAAGTAGTACAATTCATGTTTTAGTTGTCGATTATTCACTTTGTAGCCGGCTTTGGTGGCTTGGACATGACCTAGGACCTTAAGATTTTGCATGAAAGGAAGACTAGCAGCCGCGTTGCACGGGGGAATGTGAAAAGTGTTCATATGTAGTAAAAACCTGAGAAATCCGTCCGTTTTCGTCATTTGTTATCGAATCGATTTAAAGCCAGATCGTCACATTGGCCGCTCTTCTCTCTGAAACGGTTACATTTATCGTCTGCAAAGCTATGTCGCGTGCTGCGGTATGTGGAAACACTAAAAGCACCATAGTAGAACACAGTAGAAGCTTCTAAGTTGAAGTAATAGCCAGTAAGAAGTAGTACAATTCAAGTTTTAGTTGTCGATTAATCAATTTTTAGCCGGCTTTGGAGGCTGGGACATGAGGTGGAACCTTAAGATTTTGCATGAAAGGAGGATTAGCAGCGGCGTTGCACGGGAGAATGTGAAAAGTGTTCATATGCAGTATAAACCTGAGAAATCCGTCCATTTTCGTCATTTGTTATCGATTCGACTTAAAGCCAGATCGTCACATTGGCCGCCTTTCTCTCTGAGACCGTTACATTTATCGTCTGCAAAGCTATGTCGCGTGCTGCGGTATGCGGAGACACTAAAAGCACAATAGTAGAACACAGAAGAAGCTTCTATGTTGAAGTAATAGCCAGTAGGAAGTAGTACAATTCAAGTTTTAGTTGTCGATTATTCACTTTTAGCCGGCTTTGGTGGCTTGGACATGACCTAGAACCTTAAGATTTTGCATGAAAGCAGGACTAGCAGCCGCGTTGTATGGGAGAATGTGAAAAGTGTTCATATGTAGTAAAAACCTGAGAAAGCCGTCCGGTTTCGTCTTTGTTATCGAATCGACATAAAGCCAGATCGTCACATTGGCCGCTTTTCTCTCTGAGACGGTTACATTAATCGTCTGCAAAGCTATGACGCCAACTGTGGTATGCGGAGACACTAAAAGCACCATAGTACAACACAGAAGAAGCTTCTAAGTTGAAGTAATAGCCAGTAAGAAGTAGTACAATTCAAGTTTTAGTTGTCGATTATTCACTTTTTAGCCGGCTTTGGAGGCTTGGACATGAGTGGAACCTTAAGATTTAGCATGAAAGGAGGACTAGCAATCGCGTTGCACGGGAGAATGTGAAAAGTGTTCATATGCAGTATAAACCTGAGAAAGCCGTCCATTTTCGTCATTTGTTATCGATTCGATTTAAAGCCAGATCGTCACATTGGCCGCTTTTCTCTCTGAGACGGTTACATTTATCGTCTGCAAAGCTATGTCGCGTGCTGCGGTATGCGGAGACACTAAAAGCACCATAGTAGAACACAGAAGAAGCTTCTAAGTTGAAGTAATAGCCTGTAAGAAGTAGTACAATTCAAGTTTTAGTTATCGATTATTCACTTTTTAGCCGTCTTTGGTGGCTTGGACATGACCTAGGACCTTAAGATTTTGCATCAAAGGAGGACTAGCAGCCGCGTTGCATGGGAGAATGTGAAAAGTGTTCATATGTAGTAAAAACCTGAGAAATCCGTCCGTTTTCGTCATTTGTTATCGAATGGATTTAAAGCCAGATCGTCACATTGGCCGCTCTTCTCTCTGAAACGGTTACATTTATCGTCTGCAAAGCTATGTCGCGTGCTGCGGTATGCGGAAACACTAAAAGCACCATAGTAGAACACAGAAGAAGCTTCTATGTTGAAGTAATAGCCAGTAGGAAGTAGTAGAATTCAAGTTTTAGTTGTCGATTATTCACTTTTTAGCCGGCTTTGGTGGCTTGGACATGATCTAGGACCTAAAGATTTTGCATGAAAGGAGGACTAGCAGCCGCGTTGCATGGGAGAATGTGAAAAGTGTTCATATGTAATAAAAACCTGAGAAATCCGTAAGGTTTCGTCTTTGTTATCGAATCGACTTAAAGCCAGATCATCACATTGGCCGCTTTTCTCTTTCTGAGACGGTTACATTTATCGTCTGCAAAGCTATGTCGCGTGCTGCGCTTTGCGGAGACACTAAAAGCACCATAGTAGAACACAGAAGAAGCTTCTAAGTTGAAGTAATAGCCAGTAAGACGTAGTACAATTCAAGATTTAGTTGTCGATTGTTCACCTTTTAGACGGCTTTGGTGGCTATGACATGAACTAGGACCTTAAGATTTTGCATGAAAGGAGGACTAGCAGCCGCGTTGTATGGGAGAATGTGAATGTGTTCATATGTAGTAAAAACCTGAGAAATCCGTCAATTTTCGTCATTTGTTAATGAATCGACTTAAAGCCAGATCGTCACATTGGCCGCTTTTCTCTCTGAGACGGTTACATTTATCGTCTGCAAAGCTATGTCGCGTGCTGCGGTATGCGGAGACACTAAAAGCACCATAGTAGAACACAGAAGGAGCTTCTAAGTTGAAGTAATAGCCAGTAAGAAGTAGTACAATTCAAGATTTAGTTGTCGATTGTTCACCTTTTAGCCGTCTTTGGTGGCTATGACATGAACTAGGACCTTAAGATTTTGCATGAAAGGAGGACTAGCAGCCGCGTTGCATGGGAGAATGTGAAATGTGTTCATATGTAGTAAAAACCTGAGAAATCCGTCCATTTTCCTCATTTGTTATCGAATCGACTTAAAGCCAGATCGTCACATTGGCCGCTTTTCTCTCTGAGACAGTTACATTTATCGTCTGCAAAGCTATGTCGCGTGCTGTGGTATGCGGAGACACTAAAAGCACCATAGTACAACATAGAAGAAGGTTCTAAGTTGAAGTAATAGCCAGTAAGAACTAGTACAATTCAAGTTTTAGTTGTCGATTATTCACTTTTTAGCCGGCTTTGGAGGCTTGGACATGAGGTGAAACCTTAAGATTTTGCATGAAAGGAGGATTAGCGGCGGCGTTGCACGGGAGAATGTGAAAAGTGTTCATATGCCGTATAAACCTGAGAAAACCGTCCATTTTCGTCATTTGTTATCGATTAGAGTTAAAGCCAGATCGTCACATTGGCCGAATTTCTCTCTGAGACGGTCACATTTATCGTCTGCAAAGCTATGTCGCATGCTGCGGTATGCGGAGACACTAAAAGCACCATAGTAGAACACAGAAGAAGCCTCTATGTTGAAATAATAGCCAGTAGGAAGTAGTACAATTCAAGTTTTAGTTGTCGATTATTCACTTTTTAGCCGGCTTTGGTGGCTTGGACATGACCTAGGACCTTAAGATTTTGCATGAAAGGAGGACTAGCAATCGCGTTGCATGGGAGAATGTGAAAAGTGTTCATATGTACTAAACACCTGAGAAATCCGTCCGTTTCCGTCATTTTTATCGAATCGACTTAAAGCCAGATCGTCACATTGGCTGTTCTTCTCTCTGACACGGTTACATTTATCGTCTGCAAAGCTATGTCGCGTGCTGCGGTATGCCGAAACACTAAAAGCACCATAGTAGAACACAGAAGAAGCTTCTAATTTGAAGTAATAGCCAGTAAGAAGTAGTACAACTCAAGTTTTAGTTGTCGGTTATACACTTTTTAGCCAGCTTTGGTTGCTTTGACATTAGGTGGAACCTTAAGATTTTGCATAAAAGGAGGACTAGCAGCCGCGTTGCACGGGAGAATGTGAAAAGTGTTCATATGCAGTATAAACCTGAGAAATCCGTCGATTTTCGTCATTTGTTATCGATTCGACTTAAAGCCAGTTCGTCACATTGGCCGAATTTCTCTCTGAGACGGTTACATTTATCGTCTGCAAAGCTATGTCGCGTGCTGCGGTATGCCGAAACACTAAAAGCACCATAGTAGAACACAGAAGAAGCTTCTAATTTGAAGTAATAGCCAGGAAGAAGTAGTACAACTCAAGTTTTAGTTGTCGGTTATACACTTTTTAGCCGGCTTTGGTTGCTTTGACATTAGGTGGAACCTTAAGATTTTGCATGAAAGGAGGACTAGGAGCCGCGTTGCACGGGAGAATGTGAAAAGTGTTCATATGCAGTATAAACCTGAGAAATCCGTCCATTTTCGTCATTTGTTATCGATTCGACTTAAAGCCAGATCGTCACATTGGCCGCTCTTCTCTCTGAAACAGTTACATTTATCGTCTGCAAATCTATGTCGCGTGCTGCGGATGCGGAAACACTAAAAGCACCATAGTAGAACACAGAAGAAGCTTCTAAGTTGAAGTATAAGCCAGTAAGAAGTAGTACAATTAAAGTTTTAGTTGTCGATTATTCACTTTTTAGCCGGCTTTGGTGGCTTGGACATGACCTAGAACCTTAAGATTTTGCATGAAAGCAGGACTAGCAGCCGTGTTGCATGGGAGAATGTGAAAAGTGTTCATATGTAGTAAAAACCTGAGAAAGCCGTCCGTTTTCGTCATTTGTTATCGAATCGACTTAAAGCCAGATCGTCACGTTGGCCGCTCTTCTCTCTGAAACGGTTACATTTATCGTCTACAAAGCTATGTCATGTGCTGCGGTATGCGGAAACACTAAAAGCACCATAGTAGAACACAGAAGAAGCTTCTATGTTGAAGTAATAGGAAGTAAGAAGTAGTACAATTGAAGTTTTAGTTGTCGATTATTCACTTTTACCCGGCTTTGGTGGCTAGGACATGACCTAGGACCTTAAGATTTTGCATGAAAGGAGGTGTAGGAGCCGCGTTGCACGGGAGAATGTGAAAAGTGTTCATATGTAGTAAAAACCTGAGAAATCCGTCTGTTTTCGTCATTTGTTATCGAATCGACTGAAAGCCAGATCGTCACATTGGCCGCTTTTCTCTCTGAGACTGTTACATTTATCGTCTGCAAAGCTATGTCGCGTGCTGCGGTATGCCGAAACACTAAAAGCACCATAGTATAACACAGAAGAAGCTTCTAAGTTGAAGTAATAGCCAGTAAGAGGTAGTACAATTCAAGTTTTAGTTGTCGATTATTAACTTTTTAGCCTTCTTTGGTGGCTTGGACATGACCTAGCACCTTAAGATTTTCCATGGAAGGAGGACTTGCAGCCGCGTTGCACGGGAGAATGTGAAATGTGTTCATATGTAGTAAAAACCTGAGAAATCCGTCCGTTTTCGTCATTTTTTATCGAATCGACTTAAAGCCAGATCGTCACATTGGCCGCTTTTCTCTCTGAGACGGTTACATTTATCGTCTGCAAAGCTATGTCGCGTGCTGCGGTATGCGGAGACACTAAAAGCACCATAGTAGAACACAGAAGAAGCTTATAAGTTGAAGTAATAGCCAGTAAGATGTAGTACAATTCAAGTTTTAGTTATCGATTATTCACTTTTTAGCCGTCTTTGGTGGCTTGGACATGACCTAGGACCTTAAGATTTTGCATCAAAGGAGGACTAGCAGCCGCGTTGCATGGGAGTATGTGAAAAGTGTTCATATGTAGTAAAAACCTGAGAAATCCGTAAGGTTTCGTCTTTGTTATCGAATCGACTTAAAGCCAGATCGTCACATTGGCCGCTTTTCTCTCTGAGACGGTTACATTTATCGTCTCCAAAGCTATGTCGCGTGCTGCGGTATGCGGAGACACTAAAAGCAATATAGTAGAACACAGAAGAAGCTTCTATGTTGAAGTAATAGCCATTAGGAAGTAGTACAATTCAAGTTTTAGTTGTCGATTATTCACTTTTTAGCCGGCTTTGGTGGCTTGGACATGACCTAGGACCTTAAGATTTTGCATGAAAGGAGGACAAGCAGCCGCGTAGCATGGGAGTATGTGAAAAGTGTTCATATGTAGTAAAAACCTGTGAAATCCGTCCGGTTTCGTCTTTGTTATCGAATCGACATAAAGCCAGATCGTCACATTGGCCGCTTTTCTCTCTGAGACGGTTACATTAATCGTCTGCAAAGCTATGACGCCAACTGTGGTATGCGGAGACACTAAAAGCACCATAGTAGAACACAGAAGAAGCTTCTAAGTTGAAGTAATAGCCAGTAAGAAGTAGTACAATTCAAGTTTTAGTTATCGATTATTCACTTTTTAGCCGGCTTTGGAGGCTTGGACATGAGGTGGAACCTTAAGATTTAGCATGAAAGGAGGATTAGCAGCGGCGTTGCACGGGAGAATGTGAAAAGTGTTCATATGCAGTATAAACCTGAGTAAGCCGTCCATTTTCTTCATTTGTTATCGATTCGACTTAAAGTCAGATCGTCACATTGGCCGCCTTTCTCTCTGAGTCCGTTACATTTATCGTCTGCAAAGCTATGTCGCGTGCTGCGGTATGCGGAGACACTAAAAGCACCATAGTAGAACACAGAAGAAGCTTCTATGTTGAAGTAATAGCCAGTAGGAAGTAGTACAATTCATGTTTTAGTTGTCGATTATTCACTTTGTAGCCGGCTTTGGTGGCTTGGACATGACCTTGGACCTTAAGATTTTGCATGAAAGGAGGACTAGCAGCCGCGTTGCACGGGGGAATGTGAAAAGTGATCATATGTAGTAAAAACCTGAGAAATCCGTCCGTTTTCGTCATTTGTTATCGAATCGATTTAAAGCCAGATCGTCACATTGGCCGCTTTTCTCTCTGAGACGGTTACATTTATCGTCTGCAAAGCTATGTTGCGTGCTGCGGTATGCGGAGACACTAAAAGCACCATAGTAGAACACAGAGGAAGCTTCTAAGTTGAAGTAATAGCCTGTAAGAAGTAGTACAATTCAAGTTTTAGTTATCGATTATTCACTTTTTAGCCGTCGTTGGTGGCTTACACATGACCTAGGACCTTAAGATTTTGCATCAATGGAGGACTAGCAGCCGCGTTGCACGGGAGAATGTGAAAAGTGTTCATATGCAGTATAAACCTGAGAAATCCGTCCATTTTCGTCATTTGTTATCGATTCGACTTAAAGCCAGATCGTCACATTGGTCGAATTTCTCTCTGAGACGGTTACATTTATCGTCTGCAAAGCTATGTCGCGTGCTGCGGTATGCGGAGACACTAAAAGCACCATAGTAGAACACAGAAGAAGCTTCTATGTTGAAGTAATAGCCAGTAGGAAGTTGTACAATTGAAGTTTTAGTTGTCGATTATTCACTTTTACCCGGCTTTGGTGGCTAGGACATGACCTAGGACCTTAAGATTTTGCATGAAAGGAGGTGTAGGAGTCGCGTTGCATGGGAGAATGTGAAGGGTGTTCATATGTAGTAAAAACCTGAGAAATCCGTCTGTTTTCGTCATTTGTTATCGAATCGACTGAAAGCCAGATCGTCACATTGGCCGCTTTTCTCTCTGAGACTGTTACATTTATCGTCTGCAAAGCTATGTCGCGTGCTGCGGTATGCCGAAACACTAAAAGCACCATAGTAGAACACAGAAGAAGCTTCTAAGTTGAAGTAATAGCCAGTAAGAGGTAGTACAATTCAAGTTTTAGTTGTCGATTATTAACTTTTTAGCCTTCTTTGGTGGCTTGGACATGACCTAGCACCTTAAGATTTTCCATGGAAGGAGGACTTGCAGCCGCGTTGCACGGGAGAATGTGAAATGTGTTCATATGTAGTAAAAACCTGAGAAATCCGTCCGTTTTCGTCATTTTTTATCGAATCGACTTAAAGCCAGATCGTCACATTGGCCGCTTTTCTCTCTGAGACGGTTACATTAATCGTCTGCAAAGCTATGACGCCAACTGTGGTATGCGGAGACACTAAAAGCACCATAGTACAACACAGAAGAAGCTTCTAAGTTGAAGTAATAGCCAGTAAGAAGTAGTACAATTCAAGTTTTAGTTATCGATTATTCACTTTTTAGCCGGCTTTGGAGGCTTGGACATGAGGTGGAACCTTAAGATTTAGCATGAAAGGAGGATTAGCGGCGGCGTTGCACGGGAGAATGTGAAAAGTGTTCATATGCCGTATAAACCTGAGAAAACCGTCCATTTTCGTCATTTGTTATCGATTAGAGTTAAAGCCAGATCGTCACATTGGCCGAATTTCTCTCTGAGACGGTCACATTTATCGTCTGCAAAGCTATGTCGCATGCTGCGGTATGCGGAGACACTAAAAGCACCATAGTAGAACACAGAAGAAGCTTCTATGTTGAAGTAATAGCCAGTAAGAAGTAGTACAATTAATGTTTTAGTTGTCGATTATTCACTTTGTAGCCGGCTTTGGTGGCTTGGACATGACCTAGGACCTTAAGATTTTGCATGAAAGGAAGACTAGCAGCCGCGTTGCACGGGGGAGTGTGAAAAGTGTTCATATGTAGTAAAAACCTGAGAAATCCGTCCGTTTTCGTCATTTGTTATCGAATCGATTTAAAGCCAGATCGTCACATTGGCCGCTTTTCTCTCTGAGACGGTTACATTTATCGTCTGCAAAGCTATGTTGCGTGCTGCGGTATGCGGAGACACTAAAAGCACCATAGTAGAACACAGAAGAAGCTTCTAAGTTGAAGTAATAGCCTGTAAGAAGTAGTACAATTTAAGTTTTAGTTATCGATTATTCACTTTTTAGCCGTCTTTGGTGGCTTACACATGACCTAGGACCTTAAGATTTTGCATCAAAGGAGGACTAGCAGCCGCGTTGCACGGGAGAATGTGAAAAGTGTTCATATGCAGTATAAACCTGAGAAATCCGTCCATTTTTGTCATTTGTTATCGATTCGACTTAAAGCCAGATCGTCACATTGGTCGAATTTCTCTCTGAGACGGTTACATTTATCGTCTGCAAAGCTATGTCGCGTGCTGCGGTATGCGGAGACACTAAAAGCACCAAAGTAGAACACAGAAGAAGCTTCTATGTTGAAGTAATAGCCAGTAGGAAGTAGTACAATTGAAGTTTTAGTTGTCGATTATTCACTTTTACCCGGCTTTGGTGGCTAGGACATGACCTAGGACCTTAAGATTTTGCATGAAAGGAGATGTAGGAGCCGCGTTGCACGGGAGAATGTGAAAAGTGTTCATATGTAGTAAAAACCTGAGAAATCCGTCGATTTTCGTCATTTGTTATCGAATCGACTGAAAGCCAGATCGACACATTGGCCGCTTTTCTCTCTGAGACTGTTACATTTATCGTCTGCAAAGCTATGTCGCGTGCTGCGGTATGCCGAAACACTAAAAGCACCATAGTAGAACACAGAAGAAGCTTCTAAGTTGAAGTAATAGCCAGTAAGAGGTAGTACAATTCAAGTTTTAGTTGTCGATTATTAACTTTTTAGCCTTCTTTGGTGGCTTGGACATGACCTAGCACCTTAAGATTTTCCATGGAAGGAGGACTTGCAGCCGCGTTGCACGGGAGAATGTGAAATGTGTTCATATGTAGTAAAAACCTGAGAAATCCGTCCGTTTTCGTCATTTTTTATCGAATCGACTTAAAGCCAGATCGTCACATTGGCTGCTTTTCTCTCTGAGACGGTTACATTTATCGTCTGCAAAGCTATGTCGCGTGCTGCGGTATGCGGAGACACTAAAAGCACCATAGTAGAACACAGAAGAAGCTTCTAAGTTGAAGTAATAGCCAGTAAGAAGTAGTACAATTCAAGTTTTAGTTATCGATTATTCACTTTTTAGCCGTCTTTGGTGGCTTGGACATGACCTAGGACCTTAAGGTTTTGCATCAAAGGAGGACTAGCAGCCGCGTTGCATGGGAGTATGTGAAAAGTGTTCATATGTAGTAAAAACCTGAGAAATCCGTCCGGTTTCGTCTTTGTTATCGAATCGACTTAAAGCCAGATCGTCACATTGGCCGCTTTTCTCTCTGAGACGGTTACATTTATCGTCTCCAAAGCTATGTCGCGTGCTGCGGTATGCGGAGACACTAAAAGCAATATAGTAGAACACAGAAGAAGCTTCTATGTTGAAGTAATAGCCATTAGGAAGTAGTACAATTCAAGTTTTAGTTATCGATTATTCACCTTTTAGCCGGCTTTGGAGGCTTGGACATGAGGTGGAACCTTAAGATTTAGCATGAAAGGAGGATTAGCAGCGGCGTTGCACGGGAGAATGTGAAAAGTGTTCATATGCAGTATAAACCTGAGAAAGCAGTCCATTTTCGTCATTTGTTATCGATTCGACTTAAAGTCAGATCGTCACATTGGCCGCCTTTCTCTCTGAGACCGTTACATTTATCGTCTGCAAAGCTATGTCGCGTGCTGCGGTATGCCGAAACACTAAAAGCACCATAGTAGAACACAGAAGAAGCTTCTATGTTGAAGTAATAGCCAGTAGGAAGTAGTACAATTCATGTTTCACTTGTCGATTATTCACTTTGTAGCCGGCTTTGGTGGCTTGGACATGACCTAGGACCTTAAGATTTTGCTTGAAAGGAAGACTAGCAGCGGCGTTGCACGGGGGAATGTGAAAAGTGTTCATATGTAGTAAAAACCTGAGAAATCCGTCCGTTTTCGTCATTTGTTATCGAATCGATTTAAAGCCAGATCGTCACATTGGCCGCTCTTCTCTCTGAAACGGTTACATTTATCGTCTGCAAAGCTATGTCGCGTGCTGCGGTATGCGGAAACACTAAAAGCACCATAGTAGAACACAGAAGAAGCTTCTAAGTTGAAGTAATAGCCAGTAAGAAGTAGTACAATTCAAGTTTTAGTTGTCGATTATTCACTTTTTAGCCGGCTTTGGTGGCTTGGACATGACCTAGGACCTTAAGATTTTGCATGAAAGGAGGACTAGCAGCCGCGTTGCATGGGAGTATGTGAAAAGTGTTCATATGTAGTAAAAACCTGATAAATCCGTCCGGTTTCGTCTTTGTTATCGAATCGACTTAACGCCAGATCGTCACATTGGCCGCTTTTCTCTCTGAGACGGTTACATTTATCGTCTGCAAAGCTATGTCGCGTGCTGCGGTATGCGGAGACACTAAAAGCACCATAGTAGAACACAGAAGAAGCTTCTAAGTTGAAGTAATAGCCAGTAAGAAGTAGTACAACTCAAGTTTTAGTTGTCGGTTATACACTTATTAGCCGACTTTGGTTGCTTTGACATTAGGTGGAACCTTAAGATTTTGCATGAAAGGAGGACTAGCATCCGCGTTGCACGGGAGAATGTGAAAAGTGTTCATATGCAGTATAAACCTGAGAAATCCGTCGATTTTCGTCATTTGTTATCGATTGGACTTAAAGCCAGTTCGTCACATTGGCCGAATTTCTCTCTGAGACAGTTACATTTATCGTCTGCAAAGCTATGTCGCGTGCTGCGGTATGCCGAAACACTAAAAGCACCATAGTAGAACACAGAAGAAGCTTCTAACTTGAAGTAATAGCCAGGAAGAAGTAGTACAACTCAAGTTTTAGTGTTCGGTTATACACTTTTTAGCCGGCTTTGGTTGCTTTGACATTAGGTGGAACCTTAAGATTTTGCATGAAAGGAGGACTAGCAGGCGCGTTGCACCGGAGAATGTGAAAAGTGTTCATATGCAGTATAAACCTGAGAAATCCGTCCATTTTCGTCATTTGTTATCGATTCGACTTAAAGCCAGATCGTCACATTGGTCGAATTTCTCTCTGAGACGGTTACATTTATCGTCTGCAAAGCTATGTCGCGTGCTGCGGTATGCGGAGACACTAAAAGCACCATAGTAGAACACAGAAGAAGCTTCTATGTTGAAGTAATAGCCAGTAGGAAGTAGTACAATTCAAGTTTTAGTTGTCGATTATTCACTTTTTAGCCGGCTTTAGATGCTTTGACATTAGGTGGAACCTTAAGATTTTGCATGAAAGGAGGACTAGCAGCCGCGTTGCATGGGAGAATATGTAAAGTGTTCATATGTAGTAAAAACCTGAGAAATCCGTCCGCTTTCGTCATTTGTTATCGAATCGACTTAAAGCCAGATCGTCAAATTGGCCGCTCTTCTCTCTGAAACGGTTACATTTATCGTCTGCAAATCTATGTCGCGTGCTGCGGATGCGGAAACACTAAAAGCACCATAGTGGAACACAGAAGAAGCTTCTAAGTTGAAGTAATAGCCAGTAAGAAGTAGTACAATTAAAGTTTTAGTTGTCGATTATTCACTTTTTAACCGGCTTTGGTGGCTTGGACATGACCTAGAACCTTAAGATTTTGCATGAAAGCAGGACTAGCAGCCGCGTTGCATGGGAGAATGTGAAAAGTGTTCATATGTAGTAAAAACCTGAGAAATCCGTCCGTTTCCGTCATTTGTTATCCAATCGACTTAAAGCCAGATCGTCACATTGGCTGTTCTTCTCTCTGACACGGTTACATTTATCGTGTGCAAAGCTATGTCGCGTGCTGCGGTATGCCGAAACACTAAAAGCACCATAGTAGAACACAGAAGAAGCTTCTATGTTGAAGTAATAGCCAGTAGGAAGTAGTACAATTCATGTTTTACTTGTCGATTATTCACTTTGTAGCCGGCTTTGGTGGCTTGGACATGACCTAGGACCTTAAGATTTTGCTTGAAAGGAAGACTAGCAGCCGCGTTGCACGGGGGAATGTGAAAAGTGTTCATATGCAGTATAAACCTGAGAAATCCGTCCATTTTCGTCATTTGTTATCGATTCGACTTAAAGCCAGATCGTCACATTGGCCGAATTTCTCTCTGAGACGGTTACATTTATCGTCTGCAAAGCTATGTCGCGTGCTGCGGTATGCGGAGACACTAAAAGCACCATAGTAGAACACAGAAGAAGCTTCTAAGTTGAAGTAATAGCCAGTAAGATGTAGTACAATTCATGTTTTAGTTATCGATTATTCACTTTTTAGCCGTCTTTGGTAGCTTGGACATGACCTAGGACCTTAAGATTTTGCATCAAAGGAGGACTAGCAGCCGCGTTGCATGGGAGTATGTGAAAAGTGTTCATATGTAGTAAAAACCTGAGAAATCCGTCCGGTTTCGTCTTTGTTATCGAATCGACTTAAAGCCAGATCGTCACATTGGCCGCTTTTCTCTCTGAGACGGTTACATTTATCGTCTCCAAAGCTATGTCGCGTGCTGCGGTATGCGGATACACTAAAAGCAATATAGTAGAACACAGAAGAAGCTTCTATGTTGAAGTAATAGCCATTAGGAAGTAGTACAATTCAAGTTTTAGTTGTCGATTATTCACATTTTAGCCGGCTTTATTGGCTTGGACATGACCTAGGACCTTAAGATTTTGCATGAAAGGAGGACTAGCAGCCGCGTTGCATGGGAGTATGTGAAAAGTGTTCATATGTAGTAAAAACCTGTGAAATCCGTCCGGTTTCGTCTTTGTTATCGAATCGACATAAAGCCAGATCGTCACATTGGCCGCTTTTCTCTCTGAGACGGTTACATTAATCGTCTGCAAAGCTATGACGCCAACTGTGGTATGCGGAGACACTAAAAGCACCATAGTACAACACAGAAAAATTTTCTAAGTTGAAGTAATAGCCAGTAAGAAGTAGTACAATTCAAGTTTTAGTTATCGATTATTCACTTTTTAGCCGGCTTTGGAGGCTTGGACATGAGGTGGAACCTTAAGATTTAGCATGAAAGGAGGATTAGCAGCGGCGTTGCACGGGAGAATGTGAAAAGTGTTCATATGCAGTATAAACCTGAGAAAGCCGTCCATTTTCGTCATTTGTTATCGATTCGACTTAAAGTCAGATCGTCACATTGGCCGCCTTTCTCTCTGAGACCGTTACATTTATCGTCTGCAAAGCTATGTCGCGTGCTGCGGTATGCGGAGACACTAAAAGCACCATAGTAGAACACAGAAGAAGCTTCTATGTTGAAGTAATAGCCAGTAGGAAGTTCTACAATTCATGTTTTAGTTGTCGATTATTCACTTTGTAGCCGGCTTTGGTGGCTTGGACATGACCTAGGACCTTAAGATTTTGCATGAAAGAAAGACTAGCAGCCGCGTTGCACGGGGGAATGTGAAAAGTGTTCATATGTAGTAAAAACCTGAGAAATCCGTCCGTTTTCGTCATTTGTTATCGAATCGATTTAAAGCCAGATCGTCACATTGGCCGCTTTTCTCTCTGAGACGGTTACATTTATCGTCTGCAAAGCTATGTTGCGTGCTGCGGTATGCGGAGACACTAAAAGCACCATAGTAGAACACAGAAGAAGCTTCTAAGTTGAAGTAATAGCCTGTAAGAAGTAGTACAATTCAAGTTTTAGTTATCGATTATTCACTTTTTAGCCGTCTTTGGTGGCTTGGACATGACGTAGGACCTTAAGATTTTGCATCAAAGGAGGACTAGCAGCCGCGTTGCATGGGAGAATGTGAAAAGTGTTCATATGTAGTAAAAACCTGAGACATCAGTCCGTTTTCGTCATTTGTTATCGAATCGACTTAAAGCCAGATCGTCACATTGGCCGCTTTTCTCTCTGAGACGGTTACATTTATCGTCTGCAAAGCTATGTCGCGTGCTGCGGTATGCGGAGACACTAAAAGCACCATATTAGAACACAGAAGAAGCTTCTAAGCTGAAGTAATAGCCAGTAAGAAGTAGTACAATTGAAGTTTTAGTTGTCGATTAATCACTTTTTAGCCGGCTTTGGTGGCTTGGACATGACCTAGGACCTTAAGATTTTGCAAGAAAGGAAGACTAGCAGCCGCGTTGCACGGGGGAATGTGAAAAGTGTTCATATGTAGTAAAAACCTGAGAAATCCGTCCGTTTTCGTCATTTGTTATCGAATCAATTTAAAGCCAGATCGTCACATTGGCCGCTCTTCTCTCTGAAACGGTTACATTTATCGTCTGCAAAGCTATGTCGCGTGCTGCGGTATGCGGAAACACTAAAAGCACCATAGTAGAACACAGAAGAAGCTTCTAAGTTGAAGTAATAGCCAGTAAGAAGTAGTACAATTCAAGTTTTAGTTGTCGATTATTCACTTTTTAGCCGGCTTTGGTGGCTTGTACATGACCTAGGACCTAAAGATTTTGCATGAAAGGAGGACTAGCAGCCGCGTTGCATGGGAGAATGTGAAAAGTGTTCATATGTAGTAAAAATCTGAGAAATCCGTCCGGTTTCGTCTTTGTTATCGAATCGACTTAAAGCCAGATCGTCACATTGGCCGCTTTTCTCTCTGAGACGGTTACATTTATCGTCTGCAAAGCTATGTCGCGTGCTGCGGTATGCGGAGACACTAAAAGCACCATAGTAGAACACAGAAGAAGCTTCTAAGTTGAAGTAATAGCCAGTAAGAAGTAGTACAATTCAAGATTTAGTTGTCGATTGTTCACCTTTTAGACGGCTTTGGTGGCTATGACATGAACTAGGACCTTAAGATTTTGCATGAAAGGAGGCCTAGCTGCCGCGTTGTATGGGAGAATGTGAATGTGTTCATATGTAGTAAAAACCTGAGAAATCTGTCCGGTTTCGTCTTTGTTATCGAATCGATTTAAAGCCAGATCGTCACATTGGCCGTTTTTCTCTCTGAGACGGTTACATTTATCGTCTGCAAAGCTATGTCGCGTGCTGCGGTATGCGGAGACACTAAAAGCACCATAGTAGAACACAGAAGAAGCTTCTATGTTTAAGTAATAGCCATTAGGAAGTAGTACAATTCAAGTTTTAGTTGTCGAATATTTACTTTTTAGCCGGCTTTGGTGGCTTGGACATGACCTAGGACCTTAAGATTTTGCATGAAAGGAGGACTAGCAGCCGCGTGGCATGGGAGTATGTGAAAAGTGTTCATATGTAGTAAAAACCTGATAAATCCGTCCGCTTTCGTCTTTGTTATCGAATCGACTTAAAGCCAGATCGTCACATTGGCCGCTTTTCTCTCTGAGACGGTTACAGTTATCGTCTGCAAAGCTATGTCGCGTGCTGCGGTATGCGGAGACACTAAAAGCACCATAGTAGAACACAGAAGAAGCTTCTAAGTTGAAGTAATAGCCAGTAAGAAGTAGTACAATTCAAGATTTAGTTGTCGATTGTTCACCTTTTAGCCATCTTTGGTGGCTATGACATGAACTAGGACCTTAAGATTTTGCATGAAAGGAGGACTAGCAGCCGCGTTGCATGGGAGAATGTGAAATGTGTTCATATGTAGTAAAAACCTGAGAAATCCGTCCATTTTCGTCATTTGTTATCGAATCGACTTAAAGCCAGATCGTCACATTGGCCGCTTTTCTCTCTGAGACAGTTACATTTATCGTCTGCAAAGCTATGTCGCGTGCTGTGGTATGCGGAGACACTAAAAGCACCATAGTACAACACAGAAGAAGGTTCTAAGTTGAAGTAATAGCCAGTAAGAAGTAGTACAATTCAAGTTTTAGTTATCGATTATTCACTTTTTAGCCGGCTTTGGAGGCTTGGACATGAGGTGAAACCTTAAGAATTTGCATGAAAGGAGGATTAGCAGCGGCGTTGCACGGGAGAATGTGAAAAGTGTTCATATGCCGTATAAACCTGAGAAAACCGTCCATTTTCGTCATTTGTTATCGATTAGAGTTAAAGCCAGATCGTCACATTGGCCGAATTTCTCTCTGAGACGGTCACATTTATCGTCTGCAAAGCTATGTCGCATGCTGCGGTATGCGGAGACACTAAAAGCACCATAGTAGAACACAGAAGAAGCCTCTATGTTGAAGTAATAGCCAGTAGGAAGTAGTACAATTCAAGTTTTAGTTGTCGATTATTCACTTTTTAGCCGGCTTTGGTGGCTTGGACATGACCTAGGACCTTAAGATTTTGCATGAAAGGAGGACTAGCAATCGCGTTGCATGGGAGAATGTGAAAAGTGTTCATATGTAGTAAACACCTGAGAAATCCGTCCGTTTCCGTCATTTTTATCGAATCGACTTAAAGCCAGATCGTCACATTGGCTGTTCTTCTCTCTGACACGGTTACATTTATCGTCTGCAAAGCTATGTCACGTGCTGCGGTATGCCGAAACACTAAAAGCACCATAGTAGAACACAGAAGAAGCTTCTAATTTGAAGTAATAGCCAGTAAGAAGTAGTACAACTCAAGTTTTAGTTGTCAGTTATACACTTATTAGCCGGCTTTGGTTGCTTTGACATTAGGTGGAACCTTAAGATTTTGCATGAAAGGTGGACTAGCATCCGCGTTGCACGGGAGAATGTGAAAAGTGTTCATATGCAGTATAAACCTGAGAAATCCGTCGATTTTCGTCATTTGTTATCGATTCGACTTAAAGCCAGTTCGTCACATTGGCCGAATTTCTCTCTGAGACGGTTACATTTATCGTCTGCAAAGCTATTTCGCGTGCTGCGGTATGCCGAAACACTAAAAGCACCATAGTAGAACACAGAAGAAGCTTCTAATTTGAAGTAATAGCCAGTAAGAAGTAGTACAACTCAAGTTTTAGTTGTCGGTTATACACTTTTTAGCCGGCTTTGGTTGCTTTGACATTAGGTGGAACCTTAACATTTTGCATGAAAGGAGGACTAGCAGCCGCGTTGCACGGGAGAATGTGAAAAGTGTTCATATTCAGTATAAACCTGAGAAATCCGTCCATTTTCGTCATTTGTTATCGATTCGACTTAAAGCCAGATCGTCACATTGGCCGAATTTCTCTCGGAGACGGTTACATTTATCGTCTGCAAAGCTATGTCGCGTGCTGCGGTATGCGGAGACACTAAAAGCACCATAGTAGAACACAGAAGAAGCTTCTATGTTGAAGTAATAGCCAGTAGGAAGTAGTACAATTCAAGTTTTAGTTGTCGATTATTCACTTTTTAGCCGGCTTTGGTTGCTTTGACATTAGGTGGAACCTTAAGATTTTGCATGAAAGGAGGACTAGCAGCCGCGTTGCATGGGAGAATGTGAAAAGTGTTCATATGTAGTAAAAACCTGAGAAATCCGTCCGCTTTCGTCATTTGTTATCGAATCGACTTAAAGCCAGATCGTCACATTGGCCGCTCTTCTCTCTGAAACGGTTACATTTATCGTCTGCAAATCTATGTCGCGTGCTGCGGATGCGGAAACACTAAAAGCACCATAGTAGAACACAGAAGAAGCTTCTAAGTTGAAGTAATAGCCAGTAAGAAGTAGTACAATTAAAGTTTTAGTTGTCGATTATTCACTTTTTAGCCATCTTTGGTGGCTTGGACATGACATAACACCTTAAGATTTTGCATGAAAGGAGGACTAGCAGCCGCGTTGCATGGGAGAATGTGAAAAGTGTTCATATGTAGTAAAAACCTGAGAAATCCGTCCGTTTCCGTCATTTGTTATCCAATCGACTTAAAGCCAGATCGTCACATTGGCTGTTCTTCTCTCTGACACGGTTACATTTATCGTCTGCAAAGCTATGTCGCGTGCTGCGGTATGCCGAAACACTAAAAGCACCATAGTAGAACACAGAAGAAGCTTCTAATTTGATGTAATAGCCAGTAAGAAGTAGTACAACTCAAGTTTTAGTTGTCGGTTATACACTTTTTAGCCGGCTTTGGTTGCTTTGACATTAGGTGGAACCTTAAGATTTTGCATGAAAGGAGGTCATGCAGCCGCGTTGAACGGGAGAATGTGAAAAGTGTTCATATGCAGTATAAACCTGAGAAATCCGTCCGTTTTCGTCATTTGTTATCGATTCGACTTAAAGCCAGATCGTCACATTGGCCGAATTTCTCTCTGAGACGGTTACATTTATCGTCTGCAGAGCTATGTCGCGTGCCGCGGTATGCGGAGACACTAAAAGCACCATAGTAGAACACAGAAGAAGCTTCTATGTTGAAGTAATAGCCAGTAGGAAGTAGTACAATTCAAGTTTTAGTTGTCGATTATTCACTTTTTAGCCGGCTTAGGTGGCTTGGACATGACCTAGGACCTTAAGATTTTGCATGAAAGGAGGACTAGCAGCCGCGTTGCATGGGAGAATGTGAAAAGTGTTCATATGTAGTAAAAACCTGAGAAATCCGTCCGTTTTCGTCATTTGTTATCGAATCGATTTAAAGCCAGATCGTCACATTGGCCGCTTTTCTCTCTGAGACGGTTACATTTATCGTCTGCAAAGCTATGTTGCGTGCTGCGGTATGCGGAGACACTAAAAGCACCATAGTAGAACACAGAAGAAGCTTCTAAGTTGAAGTAATAGCCTGTAAGAAGTAGTACAATTCAAGTTTTAGTTATCGATTATTCACTTTTTAGCCGTCTTTGGTGGCTTGGACATGACCTAGGACCTTAAGATTTTGCATCAAAGGAGGACTAGCAGCCGCGTTGCATGGGAGAATGTGAAAAGTGTTCATATGTAGTAAAAACCTGAGACATCCGTCCGTTTTCGTCATTTGTTATCGAATCGACTTAAAGCCAGATCGTCACATTGGCCGCTTTTCTCTCTGAGACGGTTACATTTATCGTCTGCAAAGCTATGTCGCGTGCTGCGGTATGCGGAGACACTAAAAGCACCATATTAGAACACAGAAGAAGCTTCTAAGCTGAAGTAATAGCCAGTAAGAAGTAGTACAATTGAAGTTTTAGTTGTCGATTAATCACTTTTTAGCCGGCTTTGGTGGCTTGGACATGACCTAGGACCTTAAGATTTTGCATGAAAGGAAGACTAGCAGCCGCGTTGCACGGGGGAATGTGAAAAGTGTTCATATGTAGTAAAAACCTGAGAAATCCGTCCGTTTTCGTCATTTGTTATCGAATCAATTTAAAGCCAGATCGTCACATTTTCCGCTCTTCTCTCTGAAACGGTTACATTTATCGTCTGCAAAGCTATGTCGCGTGCTGCGGTATGCGGAAACACTAAAAGCACCATAGTAGAACACAGAAGAAGCTTCTAAGTTGAAGTAATAGCCAGTAAGAAGTAGTACAATTCAAGTTTTAGTTGTCGATTATTCACTTTTTAGCCGGCTTTGGTGGCTTGGACATGACCTAGGACCTAAAGATTTTGCATGAAAGGAGGACTAGCAGCCGCGTTGCATGGGAGAATGTGAAAAGTGTTCATATGTAGTAAAAACCTGAGAAATCCGTCCGGTTTCGTCTTTGTTATCGAATCGACTTAAAGCCAGATCGTCACATTGGCCGCTTTTCTCTCTGAGACGGTTACATTTATCGTCTGCAAAGCTATGTCGCGTGCTGCGGTATGCGGAGACACTAAAAGCACCATAGTAGAACACAGAAGAAGCTTCTAAGTTGAAGTAATAGCCAGTAAGAAGTAGTACAATTCAAGATTTAGTTGTCGATTGTTCACCTTTTAGACGGCTTTGGTGGCTATGACATGAACTAGGACCTTAAGATTTTGCATGAAAGGAGGACTAGCAGCCGCGTTGTATGGGAGAATGTGAATGTGTTCATATGTAGTAAAAACCTGAGAAATCTGTCCGGTTTCGTCTTTGTTATCGAATCGATTTAAAGCCAGATCGTCACATTGGCCGTTTTTCTCTCTGAGACGGTTACATTTATCGTCTGCAAAGCTATGTCGCGTGCTGCGGTATGCGGAGACACTAAAAGCACCATAGTAGAACACAGAAGAAGCTTCTATGTTTAAGTAATAGCCATTAGGAAGTAGTACAATTCAAGTTTTAGTTGTCGAATATTTACTTTTTAGCCGGCTTTGGTGGCTTGGACATGACCTAGGACCTTAAGATTTTGCATGAAAGGAGGACTAGCAGCCGCGTGGCATGGGAGTATGTGAAAAGTGTTCATATGTAGTAAAAACCTGATAAATCCGTCCGCTTTCGTCTTTGTTGTCGAATCGACTTAAAGCCAGATCGTCACATTGGCCGCTTTTCTCTCTGAGACGGTTACATTTATCGTCTGCAAAGCTATGTCGCGTGCTGCGGTATGCGGAGACACTAAAAGCACCATAGTAGAACACAGAAGAAGCTTCTAAGTTGAAGTAATAGCCAGTAAGAAGTAGTACAATTCAAGATTTAGTTGTCGATTGTTCACCTTTTAGCCGTCTTTGGTGGCTATGACATGAACTAGGACCTTAAGATTTTGCATGAAAGGAGGACTAGCAGCCGCGTTGCATGGGAGAATGTGAAATGTGTTCATATGTAGTAAAAACCTGAGAAATCCGTCCATTTTCGTCATTTGTTATCGAATCGACTTAAAGCCAGATCGTCACATTGGCCGCTTTTCTCTCTGAGACAGTTACATTTATCGTCTGCAAAGCTATGTCGCGTGCTGTGGTATGCGGAGACACTAAAAGCACCATAGTACAACACAGAAGAAGGTTCTAAGTTGAAGTAATAGCCAGTAAGAAGTAGTACAATTCAAGTTTTAGTTATCGATTATTCACTTTTTAGCCGGCTTTGGAGGCTTGGACATGAGGTGAAACCTTAAGAATTTGCATGAAAGGAGGATTAGCAGCGGCGTTGCACGGGAGAATGTGAAAAGTGTTCATATGCCGTATAAACCTGAGAAAACCGTCCATTTTCGTCATTTGTTATCGATTAGAGTTAAAGCCAGATCGTCACATTGGCCGAATTTCTCTCTGAGACGGTCACATTTATCGTCTGCAAAGCTATGTCGCATGCTGCGGTATGCGGAGACACTAAAAGCACCATAGTAGAACACAGAAGAAGCCTCTATGTTGAAGTAATAGCCAGTAGGAAGTAGTACAATTCAAGTTTTAGTTGTCGATTATTCACTTTTTAGCCGGCTTTGGTGGCTTGGACATGACCTAGGACCTTAAGATTTTGCATGAAAGGACGACTAGCAATCGCGTTGCATGGGAGAATGTGAAAAGTGTTCATATGTAGTAAACACCTGAGAAATCCGTCCGTTTCCGTCAATTTTATCGAATTGACTTAAAGCCAGATCGTCACATTGGCTGTTCTTCTCTCTGACACGGTTACATTTATCGTCTGCAAAGCTATGTCGCGTGCTGCGGTATGCCGAAACACTAAGAGCACCATAGTAGAACACAGAAGAAGCTTCTAATTTGAAGTAATAGCCAGTAAGAAGTAGTACAACTCAAGTTTTAGTTGTCGGTTATACACTTATTAGCCGGCTTTGGTTGCTTTGACATTAGGTGGAACCTTAAGATTTTGCATGAAAGGTGGACTAGCATCCGCGTTGCACGGGAGAATGTGAAAAGTGTTCATATGCAGTATAAACCTGAGAAATCCGTCGATTTTCGTCATTTGTTATCGATTCGACTTAAAGCCAGTTCGTCACATTGGCCGAATTTCTCTCTGAGACGGTTACATTTATCGTCTGCAACGCTATGTCGCGTGCTGCGGTATGCCGAAACACTAAAAGCACCATAGTAGAACACAGAAGAAGCTTCTAATTTGAAGTAATAGCCAGTAAGAAGTAGTACAACTCAAGTTTTAGTTGTCGGTTATACACTTTTTAGCCGGCTTTGGTTGCTTTGACATTAGGTGGAACCTTAAGATTTTGCATGAAAGGAGGACTAGCAGCCGCGTTGCACGGGAGAATGTGAAAAGTGTTCATATGCAGTATAAACCTGAGAAATCCGTCGATTTTCGTCATTTGTTATCGATTCGACTTAAAGCCAGTTCGTCACATTGGCCGAATTTCTCTCTGAGACGATTACATTTATCGTCTGCAAAGCTATGTCGCGTGCTGCGGTATGCCGAAACACTAAAAGCACCATAGTAGAACACAGAAGAAGCTTCTAATTTGAAGTAATAGCCAGTAAGAAGTAGTACAACTCAAGTTTTAGTTGTCGGTTATACACTTTTTAGCCGGCTTTGGTTGCTTTGACATTAGGTGGAACCTTAAGATTTTGCATGAAAGGAGGACTAGCAGCCGCGTTGCACGGGAGAATGTGAAAAGTGTTCATATGCAGTATAAACCTGAGAAATCCGTCCATTTTCGTCATTTGTTATCGATTCGACTTAAAGCCAGATCGTCACATTGGCCGAATTTCTCTCTGAGACGGTTACATTTATCGTCTGCAAAGCTATGTCGCGTGCTGCGGTATGCGGAGACACTAAAAGCACAATAGTAGAACACAGAAGAAGCTTCTATGTTGAAGTAATAGCCAGTAGGAAGTAGTACAATTCAAGTTTTAGTTGTCGATTATTCACTTTTTAGCCGGCTTTGGTTGCTTTGACATTAGGTGGAACCTTAAGATTTTGCATGAAAGGAGGACTAGCAGCCGCGTTGCATGGGAGAATGTGAAAAGTGTTCATATGTAGTAAAAACCTGAGAAATCCGTCCGCTTTCGTCATTTGTTATCGAATCGACTTAAAGCCAGATCGTCACATTGGCCGCTCTTCTCTCTGATACGGTTACATTTATCGTCTGCAAATGTATGTCGCGTGCTGCGGATGCGGAAACACTAAAAGCACCATAGTAGAACACAGAAGAAGCTTCTAAGTTGAAGTAATAGCCAGTAAGAAGTAGTACAATTAAAGTTTTAGTTGTCGATTATTCACTTTTTAGCCATCTTTGGTGGCTTGGACATGACATAACACCTTAAGATTTTGCATGAAAGGAGGACTAGCAGCCGCGTTGCATGGGAGAATGTGAAAAGTGTTCATATGTAGTAAAAACCTGAGAAATCCGTCCGTTTCCGTCATTTGTTATCCAATCGACTTAAAGCCAGATCGTCACATTGGCTGTTCTTCTCTCTGACACGGTTACATTTATCGTCTGCAAAGCTATGTCGCGTGCTGCGGTATGCCGAAACACTAAAAGCACCATAGTAGAACACAGAAGAAGCTTCTAATTTGATGTAATAGCCAGTAAGAAGTAGTACAACTCAAGTTTTAGTTGTCGGTTATACACTTTTTAGCCGGCTTTGGTTGCTTTGACATTAGGTGGAACCTTAAGATTTTGCATGAAAGGAGGTCATGCAGCCGCGTTGAACGGGAGAATGTGAAAAGTGTTCATATGCAGTATAAACCTGAGAAATCCGTCCATTTTCGTCATTTGTTATCGATTCGACTTAAAGCCAGATCGTCACATTGGCCGAATTTCTCTCTGAGACGGTTACATTTATCGTCTGCAGAGCTATGTCGCGTGCCGCGGTATGCGGAGACACTAAAAGCACCATAGTAGAACACAGAAGAAGCTTCTATGTTGAAGTAATAGCCAGTAGGAAGTAGTACAATTCAAGTTTTAGTTGTCGATTATTCACTTTTTAGCCGGCTTTGGTGGCTTGGACATGACCTAGGACCTTAAGATTTTGCATGAAAGGAGGACTAGCAGCCGCGTTGCATGGGAGAATGTGAAAAGTGTTCATATGTAGTAAAAACCTGAGAAATCCGTCCGTTTTCGTCATTTGTTATCGAATCGATTTAAAGCCAGATCGTCACATTGGCCGCTTTTCTCTCTGAGACGGTTACATTTATCGTCTGCAAAGCTATGTTGCGTGCTGCGGTATGCGGAGACACTAAAAGCACCATAGTAGAACACAGAAGAAGCTTCTAAGTTGAAGTAATAGCCTGTAAGAAGTAGTACAATTCAAGTTTTAGTTATCGATTATTCACTTTTTAGCCGTCTTTGGTGGCTTGGACATGACCTAGGACCTTAAGATTTTGCATCAAAGGAGGTCTAGCAGCCGCGTTGCATGGGAGAATGTGAAAAGTGTTCATATGTAGTAAAAACCTGAGACATCCGTCCGTTTTCGTCATTTGTTATCGAATCGACTTAAAGCCAGATCGTCACATTGGCCGCTTTTCTCTCTGAGACGGTTACATTTATCGTCTGCAAAGCTATGTCGCGTGCTGCGGTATGCGGAGACACTAAAAGCACCATATTAGAACACAGAAGAAGCTTCTAAGCTGTAGTAATAGCCAGTAAGAAATAGTACAATTGAAGTTTTAGTTGTCGATTAATCACTTTTTAGCCGGCTTTGGTGGCTTGGACATGACCTAGGACCTTAAGATTTTGCATGAAAGGAAGACTAGCAGCCGCGTTGCACGGGGGAATGTGAAAAGTGTTCATATGTAGTAAAAACCAGAGAAATCCGTCCGTTTTCGTCATTTGTTATCGAATCAATTTAAAGCCAGATCGTCACATTGGCCGCTCTTCTCTCTGAAACGGTTACATTTATCGTCTGCAAAGCTATGTCGCGTGCTGCGGTATGCGGAAACACTAAAAGCACCATAGTAGAACACAGAAGAAGCTTCTAAGTTGAAGTAATAGCCAGTAAGAAGTAGTACAATTCAAGTTTTAGTTGTCGATTATTCACTTTTTAGCCGGCTTTGGTGGCTTGGACATGACCTAGGACCTAAAGATTTTGCATGAAAGGAGGACTAGCAGCCGCGTTGCATGGGAGAATGTGAAAAGTGTTCATATGTAGTAAAAACCTGAGAAATCCGTCCGGTTTCGTCTTTGTTATCGAATCGACTTAAAGCCAGATCGTCACATTGGCCGCTTTTCTCTCTGAGACGGTTACATTTATCGTCTGCAAAGCTATGTCGCGTGCTGCGGTATGCGGAGACACTAAAAGCACCATAGTAGAACACAGAAGAAGCTTCTAAGTTGAAGTAATAGCCAGTAAGAAGTAGTACAATTCAAGATTTAGTTGTCGATTGTTCACCTTTTAGACGGCTTTGGTGGCTATGACATGAACTAGGACCTTAAGATTTTGCATGAAAGGAGGACTAGCAGCCGCGTTGTATGGGAGAATGTGAATGTGTTCATATGTAGTAAAAACCTGAGAAATCTGTCCGGTTTCGTCTTTGTTATCGAATCGATTTAAAGCCAGATCGTCACATTGGCCGTTTTTCTCTCTGGGACGGTTACATTTATCGTCTGCAAAGCTATGTCGCGTGCTGCGGTATGCGGAGACACTAAAAGCACAATAGTAGAACACAGAAGAAGCTTCTATGTTGAAGTAATAGCCAGTAGGAAGTAGTACAATTCAAGTTTTAGTTGTCGATTATTCACTTTTTGCCGGCTTTGGTTGCTTTGACATTAGGTGGAACCTTAAGATTTTGCATGAAAGGAGGACTAGCAGCCGCGTTGCATGGGAGAATGTTAAAAGTGTTCATATGTAGTAAAAACCTGAGAAATCCGTCCGCTTTCGTCATTTGTTATCGAATCGACTTAAAGCCAGATCGTCACATTGGCCGCTCTTCTCTCTGAAACGGTTACATTTATCGTCTGCAAATCTATGTCGCGTGCTGCGGATGCGGAAACACTAAAAGCACCATAGTAGAACACAGAAGAAGCTTCTAAGTTGAAGTAATAGCCAGTAAGAAGTAGTACAATTAAAGTTTTAGTTGTCGATTATTCACTTTTTAGCCATCTTTGGTGGCTTGGACATGACATAACACCTTAAGATTTTGCATGAAAGGAGGACTAGCAGCCGCGTTGCATGGGAGAATGTGAAAGGTGTTCATATGTAGTAAAAACCTGAGAAATCCGTCCGTTTCCGTCATTTGTTATCCAATCGACTTAAAGCCAGATCGTCACATTGGCTGTTCTTCTCTCTGACACGGTTACATTTATCGTCTGCAAAGCTATGTCGCGTGCTGCGGTATGCCGAAACACTAAAAGCACCATAGTAGAACACAGAAGAAGCTTCTAATTTGATGTAATAGCCAGTAAGAAGTAGTACAACTCAAGTTTTAGTTGTCGGTTATACACTTTTTAGCCGGCTTTGGTTGCTTTGACATTAGGTGGAACCTTAAGATTTTGCATGAAAGGAGGTCATGCAGCCGCGTTGAACGGGAGAATGTGAAAAGTATTCATATGCAGTATAAACCTGAGAAATCCGTCCATTTTCGTCATTTGTTATCGATTCGACTTAAAGCCAAATCGTCACATTGGCCGAATTTCTCTCTGAGACGGTTACATTTATCGTCTGCAGAGCTATGTCGCGTGCCGCGGTATGCGGAGACACTAAAAGCACCATAGTAGAACACAGAAGAAGCTTCTATGTTGAAGTAATAGCCAGTAGGAAGTAGTACAATTCAAGTTTTAGTTGTCGATTATTCACTTTTTAGCCGGCTTTGGTGGCTTGGACATGACCTAGGACCTTAAGATTTTGCATGAAAGGAGGACGGAGGACTAGCAGCCGCGTTGCATGGGAGAATGTGAAAAGTGTTCATATGTAGTAAAAACCTGAGAAATCCGTCCGCTTTCGTCATTTGTTATCGAATCGATTTAAAGCCAGATCGTCACATTGGCCGCTTTTCTCTCAGAGACGGTTACATTTATCGTCTGCAAAGCTATGCTGCGTGCTGCGGTATGCGGAGACACTAAAAGCACCATAGTAGAACACAGAAGAAGCTTCTAAGTTGAAGTAATAGCCTGTAAGAAGTAGTACAATTCAAGTTTTAATTATCGATTATTCACTTTTTAGCCGTCTTTGGTGGCTTGGACATGACCTAGGACCTTAAGATTTTGCATCAAAGGAGGTCTAGCAGCCGCGTTGCATGGGAGAATGTGAAAAGTGTTCATATGTAGTAAAAACCTGAGACATCCGTCCGTTTTCGTCATTTGTTATCGAATCGACTTAAAGCCAGATCGTCACATTGGCCGCTTTTCTCTCTGAGACGGTTACATTTATCGTCTGCAAAGCTATGTCGCGTGCTGCGGTATGCGGAGACACTAAAAGCACCATATTAGAACACAGAAGAAGCTTCTAAGCTGAAGTAATAGCCAGTAAGAAGTAGTACAATTGAAGTTTTAGTTGTCGATTAATCACTTTTTAGCCGGCTTTGGTGGCTTGGACATGACCTAGGACCTTAAGATTTTGCATGAAAGGAAGACTAGCAGCCGCGTTGCACGGGGGAATGTGAAAAGTGTTCATATGTAGTAAAAACCTGAGAAATCCGTCCGTTTTCGTCATTTGTTATCGAATCAATTTAAAGCCAGATCGTCACATTGGCCGCTCTTCTCTCTGAAACGGTTACATTTATCGTCTGCAAAGCTATGTCGCGTGCTGCGGTATGCGGAAACACTAAAAGCACCATAGTAGAACACAGAAGAAGCTTCTAAGTTGAAGTAATAGCCAGTAAGAAGTAGTACAATTCAAGTTTTAGTTGTCGATTATTCACTTTTTAGCCGGCTTTGGTGGCTTGGACATGACCTAGGACCTAAAGATTTTGCATGAAAGGAGGACTAGCAGCCGCGTTGCATGGGAGAATGTGAAAAGTGTTCATATGTAGTAAAAACCTGAGAAATCCGTCCGGTTTCGTCTTTGTTATCGAATCGACTTAAAGCCAGATCGTCACATTGGCCGCTTTTCTCTCTGAGACGGTTACATTTATCGTCTGCAAAGCTATGTCGCGTGCTGCGGTATGCGGAGACACTAAAAGCACCATAGTAGAACACAGAAGAAGCTTCTAAGTTGAAGTAATAGCCAGTAAGAAGTAGTACAATTCAAGATTTAGTTGTCGATTGTTCACCTTTTAGACGGCTTTGGTGGCTATGACATGAACTAGGACCTTAAGATTTTGCATGAAAGGAGGACTAGCAGCCGCGTTGTATGGGAGAATGTGAATGTGTTCATATGTAGTAAAAACCTGAGAAATCTGTCCGGTTTCGTCTTTGTTATCGAATCGATTTAAAGCCAGATCGTCACATTGGCCGTTTTTCTCTCTGGGACGGTTACATTTATCGTCTGCAAAGCTATGTCGCGTGCTGCGGTATGCGGAGACACTAAAAGCACAATAGTAGAACACAGAAGAAGCTTCTATGTTGAAGTAATAGCCAGTAGGAAGTAGTACAATTCAAGTTTTAGTTGTCGATTATTCACTTTTTGCCGGCTTTGGTTGCTTTGACATTAGGTGGAACCTTAAGATTTTGCATGAAAGGAGGACTAGCAGCCGCGTTGCATGGGAGAATGTGAAAAGTGTTCATATGTAGTAAAAACCTGAGAAATCCGTCCGCTTTCGTCATTTGTTATCGAATCGACTTAAAGCCAGATCGTCACATTGGCCGCTCTTCTCTCTGAAACGGTTACATTTATCGTCTGCAAATCTATGTCGCGTGCTGCGGATGCGGAAACACTAAAAGCACCATAGTAGAACACAGAAGAAGCTTCTAAGTTGAAGTAATAGCCAGTAAGAAGTAGTACAATTAAAGTTTTAGTTGTCGATTATTCACTTTTTAGCCATCTTTGGTGGCTTGGACATGACATAACACCTTAAGATTTTGCATGAAAGGAGGACTAGCAGCCGCGTTGCATGGGAGAATGTGAAAAGTGTTCATATGTAGTAAAAACCTGAGAAATCCGTCCGTTTCCGTCATTTGTTATCCAATCGACTTAAAGCCAGATCGTCACATTGGCTGTTCTTCTCTCTGACACGGTTACATTTATCGTCTGCAAAGCTATGTCGCGTGCTGCGGTATGCCGAAACACTAAAAGCACCATAGTAGAACACAGAAGAAGCTTCTAATTTGATGTAATAGCCAGTAAGAAGTAGTACAACTCAAGTTTTAGTTGTCGGTTATACACTTTTTAGCCGGCTTTGGTTGCTTTGACATTAGGTGGAACCTTAAGATTTTGCATGAAAGGAGGTCATGCAGCCGCGTTGAACGGGAGAATGTGAAAAGTGTTCATATGCAGTATAAACCTGAGAAATCCGTCCATTTTCGTCATTTGTTATCGATTCGACTTAAAGCCAAATCGTCACATTGGCCGAATTTCTCTCTGAGACGGTTACATTTATCGTCTGCAGAGCTATGTCGCGTGCCGCGGTATGCGGAGACACTAAAAGCACCATAGTAGAACACAGAAGAAGCTTCTATGTTGAAGTAATAGCCAGTAGGAAGTAGTACAATTCAAGTTTTAGTTGTCGATTATTCACTTTTTAGCCGGCTTTGGTGGCTTGGACATGACCTAGGACCTTAAGATTTTGCATGAAAGGAGGACGGAGGACTAGCAGCCGCGTTGCATGGGAGAATGTGAAAAGTGTTCATATGTAGTAAAAACCTGAGAAATCCGTCCGCTTTCGTCATTTGTTATCGAATCGATTTAAAGCCAGATCGTCACATTGGCCGCTTTTCTCTCAGAGACGGTTACATTTATCGTCTGCAAAGCTATGCTGCGTGCTGCGGTATGCGGAGACACTAAAAGCACCATAGTAGAACACAGAAGAAGCTTCTAAGTTGAAGTAATAGCCTGTAAGAAGTAGTACAATTCAAGTTTTAATTATCGATTATTCACTTTTTAGCCGGCTTTGGTGGCTTGGACATGACCTAGGACCTTAAGATTTTGCATCAAAGGAGGTCTAGCAGCCGCGTTGCATGGGAGAATGTGAAAAGTGTTCATATGTAGTAAAAACCTGAGACATCCGTCCGTTTTCGTCATTTGTTATCGAATCGACTTAAAGCCAGATCGTCACATTGGCCGCTTTTCTCTCTGAGACGGTTACATTTATCGTCTGCAAAGCTATGTCGCGTGCTGCGGTATGCGGAGACACTAAAAGCACCATATTAGAACACAGAAGAAGCTTCTAAGCTGAAGTAATAGCCAGTAAGAAGTAGTACAATTGAAGTTTTAGTTGTCGATTAATCACTTTTTAGCCGGCTTTGGTGGCTTGGACATGACCTAGGACCTTAAGATTTTGCATGAAAGGAAGACTAGCAGCCGCGTTGCACGGGGGAATGTGAAAAGTGTTCATATGTAGTAAAAACCTGAGAAATCCGTCCGTTTTCGTCATTTGTTATCGAATCAATTTAAAGCCAGATCGTCACATTGGCCGCTCTTCTCTCTGAAACGGTTACATTTATCGTCTGCAAAGCTATGTCGCGTGCTGCGGTATGCGGAAACACTAAAAGCACCATAGTAGAACACAGAAGAAGCTTCTAAGTTGAAGTAATAGCCAGTAAGAAGTAGTACAATTCAAGTTTTAGTTGTCGATTATTCACTTTTTAGCCGGCTTTGGTGGCTTGGACATGACCTAGGACCTAAAGATTTTGCATGAAAGGAGGACTAGCAGCCGCGTTGCATGGGAGAATGTGAAAAGTGTTCATATGTAGTAAAAACCTGAGAAATCCGTCCGGTTTCGTCTTTGTTATCGAATCGACTTAAAGCCAGATCGTCACATTGGCCGCTTTTCTCTCTGAGACGGTTACATTTATCGTCTGCAAAGCTATGTCGCGTGCCGCGGTATGCGGAGACACTAAAAGCACCATAGTAGAACACAGAAGAAGCTTCTAAGTTGAAGTAATAGCCAGTAAGAAGTAGTACAATTCAAGATTTAGTTGTCGATTGTTCACCTTTTAGACGGCTTTGGTGGCTATGACATGAACTAGGACCTTAAGATTTTGCATGAAAGGAGGACTAGCAGCCGCGTTGTATGGGAGAATGTTAATGTGTTCATATGTAGTAAAAACCTGAGAAATCTGTCCGGTTTCGTCTTTGTTATCGAATCGACTTAAAGCCAGATCGTCACATTGGCGTTTTTCTCTCTGGGACGGTTACATTTATCGTCTGCAAAGCTATGTCGCGTGCTGCTGTATGCGGAGACACTAAAAGCACCATAGTAGAACACAGAAGAAGCTTCTATGTTTAAGTAATAGCCATTAGGAAGTAGTACAATTCAAGTTTTAGTTGTCGAATATTTACTTTTTAGCCGGCTTTGGTGTCTTGGACATGACCTAGGACCTTAAGATTTTGCATGAAAGGAGGACTAGCAGCCGCGTTGCATGGGAGTATGTGAAAAGTGTTCATATGTAGTAAAAACCTGATAAATCCGTCCGCTTTCGTCTTTGTTATCGAATCGACTTAAAGCCATATCGTCACATTGGCCGCTTTTCTCTCTGAGACGGTTACATTTATCGTCTGCAAAGCTATGTCGCGTGCTGCGGTATGCGGAGACACTAAAAGCACCATAGTAGAACACAGAAGAAGCTTCTAAGTTGAAGTAATAGCCAGTAAGAAGTAGTACAATTCAAGATTTAGTTGTCGATTGTTCACCTTTTAGCCGTCTTTGGTGGCTATGACATGAACTAGGACCTTACGATTTTGCATGAAAGGAGGACTAGCAGCCGCGTTGCATGGGAGAATGTGAAATGTGTTCATATGTAGTAAAAACCTGAGAAATCCGTCCATTTTCGTCATTTGTTATCGAATCGACTTAAAGCCAGATCGTCACATTGGCCGCTTTTCTCTCTGAGACAGTTACATTTATCGTCTGCAAAGCTATGTCGCGTGCTGTGGTATGCGGAGACACTAAAAGCACCATAGTACAACACAGAAGAAGGTTCTAAGTTGAAGTAATAGCCAGTAAGAAGTAGTACAATTCAAGTTTTAGTTATCGATTATTCACTTTTTAGCCGGCTTTGGAGGCTTGGACATGAGGTGAAACCTTAAGAATTTGCATGAAAGGAGGATTAGCAGCGGCGTTGCACGGGAGAATGTGAAAAGTGTTCATATGCCGTATAAACCTGAGAAAACCGTCCATTTTCGTCATTTGTTATCGATTAGAGTTAAAGCCAGATCGTCACATTGGCCGAATTTCTCTCTGAGACGGTCACATTTATCGTCTGCAAAGCTATGTCGCATGCTGCGGTATGCGGAGACACTAAAAGCACCATAGTAGAACATAGAAGAAGCCTCTATGTTGAAGTAATAGCCAGTAGGAAGTAGTACAATTCAAGTTTTAGTTGTCGATTATTCACTTTTTAGCCGGCTTTGGTGGCTTGGACATGACCTAGGACCTTAAGATTTTGCATGAAAGGAGGACTAGCAATCGCGTTGCATTGGAGAATGTGAAAAGTGTTCATATGTAGTAAACACCTGAGAAATCCGTCCGTTTCCGTCATTTTTATCGAATCGACTTAAAGCCAGATCGTCACATTGGCTGTTCTTCTCTCTGACACGGTTACATTTATCGTCTGCAAAGCTATGTCGCGTGCTGCGGTATGCCGAAACACTAAAAGCACCATAGTAGAACACAGAAGAAGCTTCTAATTTGAAGTAATAGCCAGTAAGAAGTAGTACAACTCAAGTTTTAGTTGTCGGTTATACACTTATTAGCCGGCTTTGGTTGCTTTGACATTAGGTGGAACCTTAAGATTTTGCATGAAAGGAGGACTAGCATCCGCGTTGCACGGGAGAATGTGAAAAGTGTTCATATGCAGTATAAACCTGAGAAATCCGTCGATTTTCGTCATTTGTTATCGATTCGACTTAAAGCCAGTTCGTCACATTGGCCGAATTTCTCTCTGAGACGGTTACATTTATCGTCTGCAAAGCTATGTCGCGTGCTGCGGTATGCCGAAACACTAAAAGCACCATAGTAGAACACAGAAGAAGCTTCTAATTTGAAGTAATAGCCAGTAAGAAGTAGTACAACTCAAGTTTTAGTTGTCGGTTATACACTTTTTAGCCGGCTTTGGTTGCTTTGACATTAGGTGGAACCTTAAGATTTTGCATGAAAGGAGGACTAGCAGCCGCGTTGCATGGGAGAATGTGAAAAGTGTTCATATGCAGTATAAACCTGAGAAATCCGTCCATTTTCGTCATTTGTTATCGATTCGACTTAAAGCCAGTTCGTCACATTGGCCGAATTTCTCTCTGAGACGGTTACATTTATCGTCTGCAAAGCTATGTCGCGTGCTGCGGTATGCCGAAACACTAAAAGCACCATAGTAGAACACAGAAGAAGCTTCTAATTTGAAGTAATAGCCAGTAAGAAGTAGTACAACTCAAGTTTTAGTTGTCGGTTATACACTTTTTAGCCGGCTTTGGTTGCTTTGACATTAGGTGGAACCTTAAGATTTTGCATGAAAGGAGGACTAGCAGCCGCGTTGCACGGGAGAATGTGAAAAGTGTTCATATGCAGTATAAACCTGAGAAATCCGTCCATTTTCGTCATTTGTTATCGATTCGACTTAAAGCCAGATCGTCACATTGGCCGAATTTCTCTCTGAGACGGTTACATTTATCGTCTGCAAAGCTATGTCGCGTGCTGCGGTATGCGGAGACACTAAAAGCACCATAGTAGAACACAGAAGAAGCTTCTATGTTGAAGTAATAGCCAGTAGAAAGTAGTACAATTCAAGTTTTAGTTGTCGATTATTCACTTTTTAGCCGGCTTTGGTTGCTTTGACATTAGGTGGAACCTTAAGATTTTGCATGAAAGGAGGACTAGCAGCCGCGTTGCATGGGAGAATGTGAAAAGTGTTCATATGTAGTAAAAACCTGAGAAATCCGTCCGCTTTCGTCATTTGTTATCGAATCGACTTAAAGCCAGATCGTCACATTGGCCGCTCTTCTCTCTGAAACGGTTACATTTATCGTCTGCAAATCTATGTCGCGTGCTGCGGATGCGGAAACACTAAAAGCACCATAGTAGAACACAGAAGAAGCTTCTAAGTTGAAGTAATAGCCAGTAACAAGTAGTACAATTAAAGTTTTAGTTGCCGATTATTCACTTTTTAGCCATCTTTGGTGGCTTGGACATGACATAACACCTTAAGATTTTGCATGAAAGGAGGACTAGCAGCCGCGTTGCATGGGAGAATGTGAAAAGTGTTCATATGTAGTAAAAACCTGAGAAATCCGTCCGTTTCCGTCATTTTTATCGAATCGACTTAAAGCCAGATCGTCACATTGTCTGTTCTTCTCTCTGACACGGTTACATTTATCGTCTGCAAAGCTATGTCGCGTGCTGCGGTATGCGGAGACACTAAAAGCACCATAGTAGAACACAGAAGAAGCTTCTAATTTGATGTAATAGCCAGAAAGAAGTAGTACAACTCAAGTTTTAGTTGTCGGTTATACACTTTTTAGCCGGCTTTGGTTGCTTTGACATTAGGTGGAACCTTAAGATTTTGCATGAAAGGAGGTCATGCAGCCGCGTTGAACGGGAGAATGTGAAAAGTGTTCATATGCAGTATAAACCTGAGAAATCCGTCCATTTTCGTCATTTGTTATCGATTCGACTTAAAGCCAGATCGTCACATTGGCCGAATTTCTCTCTGAGACGGTTACATTTATCGTCTGCAGAGCTATGTCGCGTGCCGCGGTATGCGGAGACACTAAAAGCACCATAGTAGAACACAGAAGAAGCTTCTATGTTGAAGTAATAGCCAGTAGGAAGTAGTACAATTCAAGTTTTAGTTGTCGATTATTCACTTTTTAGCCGGCTTTGGCGGCTTGGACATGACCTAGGACCTTAAGATTTTGCATGAAAGGAGGACTAGCAGCCGCGTTGCATGGGAGAATGTGAAAAGTGTTCATATGTAGTAAAAACCTGAGAAATCCGTCCGTTTTCGTCATTTGTTATCGAATCGATTTAAAGCCAGATCGTCACATTGGCCGCTTTTCTCTCTGAGACGGTTACATTTATCGTCTGCAAAGCTATGTTGCGTGCTGCGGTATGCGGAGACACTAAAAGCACCATAGTAGAACACAGAAGAAGCTTCTAAGTTGAAGTAATAGCCTGTAAGAAGTAGTACAATTCAAGTTTTAGTTATCGATTATTCACTTTTTAGCCGTCTTTGGTGGCTTGGACATGACCTAGGACCTTAAGATTTTGCATCAAAGGAGGACTAGCAGCCGCGTTGCATGGGAGAATGTGAAAAGTGTTCATATGTAGTAAAAACCTGAGACATCCGTCCGTTTTCGTCATTTGTTATCGAATCGACTTAAAGCCAGATCGTCACATTGGCCGCTTTTCTCTCTGAGACGGTTACATTAATCGTCTGCAAAGCTATGTCGCGTGCTGCGGTATGCGGAGACACTAAAAGCACCATATTAGAACACAGAAGAAGCTTCTAAGCTGAAGTAATAGCCAGTAAGAAGTAGTACAATTGAAGTTTTAGTTGTCGATTAATCACTTTTTAGCCGGCTTTGGTGGCTTGGACATGACCTAGGACCTTAAGATTTTGCATGAAAGGAAGATTAGCAGCCGCATTGCACGGGGGAATGTGAAAAGTGTTCATATGTAGTAAAAACCTGAGAAATCCGTCCGTTTTCGTCATTTGTTATCGAATCAATTTAAAGCCAGATCGTCACATTGGCCGCTCTTCTCTCTGAAACGGTTACATTTATCGTCTGCAAAGCTATGTCGCGTGCTGCGGTATGCGGAAACACTAAAAGCACCATAGTAGAACACAGAAGAAGCTTCTAAGTTGAAGTAATAGCCAGTAAGAAGTAGTACAATTCAAGTTTTAGTTGTCGATTATTCACTTTTTAGCCGGCTTTGGTGGCTTGGACATGACCTAGGACCTAAAGATTTTGCATGAAAGGAGGACTAGCAGCCGCGTTGCATGGGAGAATGTGAAAAGTGTTCATATGTATTAAAAACCTGAGAAATCCGTCCGGTTTCGTCTTTGTTATCGAATCGACTTAAAGCCAGATCGTCACATTGGCCGCTTTTCTCTCTGAGACGGTTACATTTATCGTCTGCAAAGCTATGTCGCGTGCTGCGGTAAGCGGAGACACTAAAAGCACCATAGTAGAACACAGAAGAAGCTTCTAAGTTGAAGTAATAGCCAGTAAGAAGTAGTACAATTCAAGATTTAGTTGTCGATTGTTCACCTTTTAGACGGCTTTGGTGGCTATGACATGAACTAGGACCTTAAGATTTTGCATGCAAGGAGGACTAGCAGCCGCGTTGTATGGGAGAATGTGAATGTGTTCATATGTAGTAAAAACCTGAGAAATCTGTCCGGTTTCGTCTTTGTTATCGAATCGATTTAAAGCCAGATCGTCACATTGGCCGTTTTTCTCTCTGAGACGGTTACATTTATCGTCTGCAAAGCTATGTCGCGTGCTGCGGTATGCGGAGACACTAAAAGCACCATAGTAGAACACAGAGGAAGCTTCTATGTTTAAGTAATAGCCATTAGGAAGTAGTACAATTCAAGTTTTAGTTGTCGAATATTTACTTTTTAGCCGGCTTTGGTGGCTTGGACATGACCTAGGACCTTAAGATTTTGCATGAAAGGAGGACTAGCAGCCGCGTTGCATGGGAGTATGTGAAAAGTGTTCATATGTAGTAAAAACCTGATAAATCCGTCCGCTTTCGTCTTTGTTATCGAATCGACTTAAAGCCAGATCGTCACATTGGCCGCTTTTCTCTCTGAGACGGTTACATTTATCGTCTGCAAAGCTATGTCGCGTGCTGCGGTATGCGGAGACACTAAAAGCACCATAGTAGAACACAGAAGAAGCTTCTAAGTTGAAGTAATACCCAGTAAGAAGTAGTACAATTCAAGATTTAGTTGTCGATTGTTCACCTTTTAGCCGTCTTTGGTGGCTATGACATGAACTAGGACCTTACGATTTTGCATGAAAGGAGGACTAGCAGCCGCGTTGCATGGGAGAATGTGAAATGTGTTCATATGTAGTAAAATCCTGAGAAATCCGTCCATTTTCGTCATTTGTTATCTAATCGACTTAAAGCCAGATCGTCACATTGGCCGCTTTTCTCTCTGAGACAGTTACATTTATCGTCTGCAAAGCTATGTCGCGTGCTGTGGTATGCGGAGACACTAAAAGCACCATAGTACAACACAGAAGAAGGTTCTAAGTTGAAGTAATAGCCAGTAAGAAGTAGTACAATTCAAGTTTTAGTTATCGATTATTCACTTTTTAGCCGGCTTTGGAGGCTTGGACATGAGGTGAAACCTTAAGAATTTGCATGAAAGGAGGATTAGCAGCGGCGTTGCACGGGAGAATGTGAAAAGTGTTCATATGCCGTATAATCCTGAGAAAACCGTCCATTTTCGTCATTTGTTATCGAATCGACTTAAAGCCAGATCGTCACATTGGCCGCTTTTCTCTCTGAGACGGTTACATTAATCGTCTGCAAAGCTATGTCGCGTGCTGCGGTATGCGGAGACACTAAAAGCACCATATTAGAACACAGAAGAAGCTTCTAAGCTGAAGTAATAGCCAGTAAGAAGTAGTACAATTGAAGTTTTAGTTGTCGATTAATCACTTTTTAGCCGGCTTTGGTGGCTTGGACATGACCTAGGACCTTAAGATTTTGCATGAAAGGAAGATTAGCAGCCGCATTGCACGGGGGAATGTGAAAAGTGTTCATATGTAGTAAAAACCTGAGAAATCCGTCCGTTTTCGTCATTTGTTATCGAATCAATTTAAAGCCAGATCGTCACATTGGCCGCTCTTCTCTCTGAAACGGTTACATTTATCGTCTGCAAAGCTATGTCGCGTGCTGCGGTATGCGGAAACACTAAAAGCACCATAGTAGAACACAGAAGAAGCTTCTAAGTTGAAGTAATAGCCAGTAAGAAGTAGTACAATTCAAGTTTTAGTTGTCGATTATTCACTTTTTAGCCGGCTTTGGTGGCTTGGACATGACCTAGGACCTAAAGATTTTGCATGAAAGGAGGACTAGCAGCCGCGTTGCATGGGAGAATGTGAAAAGTGTTCATATGTATTAAAAACCTGAGAAATCCGTCCGGTTTCGTCTTTGTTATCGAATCGACTTAAAGCCAGATCGTCACATTGGCCGCTTTTCTCTCTGAGACGGTTACATTTATCGTCTGCAAAGCTATGTCGCGTGCTGCGGTAAGCGGAGACACTAAAAGCACCATAGTAGAACACAGAAGAAGCTTCTAAGTTGAAGTAATAGCCAGTAAGAAGTAGTACAATTCAAGATTTAGTTGTCGATTGTTCACCTTTTAGACGGCTTTGGTGGCTATTTCATGAACTAGGACCTTAAGATTTTGCATGCAAGGAGGACTAGCAGCCGCGTTGTATGGGAGAATGTGAATGTGTTCATATGTAGTAAAAACCTGAGAAATCTGTCCGGTTTCGTCTTTGTTATCGAATCGATTTAAAGCCAGATCGTCACATTGGCCGTTTTTCTCTCTGAGACGGTTACATTTATCGTCTGCAAAGCTATGTCGCGTGCTGCGGTATGCGGAGACACTAAAAGCACCATAGTAGAACACAGAGGAAGCTTCTATGTTTAAGTAATAGCCATTAGGAAGTAGTACAATTCAAGTTTTAGTTGTCGAATATTTACTTTTTAGCCGGCTTTGGTGGCTTGGACATGACCTAGGACCTTAAGATTTTGCATGAAAGGAGGACTAGCAGCCGCGTTGCATGGGAGTATGTGAAAAGTGTTCATATGTAGTAAAAACCTGATAAATCCGTCCGCTTTCGTCTTTGTTATCGAATCGACTTAAAGCCAGATCGTCACATTGGCCGCTTTTCTCTCTGAGACGGTTACATTTATCGTCTGCAAAGCTATGTCGCGTGCTGCGGTATGCGGAGACACTAAAAGCACCATAGTAGAACACAGAAGAAGCTTCTAAGTTGAAGTAATACCCAGTAAGAAGTAGTACAATTCAAGATTTAGTTGTCGATTGTTCACCTTTTAGCCGTCTTTGGTGGCTATGACATGAACTAGGACCTTACGATTTTGCATGAAAGGAGGACTAGCAGCCGCGTTGCATGGGAGAATGTGAAATGTGTTCATATGTAGTAAAAACCTGAGAAATCCGTCCATTTTCGTCATTTGTTATCGAATCGACTTAAAGCCAGATCGTCACATTGGCCGCTTTTCTCTCTGAGACAGTTACATTTATCGTCTGCAAAGCTATGTCGCGTGCTGTGGTATGCGGAGACACTAAAAGCACCATAGTACAACACAGAAGAAGGTTCTAAGTTGAAGTAATAGCCAGTAAGAAGTAGTACAATTCAAGTTTTAGTTATCGATTATTCACTTTTTAGCCGGCTTTGGAGGCTTGGACATGAGGTGAAACCTTAAGAATTTGCATGAAAGGAGGATTAGCAGCGGCGTTGCACGGGAGAATGTGAAAAGTGTTCATATGCCGTATAAACCTGAGAAAACCGTCCATTTTCGTCATTTGTTATCGATTAGAGTTAAAGCCAGATCGTCACATTGGCCGAATTTCTCTCTGAGACGGTCACATTTATCGTCTGCAAAGCTATGTCGCATGCTGCGGTATGCGGAGACACTAAAAGCACCATAGTAGAACATAGAAGAAGCCTCTATGTTGAAGTAATAGCCAGTAGGAAGTAGTACAATTCAAGTTTTAGTTGTCGATTATTCACTTTTTAGCCGGCTTTGGTGGCTTGGACATGACCTAGGACCTTAAGATTTTGCATGAAAGGAGGACTAGCAATCGCGTTGCATTGGAGAATGTGAAAAGTGTTCATATGTAGTAAACACCTGAGAAATCCGTCCGTTTCCGTCATTTTTATCGAATCGACTTAAAGCCAGATCGTCACATTGGCTGTTCTTCTCTCTGACACGGTTACATTTATCGTCTGCAAAGCTATGTCGCGTGCTGCGGTATGCCGAAACACTAAAAGCACCATAGTAGAACACAGAAGAAGCTTCTAATTTGAAGTAATAGCCAGTAAGAAGTAGTACAACTCAAGTTTTAGTTGTCGGTTATACACTTTTTAGCCGGCTTTGGTTGCTTTGACATTAGGTGGAACCTTAAGATTTTGCATGAAAGGAGGACTAGCAGCCGCGTTGCATGGGAGAATGTGAAAAGTGTTCATATGTAGTAAAAACCTGATAAATCCGTCCGCTTTCGTCATTTGTTATCGAATCGACTTAAAGCCAGATCGTCACATTGGCCGCTCTTCTCTCTGAAACGGTTACATTTATCGTCTGCAAATCTATGTCGCGTGCTGCGGATGCGGAAACACTAAAAGCACCATAGTAGAACACAGAAGAAGCTTCTAAGTTGAAGTAATAGCCAGTAAGAAGTAGTACAATTAAAGTTTTAGTTGCCGATTATTCACTTTTTAGCCATCTTTGGTGGCTTGGACATGACATAACACCTTAAGATTTTGCATGAAAGGAGGACTAGCAGCCGCGTTGCATGGGAGAATGTGAAAAGTGTTCATATGTAGTAAAAACCTGAGAAATCCGTCCGTTTCCGTCATTTGTTATCCAATCGACTTAAAGCCAGATCGTCACATTGGCTGTTCTTCTCTCTGACACGGTTACATTTATCGTCTGCAAAGCTATGTCGCGTGCTGCGGTATGCCGAAACACTAAAAGCACCATAGTAGAACACAGAAGAAGCTTCTAATTTGATGTAATAGCCAGTAAGAAGTAGTACAACTCAAGTTTTAGTTGTCGGTTATACACTTTTTAGCCGGCTTTGGTTGCTTTGACATTAGGTGGAACCTTAAGATTTTGCATGAAAGGAGGTCATGCAGCCGCGTTGAACGGGAGAATGTGAAAAGTGTTCATATGCAGTATAAACCTGAGAAATCCGTCCATTTTCGTCATTTGTTATCGAATCGACTTAAAGCCAGATCGTCACATTGGCCGAATTTCTCTCTGAGACGGTCACATTTATCGTCTGCAAAGCTATGTCGCATGCTGCGGTATGCGGAGACACTAAAAGCACCATAGTAGAACATAGAAGAAGCCTCTATGTTGAAGTAATAGCCAGTAAGAAGTAGTACAATTAAAGTTTTAGTTGCCGATTATTCACTTTTTAGCCATCTTTGGTGGCTTGGACATGACATAACACCTTAAGATTTTGCATGAAAGGAGGACTAGCAGCCGCGTTGCATGGGAGAATGTGAAAAGTGTTCATATGTAGTAAAAACCTGAGAAATCCGTCCGTTTCCGTCATTTGTTATCCAATCGACTTAAAGCCAGATCGTCACATTGGCTGTTCTTCTCTCTGACACGGTTACATTTATCGTCTGCAAAGCTATGTCGCGTGCTGCGGTATGCCGAAACACTAAAAGCACCATAGTAGAACACAGAAGAAGCTTCTAATTTGATGTAATAGCCAGTAAGAAGTAGTACAACTCAAGTTTTAGTTGTCGGTTATACACTTTTTAGCCGGCTTTGGTTGCTTTGACATTAGGTGGAACCTTAAGATTTTGCATGAAAGGAGGTCATGCAGCCGCGTTGAACGGGAGAATGTGAAAAGTGTTCATATGCAGTGTAAACCTGAGAAATCCGTCCATTTTCGTCATTTGTTATCGATTCGACTTAAAGCCACATCGTCACATTGGCCGAATTTCTCTCTGAGACGGTTACATTTATCGTCTGCAAAGCTATGTCGCGTGCCGCGGTATGCGGAGACACTAAAAGCACCATAGTAGAACACAGAAGAAGCTTCTATGTTGAAGTAATAGCCAGTAGGAAGTAGTACAATTCATGTTTTAGTTGTCGATTATTCACTTTTTAGCCGGCTTTGGTGGCTTGGACATGACCTAGGACCTTAAGATTTTGCATGAAAGGAGGACTAGCAGCCGCGTTGCATGGGAGAATGTGAAAAGTGTTCATATGTAGTAAAAACCTGAGAAATCCGTCCGCTTTCGTCATTTGTTATCGAATCGACTTAAAGCCAGATCGTCACATTGGCCGCTCTTGTCTCTGAAACGGTTACATTTATCGTCTGCAAATCTATGTCGCGTGCTGCGGTATGCGGAAACACTAAAAGCACCATAGTAGAACACAGAAGAAGCTTTAAGTTGAAGTAATAGCCAGTAGGAAGTAGTACAATTCAAGTTTTAGTTGTCGATTATTCACTTTTTAGCCGGCTTTGGTTGCTTGACATTAGGTGGAACCTTAAGATTTTGCATGAAAGGAGGACTAGCAGCCGCGTTGCATGGGAGAATGTGAAAAGTGTTCATATGTAGTAAAAACCTGAGAAATCCGTCCGCTTTCGTCATTTGTTATCGAATCGACTTAAAGCCAGATCGTCACATTGGCCACTCTTCTCTCTGAAACGGTTACATTTATCGTTTGCAAATCTATGTCGCGTGCTGCGGTATGCGGAAACACTAAAATAACCATAGTAGAACACAGAAGAGGCTTCTAAGTTGAAGTAATAGCCAGTAAGAAGTAGTACAATTCAAGTTTTAGTCATCGATTATTCACTTTTTAGCCGGCTTTGGTGGCTATGACATGACCTAGGACCATAGGATTTTGCATCAAAGGAGGACTAGCAGCCGCGTTGCACGGGATAATGTGAAAAGTGTCTATATGTAGTAAAAACCTGAAAAATCCGTCCGCTTTCGTCATTTGTTATCGAACCGACTTAGAGCCAGATCGTCACATTGGCCGCTCTTCTCTCTGAAACGGTTACATTTATCGTCTGCAAAGCTATGTCGCGTGCTGCGGTATGCGGAGACACTAAAAGCACCATAGTAGAACACAGAAGGAGCTTCTAAGTTGAAGTAATAGCCAGTAAGAAGTAGTACAATTCAAGTTTTAGTTGTCGATTATTCACTTTTTAGCCGGCTTTGGTGGCTTGGACAAGACGTAGGACATTAAGATTTTGCATGAAAGGAGGACTAGCAGCCGCGTTGCATGGGAGAATGTGAAAAGTGTTCATATGTAGTAAAAACCAGAGAAATTTGTCTGTTTTCGTCATTTGTTATCGAATCGACTTAAAGCCAGATCGTCACATTGGCCGCTTTTCTCTCTGAGACGGTTACATTTATCGTCTGCGAAGCTATGTCGCGTGCTGCGGTATGCGGAGACACTAAAAGCACCATATTAGAACACAGAAGGAGCTTCTAAGTTGAAGTAATAGCCAGTAAGAAGTAGTACAATTCAAGTTTTAGTTGTCGATTATTCACTTTTTAGCCGGCTTTGGTGGCTTGGACATGACCTAGGACCTTAAGATTTTGCATGAAAGGAGGACTAGCAATCGCGTTGCATTGGAGAATGTGAAAAGTGTTCATATGTAGTAAACACCTGAGAAATCCGTCCGTTTCCGTCATTTTTATCGAATCGACTTAAAGCCAGATCGTCACATTGGCTGTTCTTCTCTCTGACACGGTTACATTTATCGTCTGCAAAGCTATGTCGCGTGCTGCGGTATGCCGAAACACTAAAAGCACCATAGTAGAACACAGAAGAAGCTTCTAATTTGAAGTAATAGCCAGTAAGAAGTAGTACAACTCAAGTTTTATTTGTCGGTTATACACTTTTTAGCCGGCTTTGGTTGCTTTGACATTAGGTGGAACCTTAAGATTTTGCATGAAAGGAGGACTAGCAGCCGCGTTGCATGGGAGAATGTGAAAAGTGTTCATATGTAGTAAAAACCTGAGAAATCCGTCCGCTTTCGTCATTTGTTATCGAATCGACTTAAAGCCAGATCGTCACATTGGCCGCTCTTCTCTCTGAAACGGTTACATTTATCGTCTGCAAATCTATGTCGCGTGCTGCGGATGCGGAAACACTAAAAGCACCATAGTAGAACACAGAAGAAGCTTCTAAGTTGAAGTAATAGCCAGTAAGAAGTAGTACAATTAAAGTTTTAGTTGCCGATTATTCACTTTTTAGCCATCTTTGGTGGCTTGGACATGACATAACACCTTAAGATTTTGCATGAAAGGAGGACTAGCAGCCGCGTAGCATGGGAGAATGTGAAAAGTGTTCATATGTAGTAAAAACCTGAGAAATCCGTCCGTTTCCGTCATTTGTTATCCAATCGACTTAAAGCCAGATCGTCACATTGGCTGTTCTTCTCTCTGACACGGTTACATTTATCGTCTGCAAAGCTATGTCGCGTGCTGCGGTATGCCGAAACACTAAAAGCACCATAGTAGAACACAGAAGAAGCTTCTAATTTGATGTAATAGCCAGTAAGAAGTAGTACAACTCAAGTTTTAGTTGTCGGTTATACACTTTTTAGCCGGCTTTGGTTGCTTTGACATTAGGTGGAACCTTAAGATTTTGCATGAAAGGAGGTCATGCAGCCGCGTTGAACGGGAGAATGTGAAAAGTGTTCATATGCAGTATAAACCTGAGAAATCCGTCCATTTTCGTCATTTGTTATCGAATCGACTTAAAGCCAGATCGTCACATTGGCCGAATTTCTCTCTGAGACGGTCACATTTATCGTCTGCAAAGCTATGTCGCATGCTGCGGTATGCGGAGACACTAAAAGCACCATAGTAGAACATAGAAGAAGCCTCTATGTTGAAGTAATAGCCAGTAAGAAGTAGTACAATTAAAGTTTTAGTTGCCGATTATTCACTTTTTAGCCATCTTTGGTGGCTTGGACATGACATAACACCTTAAGATTTTGCATGAAAGGAGGACTAGCAGCCGCGTTGCATGGGAGAATGTGAAAAGTGTTCATATGTAGTAAAAACCTGAGAAATCCGTCCGTTTCCGTCATTTGTTATCCAATCGACTTAAAGCCAGATCGTCACATTGGCTGTTCTTCTCTCTGACACGGTTACATTTATCGTCTGCAAAGCTATGTCGCGTGCTGCGGTATGCCGAAACACTAAAAGCACCATAGTAGAACACAGAAGAAGCTTCTAATTTGATGTAATAGCCAGTAAGAAGTAGTACAACTCAAGTTTTAGTTGTCGGTTACACACTTTTTAGCCGGCTTTGGTTGCTTTGACATTAGGTGGAACCTTAAGATTTTGCATGAAAGGAGGTCATGCAGCCGCGTTGAACGGGAGAATGTGAAAAGTGTTCATATGCAGTATAAACCTGAGAAATCCGTCCATTTTCGTCATTTGTTATCGAATCGACTTAAAGCCAGATCGTCACATTGGCCGCTTTTCTCTCTGAGACGGTTACATTTATCGTCTGCGAAGCTATGTCGCGTGCTGCGGTATGCGGAGACACTAAAAGCACCATATTAGAACACAGAAGGAGCTTCTAAGTTGAAGTAATAGCCAGTAAGAAGTAGTACAATTCAAGTTTTAGTTGTCGATTATTCACTTTTTAGCCGGCTTTGGTGGCTTGGACATGACCTAGGACATTTAGATTTTGCATGGAAGGAGGACTAGCAGCCGCGTTGCACGGGAGAATGTGAAAAGTGTTCATATGTAGTAAAAACCTGAGAAATCAGTCCGTTTTCGTCATTTGTTATCGAATCGACTTAATGCCAGATCGTCACATTGGCCGCATTTTTCTCTGAGACGGTTACATTTATCATCTGCAAAGCTATGTCGCGTGCTGCGGTACGCGGGGACACTAAAAGCACTATAGTAGAACACAGAAGAAGCTTCTAAGTTGAAGTAATAGCCAGTAAGAAGTAGTACAATTCAAGTTTTAGTTATTGATTATTCACTTTTTTGGCCGGCTTTGGTGGCTTGGACATGAAGTGGAACCTTAAGATTTTGCATGAAAGTAGGACTAGCAGCCGCGATTCACGGGAGAATGTGAAAAGTGTTCATGTGTAGTGAACACCTGAGAAATCCGTCCGTTTTCGTCATTTGTTATCGAATAGACTTAAAGCCAGGTCGTCACATTGGCCGCTTCTCCCTCTGAAACGGTTACATTTATCGTCTGCAAAGCTATGTCGCGTGCTGCGGTATGCGGAAACACTAAAAGCACCATAGTAGAACTCAGAAGAAGCTTCTAAGTTGAAGTAATAGCCAGTAAGAAGTAGTACAATTCAAGTTTTACTTGAGGATTATTCACTTTTTAGCCATCTTTGGTGGCTTGGACATGACCTAGCACCTTAAGATTTTGCATGAAAGGAGGACTAGCAGCCGAGTTGCATGGGAGAATGTGAAAAGTGTTCATATGTAGTAAAAACCTGAGAAATCCGTCCGTTTCCGTCATTTGTTATCGAATCGACTTAAAGCCACATCGTCACATTGGCCGCTCTTCTCTCTGAAACGGTTACATTTATCGTCTGCAAATCTATGTCGCGTGCTGCGGTATGCGGAAACACTAAAAGCACCATAGTAGAACACAGAAGAAGCTTCTAAGTTGAAGTAATAGCCAGTAAGAAGTAGTACAATTCAAGTTTAAGTCATCGATTATTCACTTTTTAGCCGGCTTTGGTGGCTATGACATGACCTAGGACCATAAGATTTTCCATAAAAGGAGGACTAGCAGCCGCGTTGCACGGGATAATGTGAAAAGTGTTTATATGTAGTAAAAACCTGAAAAATCCGTCCGCTTTCGTCATTTGTTATCGAATCGACTTAAAGCCAGATCGTCACATTGGCCGCTCTTCTCTCTGAAACGGTTACATTTATCGTCTGCAAAGCTATGTCGCGTGCTGCGGTATGCGGAGACACTAAAAGCACCATAGTAGAACACAGAAGAAGCTTCTAAGTTGAAGTAATATCCAGTAAGAAGTAATACAATTCAAGTTTTAGTTGTTGATTTTTCACATTTTAGCCGTCTTTGGTGGTTTGGACATGACCTAGAACCTTAAGATTTTGCATGAAAGGAGGACTAGCAGCGGCGTTGCACGGGAGAATGTGAAAAGTGTTCATATGTAGTAAAAACCTGAGAAATCCGTCCGTTTTCGACATTTGTTAACGAATCGTCTTAAAGCCAGATCGTCACATTGGCCGCTTTTCTCTCTGAGACGGTTACATTTATCGTCTGCAAAGCTATGTCGCGTGCTGCGTTATGGGGAAATACTAAAAGGACCATAGTAGGACACAGAAGAAGCTTCTAAGTTGAAGTAATAGCCAGTAAGAAGTAGTACAATTCAAGTTTTAGTTATCGATTATTCACTTTTTAGCCGGCTTTGGTGGCTTGGACATGACCTAGGACCTTAAGATTTTGCATGAAAGGAGGACTAGCAGCCGCGTTGCATGGGAGAATGCAAAAAGTGTTCATATGTAGTAAAATCCTGAGAAATCTGTCTGTTTTCGTCATTTGTTATCGAATCGACTTAAAGCCAAATCGTCACAATGGCCGCTTTTCACTCTGAGACGGTTACATTTATCGTCTGCAAAGCTATGTCGCGTGCTGCGGTATGCGGAGACACTAAAAGCACCATAGTAGAACACAGAAGGAGCTTCTAAGTTGAAGTAATAGCCAGTAAGAAGTAGTACAATTCAAGTTTTAGTTGTCGATTATTCACTTTTTAGCCGGCTTTGGTGGCTTGGACATGACATAGGACATTAAGATTTTGCATGAAAGGAGGACTAGCAGCCGCGTTGCATGGGAGAATGTGAAAAGTGTTCATATGTAGTAAAAACTTTAGAAATCAGTCCGTTTTCGTCATTTGTTATCGAATCGACTTAATGCCAGATCGTCACATTGGCCGCTTTTTTCTCTGAGACGGTTACATTTATCATCTGCAAAGCAATGTCGCGTGCTGCGGTATGCGGGGACACTAAAAGCACTATGGTAGAGCACAGAAGAAGCTTCTAAGTTGAAGTAATAGCCAGTAAGAAGTAGTACAATTCAAGTTTTAGTTATTGATTATTCACTTTTTTGGCCGGCTTTGGTGGCTTGGACATGAAGTGGAACCTTAAGATTTTGCATGAAAGTAGGACTAGCAGCCGCGATTCACGGGAGAATGTGAAAAGTGTTCATGTGTAGTGAACACCTGAGAAATCCGACCGTTTTCGTCATTTGTTATCGAATCGACTTAAAGCCAGATCGTCACATTGGCCGCTTCTCTCTCTGAGACGGTTACATTAATCGTCTGCAAAGCTATGTCGCGTGCTGCGTTATGCGGAGTCACTAAAAGCACCATAGTAGAACACAGAAGAAACTTCTAAGTTGAAGTAATAGACAGTAAGAAGTAGTACAATTCAAGTTTTAGTTGTCGATTATTCACTTTTTAGAGGGCTTTGGTTGCTTGGACGTGACCTAGGACCTTAAGATTTTGCATGAAAGGAGGACTAGCAGCCGCGATGCACGGGAGAATGTAAAAAGTGTTCATTTGTAGTAAAAACGTGAGAAATCCGTCCCTTTTCATCATTTGTTATCGAATCGATTTAAAGCCAGATCGTCACATTGGCCGCTTTTCACTCTGAGACGGTTACATTTATCGTCTGCAAAGCTATGTCGCGTGCTGCGGTATGCGGAGACACTAAAAGCACCATAGTAGAACACAGAAGGAGCTTCTAAGTTGAAGTAATAGCCAGTAAGAAGTAGTACAATTCAAGTTTTAGTTGTCGATTATTCACTTTTTAGCCGGCTTTGATGGCTTGGACATGACATAGGACATTAAGATTTTGCAAGAAAGGAGGACTAGCAGCCGCGTTGCATGGGAGAATGTGAAAAGTGTTCATATGTAGTAAAAACCTGAGAAATCAGTCCGTTTTCGTCATTTGTTATCGAATCGACTTAATGCCAGATCGTCACATTGGCCGCTTTTTTCTCTGAGACGGTTACATTTATCATCTGCAAAGCAATGTCGCGTGCTGCGGTATGCGGGGACACTAAAAGCACTATGGTAGAACACAGAAGAAGCTTCTAAGTTGAAGTAATAGCCAGTAAGAAGTAGTACAATTCAAGTTTTAGTTATTGATTATTCACCTTTTTGGCCGGCTTTGGTGGCTTGGACATGAAGTGGAACCTTAAGATTTTGCATGAAAGTAGGACTAGCAGCCGCGTTGCACGGGAGAATGTGAAAAGGGTTCATATGTAGTAAAAACCTGAGAAATCCGTCCGTTTTCGACATTTGTTAACGAATCGACTTAAAGCCAGATCGTTATATTGGCCGCTTTTCTCTCTGAGACGGTTACATTTATCGTCTGCAAAGCTATGTCGCGTGCTGCGGTATGCGGAGACACTAAAAGCACCATAGTAGAACACAGAGGAAGCTTCTAAGTTGCAGTAATAGCCAGTAAGAAGTAGTACAATTCAAGTTTTAGTTATTGATTATTCACTTTTTAGCCGGATTTGGTGGCTTGGACATGAGGTGGAACCTTAAGATTTTGCATGAATGGAGGACTAGCAGCTGCGTTGCACTGGAGAATGTGAAAAGTGTTCATATGTAGTAAAAACCTGAGAAATCCGTCCCTTTTCGTCATTTGTTATCGAATCGACTTAAGGCCAGATCGTCACATTGGCCGCTTTTCTCTCTGAGACGGTTACATTTATCGTCTGCAAAGCTATGTCGCGTGCTGCGGTATGCGGAAACACTAAAAGCACCATAGTAGAACACAGAAGGAGCTTCTAAGCTGAAGTAATAGCCAGTAAGAAGTAGTACAATTAAAGTTTTAGTTGTCGATTATTCACTTTTTAGCCGGCTTTGGTGGCTTGGACATGACCTAGGACATTAAGATTTTGCATGAAAGGAGGACTAGCAGCCGCGTTGCACGGGAGAATGTGAAAGTGTTCATATGTTGGAAAAACCTGAGAAATCAGTCCGTTTTCGTCATTTGTTATCGAAACGACTTAAGGCCAGATCGTCACATTGGCCGCTTTTCTCTCTGAGACGGTTACATTTATCGTCTGCAAAGCTATGTCGCGTGCTGCGGTATTCGGGGACACTAAAAGCACCATATCAGAACACAGAAGAAGCTTCAAAGTTGAAGCAATAGCCAGTAAGAAGTAGTAGAATCCAAGTTTTAGTTATCGATTATTCACTTTTTAGCCGCCTTTGGTGGCTTGGACATGAGGTGGAACCTTAAGATTTTGCATGAAAGGAGGATTAGCAGCGGCGTTGCACGGGAGAATGTGAAAAGTGTTCATATGCAGTATAAACCTGAGAAATCCGTCCGTTTTCGTCATTTGTTATCGAATCGACTTAAAGCTAGATCGTCACATTGGCCGCTCTTCTCTCAGAGACGTTTACATTTATCGTCTGCAAAGCTATGTCGCGTGCTGCTGTATGTGGAGACACTAAAAGCACCATATTAGAACACAGAAGATGCTTCTAAGTTGAAGTAATAGCCAGTAAGAAGTAGTACTATTTAAGTTTTAGTTGTCGATTAATCACTTTTTAGCCGGCTTTGGTGGCTTGGACATGACCTAGGACCTTAAGATTTTGCATGAAAGGAAGACTAACAGCCGCGTTTACGGGAGAATGTGAAAAGTGTTCATATGTAGTAAAAACGTGAGAAATCCGTCCGTTTTCATCATTTGTTATCGAATCGATTTAAAGCCAGATCGTCACATTGGCCGCTCTTCTCTCTGAAACGGTTGCATTTATCGTCTGCCAAGTTATGTCGCGTGCTGCGGTATGCGGAAACACTAAAAGCACCATAGTAGAACACAGAAGAAGCTTCCATGTTGAAGTAATAGCCAGTAAGAACTAGTACAATTCAAGTTTTAGTTGTCGATTATTCACTTTTTAGCCGGCGTTGGTGGCTTGGACATGACCTAGGACCTGAAGATTTTGCACGAGAGGAGGACTAGCAGCCGCGTTGCACGGGAGAATGTGAAATGTGTTCTTATGTAGTAAAAACCTGAGAAATCCGTCCGTTTTCGTCATTTGTTATCGAATCGACTTAAAGCCCGATCGTTATATTGGCCGCTTTTCTCCCTGAGACGGTTACATTTATCGTCTGCAAAGCTATGTCGCGTGCTGCGGTATGCGGAGACACTAAAAGCACCATAGGAGAACACAGAAGAAACTTCTAAGTTGAAGTAATAGCCAGTAAGAAGTAGTACAATCAAGTTTTAGTTGTCGATTATTCACTTTTTAGCCGGCTTTGGTGGCTTGGACATGAACTAGGACCTTAAGATTTTGCATGAAAGGAGGACTAGCAGCCGCGTTGCACGGGAGAATGTGAAAAGTGTTCATATGTAGTAAAAACCAGAGAAATTTGTCTGTTTTCGTCATTTGTTATCGAATCGACTTAAAGCCAGATCGTCACATTGGCCGCTTTTCTCTCTGAGACGGTTACATTTATCGTCGGCAAAGCAATGTCGCGTGCAGCGGTATGCGGAGACACTAAAAGCACCATATTAGAACACAGAAGGAGCTTCTAAGTTGAAGTAATAGCCAGTAAGAAGTAGTACAATTCAAGTTTTAGTTGTCCATTATTCACTTTTTAGGCGGCTTTGGTGGCTTGGACATGACCTAGGACATTTAGATTTTGCATGAAAGGAGGACTAGCAGCCGCGTTGCACGGGAGAGTGTGAAACGTGTTCATATGTAATAAAAACCTGAGAAATCAGTCCGTTTTCGTCATTTGTTATCGAATCGACTTAATGCCAGATCGTCACATTGGCCGCTTTTTCTTTGAGACGGTTACATTTATCATCTGCAAAGCAATGTCGCGTGCTGCGGTATGCGGGGACACTGAAAGCACTATAGTAGAACACAGAAGAAGCTTCTAATTGAAGTAATAGCCAGTAAGAAGTAGTACAATTCAAGTTTTAGTTATTGATTATTCACTTTTTTGGCCGGCTTTGGTGACTTGGACATGAAGTGAAACCTTAAGATTTTGCATGAAAGTAGGACTAGCAGCCGCGATTCACGGGAGAATGTGAAAAGTGTTCATATGTAGTAAAAACCTGAGAAATCCGTCCGTTTTCGTCATTTGTTATCGAATCGACTTAAAGCCAGATCGTTATATTGGCCGCTCTTCTCTCTGAAACGGTTACATTTATCGTCTGCAAAGCTATGTCGCGTGCTGCGGTATGCGGAAACACTAAAGGCACCATAGTAGAACTCAGAAGAAGCTTCTAAGTTGAAGTAATAGCCAGTAAGAAGTAGTACAATTCAAGTTTTACTTGAGGATTAATCACTTTTTAGCCGGCTTTGGTGGCTTGGACATGACTAGGACCTTAAGATTTTGCATGAAAGGAAGACTAGCAGCCGCGTTGCACGGGAGAATGTGAAAAGTGTTCATATGTAGTAAAAACCTGAGAAGTCCGTCCGTTTTCGTCATTTGTTATCGAATCGACTTAAAGCCAGATCGTTATATTGGCCGCTTTTCTCTCTGAGACGGTTACATTTATCGTCTGCAAAGCTATGTCGCGTGGTGCGGTATGCGGAGACACTAAAAGCACCATAGTAGAACACAGAGGAAGCTTCTAAGTTGCAGTAATTGCCAGTAAGAAGTAGTACAATTCAAGTTTTAGTTATTGATTATTCACTTTTTAGCCGGATTTGGTGGCTTGGACATGAGGTGGAACCTTAAGATTTTGCATGAATGGAGGACTAGCAGCCGCGTTGCACTGGAGAATGTGAAAAGTGTTCATATGTAGTAAAAACCTGAGAAATCCGTCCGTTTTCGTCATTTGTTATCGAATCGACTTAAGGCCAGATCGTCACATTGGCCGCTTTTCTCTCTGAGACGGTTACATTTATCGTCTGCAAAGCTATGTCGCATGCTGCGGTATGCGGAGACACTAAAAGCACCATAGTAGAACACAGAAGAAGCTTCTAAGTTGAAGTAATAGCCAGTAAGAAGTAGTACAATTCAAGTTTTAGTTGTCGATTATTCACTTTTTAGCCGGCTTTGGTGGCTTGGACATGACCTAGGACATTAAGATTTTGCATGAAAGGAAGCCTAGCAGCCGCGTTGCACGGGAGAATGTGAAAGTGTTCATATGTAGGAAAAACCTGAGAAATCAGACCGTTTTCGTCATTTGTTATCGAAACGACTTAAGGCCAGATCGTCACATTGGCCGCTTTTCTCTCTGAGACGGTTACATTTATCGTCTGCAAAGCTATGTCGCGTGCTGCGGTATTCGGGGACACTAAAAGCACCATATCAGAACACAGAAGAAGCTTCAAAGTTGAAGCAATAGCCAGTAAGAAGTAGTAGAATCCAAGTTTTAGTTATCGATTATTCACTTTTTAGCCGCCTTTGGTGGCTTGGACATGACCTAGGACCTTAAGATTTTGCATGAAAGGAGGACTAGCAGCCGCGTTGCACGGGAGAATGTAAAAAGTGTTCATATGTAGTAAAAACCTGAGAAATCCGTCCGTTTTCGTCATTTGTTATCGAATCGACTTAAAGCCAGATCGTCATATTGGCCGCTTTTCTCTCTGAGACCGTTACATTAATCGTCTAAAAAGCTATGTCGCGAACTGCGGTGTGCGGAGACACTGAAAGCACCATAGTACAACACAGAAGAAGCTTCTAAGTTGAAGTAATAGCCATTAAGAAGTAGTACAATTCAAGTTTTAGTTATCGATTATTCACTTTTTTGCAGGCTTTGGAGGCTTGGACATGAGGTGGAACCTTAAGATTTTGCATGAAAGGAGGATTAGCAGCGTCGTTGCACGGGAGAATGTGAAAAGTGTTCATATGCAGTATAAACCTGAGAAATCCGTCCAGTTTCGTCATTTGTTATCGATTCGACTTAAAGCCAGATCGTCACATTGGCCGCTCTTCTCTCTGAGACGTTTACATTTATCGTCTGCAAAGCTATGTCGCGTGCTGCTGTATGTGGAGACACTAAAAGCACCATATTAGAACACAGAAGATGCTTGAAGTAATAACCAGTAAGATGTAGTACTATTTAAGATTTAGTTGTCGATTAATCACTTTTTAGCCGGCTTTGGTGGCTTGGACATGACCTAGGACCTGAAGATTTTGCATGAAAGGAGGACTAGCAGCCGCGTTGCACGGAAGAATGTGAAATGTGTTCATATGGAGTAAAAACCTGAGAAATCCGTCCGTTTTCGTCATTTGTTATCGAATCGACTTAAAGCCAGATCGTCACATTGGCCGCTTTTCTCTCTGAGACGGTTACATTTATCGTCTGCAAAGCTATGTCGCGTGCTGCGATATGCGGAGACACTAATAGCACCATAGTAGAACACAGAAGAAACTTCTAAGTTGAAGTACTAGCCAGTAAGAAGTAGTACAATTCAAGTTTTAGTTGTCGATTATTCACTTTTTAGCCGGCGTTGGTGGCTTGGACATGACCTAGGACCTGAAGATTTTGCATGAGAGGAGGACTAGAAGCCGCGTTGCACGGGAGAATGTGAAATGTGTTCTTATGTAGTAAAAACCTGAGAAATCCGTCCGGTTTCGTCATTTGTTATCGAATCGACTTAAAGCCAGATCGTTATATTGGCCGCTTTTCTCTCTGAGACGGTTACATTTATCGTCTGCAAAGCTATGTCGCGTGCTGCGGTATGCGGAAACACTAAAAGCACCATAGTAGAACACAGAAGAAGCTTCCATGTTGAAGTAATAGCCAGTAAGAAGTAGTACAATTCAAGTTTTAGTTATCGATTATTCACTTTTTAGCCGGCTTTGGTGGCTTGGATATGACCTAGGCCCTTAAGATTTTGCATGAAAGGAGGACTAGCAGCCGCGTTGCACGGAAGAATGTGAAATGTGTTCATATGTAGTAAAAACCTGAGAAATCCGTCCGTTTTCGTCATTTGTTATCGAATCGACTTAAAGCCAGATCGTTATATTGGCCGCTTTTCTCTCTGAGACGGTTACATTTATCGTCTGCAAAGCTATGTCGCGTGCTGCGGTATGCGGAGACAGTAAAAGCACCATAGTAGAACACAGAAAAAGCTTCTAAGTTGAAGTAATAGCCAGTAAGAAGTAGTACAATTCAAGATTTAGTTATCGATTATTCACTTTTTAGCCGGCTTTGGTAGCTTGGACATGACCTAGGCCCTTAAGATTTTGCATGAAAGGATGTCTAGCAGCCGCGTTGCATGGGAGAATGTGAAAAGTGTTAATATTTAGTCAAAACCTGTGAAATCCGGACGTTTTCATCATTTGTTATCGAATCGACTTAAAGCCAGATCGTCACATTGGCCGCTTTTCTCTCTGAGACGGTTACATTTATCGTCTGCAAAGCTATGTCGCGTGCTGCGATATGCGGAGACACTAATAGCACCATAGTAGAACACAGAAGAAACTTCTAAGTTGAAGTAATAGCCAGTAAGAAGTAGTACAATTCAAGTTTTAGTTGTCGATTATTCACTTTTTAGCCGGCTTTGGTGGCTTGGACATGACCTAGGACCTGAAGATTTTGCATGAGAGGAGTACTAGCAGCCGCGTTGCACGGGAGAATGTGAAATGTGTTCTTATGTAGAAAAAACCTGAGAAATCCGTCCGTTTTCGTCATTTGTTATCGAATCGACTTAAAGCCAGATCGTTATATTGGCCGCTTTTCTCTCTGAGACGGTTACATTTATCGTCTGCAAAGCTATGTCGCGTGCTGCGGTATGCGGAAACACTAAAAGCACCATAGTAGAACACAGAAGAAGCTTCCATGTTGAAGTAATAGCCAGTAAGAAGTAGTACAATTCAAGTTTTAGTTATCGATTATTCACTTTTTAATTGGCTTTGGTGGCTTGGATATGACCTAGGCCCTTAAGATTTTGCATGAAAGGAGGACTAGCAGCCGCGTTGCACGGAAGAATGTGAAATGTGTTCATATGTAGTAAAAACCTGAGAAATCCGTCCGTTTTCGTCATTTGTTATCGAATCGACTTAAAGCCAGATCGTTATATTGGCCGCTTTTCTCTCTGAGACGGTTACATTTATCGTCTGCAAAGCTATGTCGCGTGCTGCGGTATGCGGAGACAGTAAAAGCACCATAATAGAACACAGAAAAAGCTTCTAAGTTGAAGTAATAGCCAGTAAGAAGTAGTACAATTCAAGATTTAGTTATCGATTATTCACTTTTTAGCCGGCTTTGGTAGCTTGGACATGACCTAGGCCCTTAAGATTTTGCATGAAAGGATGTCTAGCAGCCGCGTTGCATGGGAGAATGTGAAAAGTGTTAATATTTAGTAAAAACCTGTGAAATCCGGACGTTTTCATCATTTGTTATCGAAACGACTTAAAGCCAGATCGTCACATTGGCCGCTTTTCTCTCTGAGACGGTTACATTTATCGTCTGCAAAGCTATGTCGCGTGCTGCGGTATGCGGAAACACTAAAAGCACCATAGTAGAACACAGCAGAAGCTTTTAAGTTTAAGCAATAGCCAGTAAGAAGTAGTACAATTCAATTTTAGTTATTGATTATTCAATTTTTAGCCGGATTTGGTGGCTTGGACATGAGGTTGAACCTTAAGATTTTGCATGAAAGGAGGACTAGCAGCCGCGTTGCACGGGATAATGTGAAAAGTGTTCATATGTAGTAAAAACCTGAGAAATTCGTCCGTTTTCGTCATTTGTTATCGAATCGACTTAAAGCCAGATCGTTATATTGGCAGCTTTTCTCTCTGAGACGGTTACATTTATCGTCTGCAAAGCTATGTCGCGTGCTGCGGTATGCGGAGACACTAAAAGCACCATAGTAGAACACAGAGGAAGCTTCTAAGTTGCAGTAATTGCCAGTAAGAAGTAGTACAATTCAAGTTTTAGTTATTGATTATTCACTTTTTAGCCGGATTTGGTGGCTTGGACATGAGGTGGAACCTTAAGATTTTGCATGAATGGAGGACTAGCAGCCGCGTTGCACTGGAGAATGTGAAAAGTGTTCATATGTAGTAAAAACCTGAGAAATCCGTCCGTTTTCGTCATTTGTTATCGAATCGACTTAAGGCCAGATCGTCACATTGGCCGCTTTTCTCTCTGAGACGGTTACATTTATCGTCTGCAAAGCTATGTCGCATGCTGCGGTATGCGGAGACACTAAAAGCACCATAGTAGAACACAGAAGGAGCTTCTAAGTTGAAATAATAGCCAGTAAGAAGTAGTACAATTCAAGTTTTAGTTGTCGATTATTCACTTTTTAGCCGGCTTTCGTGGCTTGGACATGACCTAGGACATTAAGATTTTGCATGAAAGGAAACCTAGCAGCCGCGTTGCACGGGAGAATGTGAAAGTGTTCATATGTAGGAAAAACCTGAGAAATCAGTCCGTTTTCGTCATTTGTTATCGAAACGACTTAAGGCCAGATCGTCACATTGGCCGCTTTTCTCTCTGAGACGGTTACATTTATCGTCTGCAAAGCTATGTCGCGTGCTGCGGTATTCGGGGACACTAAAAGCACCATATCAGAACACAGAAGAAGCTTCAAAGTTGAAGCAATAGCCAGTAAGAAGTAGTAGAATCCAAGTTTTAGTTATCGATTATTCACTTTTTAGCCGCCTTTGGTGGCTTGGACATGACCTAGGACCTTAAGATTTTGCATGAAAGGAGGACTAGCAGCCGCGTTGCACGGGAGAATGTAAAAAGTGTTCATATGTAGTAAAAACCTGAGAAATCCGTCCGTTTTCGTCATTTGTTATCGAATCGACTTAAAGCCAGATCGTCATATTGGCCGCTTTTCTCTCTGAGACGGTTACATTAATCGTCTAAAAAGTTATGTCGCGAACTGCGGTGTGAGGAGACACTGAAAGCACCATAGTACAACACAGAAGAAGCTTCTAAGTTGAAGTAATAGCCATTAAGAAGTAGTACAATTCAAGTTTTAGTTATCGATTATTCACTTTTTTGCAGGCTTTGGAGGCTTGGACATGAGGTGGAACCTTAAGATTTTGCATGAAACGAGGATTAGCAGCGGCGTTGCACGGGAGAATGTGAAAAGTGTTCATATGCAGTATAAACCTGAGAAATCCGTCTAGTTTCGTCATTTGTTATCGATTCGACTTAAAGCCAGATCGTCACATTGGCCGCTCTTCTCTCTGAGACGTTTACATTTATCGTCTGCAAAGCTATGTCGCGTGCTGCTGTATGTGGAGACACTAAAAGCACCATATTAGAACACAGAAGATGCTTCTAAGTTGAAGTAATAGCCAGTAAGATGTAGTACTATTTAAGATTTAGTTGTCGATTAATCACTTTTTAGCCGGCTTTGGTGGCTTGGACATGACCTAGGACGTTAAGATTTTGCATGAAAGGAAGACTAACAGCCGCGTTTACGGGAGAATGTGAAAAGTGTTCATATGGAGTAAAAACCTGAGAAATCCGTCCGTTTTCGTCATTTGTTATCGAATCGACTTAAAGCCAGATCGTCACATTGGCCGCTTTTCTCTCTGAGACGGTTACATTTATCGTCTGCAAAGCTATGTCGCGTGCTGCGATATGCGGAGACACTAATAGCACCATAGTAGAACACAGAAGAAACTTCTAAGTTGAAGTACTAGCCAGTAAGAAGTAGTACAATTCAAGTTTTAGTTGTCGATTATTCACTTTTTAGCCGGCGTTGGTGGCTTGGACATGACCTAGGACCTTAAGATTTTGCATTAAAGGAGGACTAGCAGCCGCGTTGCACGGGAGAATGTAAAAAGTGTTCATATGTAGTAAAAACCTGAGAAATCCGTCCGTTTTCGTCATTTGTTATCGAATCGACTTAAAGCCAGATCGTTATATTGGCCGCTTTTCTCTCTGAGACGGTTACATTTATCGTCTGCAAAGCTATGTCGCGTGCTGCGGTATGCGGAAACACTAAAAGCACCATAGTAGAACACAGAAGAAGCTTCCATGTTGAAGTAATAGCCAGTAAGAAGTAGTACAATTCAAGTTTTAGTTATCGATTATTCACTTTTTAGCCGGCTTTGGTGGCTTGGATATGACCTAGGCCCTTAAGATTTTGCATGAAAGGAGGACTAGCAGCCGAATTGCACAGAAAAATGTGAAAAGTTGTTCATATGGAGTAAAAACCTGAGAAATCCGTCCGTTTTCGTCATTTGTTATCGAATCGACTTAAAGCCAGATCGTCACATTGGCCGCTTTTCTCTCTGAGACGGTTACATTTATCGTCTGCAAAGCTATGTCGCGTGCTGCGATATGCGGAGACACTAATAGCACCATAGTAGAACACAGAAGAAACTACTAAGTTGAAGTAATAGCCAGTAAGAAGTAGTACAATTCAAGTTTTAGTTGTCGATTATTCACTTTTTAGCCGGCTTTGGTGGCTTGGACATGACCTAGGACCTGAAGATTTTGCATGAGAGGAGGACTAGCAGCCGCGTTGCACGGGAGAATGTGAAATGTGTTCTTATGTAGTAAAAACCTGAGAAATCCGTCCGTTTTCGTCATTTGTTATCGAATCGACTTAAAGCCCGATCGTTATATTGGCCGCTTTTCTCTCTGAGACGGTTACATTTATCGTCTGCAAAGCTATGTCGCGTGCTGCGGTATGCGGAGACACTAAAAGCACCATAGTAGAACACAGAAGAAACTTCTAAGTTGAAGTAATAGCCAGTAAGAAGTAGTACAATTCAAGTTTTAGTTGTCGATTATTCACTTTTTAGCCGGCTTTGGTGGCTTGGACATGAACTAGGACCTTAAGGTTTTGCATGAAAGGAGGACTAGCAGCCGCGTTGCACGGGAGAATGTGAAAAGTGTTCATATGTAGTAAAAACCTGAGAAATCCGTCCGTTTTCGTCATTTGTTATCGAATCGACTTAAAGCCAGATCGTTATATTGGCCGCTTTTCTCTCTGAGACGGTTACATTTATCGTCTGCAAAGCTATGACGCGTGCTGCGGTATGCGGAGACAGTAAAAGCACCATAGTAGAACACAGAAAAAGCTTCTAAGTTGAAGTAATAGCCATTAAGAAGTAGTACAATTCATGATTTAGTTATCGATTATTCACTTTTTAGCCGACTTTGGTGGCTTGGACATGACGTTGGACCTTAAGATTTTGCATGAAAGGATGTCTAGCAGCCGCGTTGCATGGGAGAATGTGAAAAGTGTTAATATTTAGTAAAAACCTGTGAAATCCGTCCGTTTTCGTCATTTGTTATCGAATCGACTTAAAGCCAGATCGTCACATTGGCCGCTTTTCTCTCTGAGACGGTTACATTTATCGTCTGCAAAGCTATGTCGCGTGCTGCGGTATGCGGAAACACTAAAAGCACCATAGTAGAACACAGCAGAAGCTTTTAAGTTTAAGCAATAGCCAGTAAGAAGTAGTACAATTCAAGTTTTAGTTAATGATTATTCACTTTTTAGCAGGATTTGGTGGCTTGGACATGAGGTGGAACCTTAAGATTTTGCATGAAAGGAGGAATAGCAGCCGCGCTGCACGGGAGAATGTGAAAAGTGTTCATATGTAGAAAAAACCTGAGAAATACGTCCGTTTTCGTCATTTGTTATCGAATGGATTTAAAGCCAGATCGTCACATTGGCCGCTCTTCTCTCTGAGACGGTTACATTTATCGTCTGCAAAGCTATGTCGCGTGCTGCGGTATGCGGAGACACTAAAAGCACCATATTAGAACACAGAAGAAGCTTCTAAGTTGAAGTAATAGCCAGTAAGAAGTGGTACAATTCAAGTTTTAGTTGTCGATTAATCACTTTTTACCCGGCTTTGGTGGCGTGGAAGTGACCTAGGACCTTAAGATTTTGCATGAAAGGAAGACTAGAAGATTCGTTGCACGGGAGAAAGTGAAAAGTGTTCATATGTAGTAAAAACCTGAGAAATCCGTCCGTTTTCGTCATTTGTTATCGAATCGATTTAAAGCCAGATCGTCACATTGGCCGCTCTTCCCACTGAAACGGTTACATTTATCGTCTGCAAAGCTATGTCGCGTGCTGCGGTATGCGGAAACACTAAAAGCACCATAGTAGAACACAGAAGAAGCTTCTAAGTGGAAGTAATATCCAGTAAGAAGTAGTACAATTCAAGTTTTAGTTGTCGATTATTCACTTTTTAGCCGGCTTTGGTGGCTTGGACATGACCTAGGACCTTAAGATTTTGCATGAAAGGAGGACTAGCAGCTGCGTTGCACTGGAGAATGTGAAAAGTGTTCATATGTAGTAAAAACCTCAGAAATCCGTCCGTTTTCGTCATTTGTTATCGAATCGACTTAAGGCCAGATCGTCACATTGGCCGCTTTTCTCTCTGAGACGGTTACATTTATCGTCTGCAAAGCTATGTCGCATGCTGCGGTATGCGGAGACACTAAAAGCACCATAGTAGAACACAGAAGGAGCTTCTAAGTTGAAGTAATAGCCAGTAAGAAGTAGTACAATTCAAGTTTTAGTTGTCGATTATTCACTTTTTAGCCGGCTTTGGTGGCTTGGACATGACCTAGGACATTAAGATTTTGCATGAAAGGAAGCCTAGCAGCCGCGTTGCACGGGAGAATGTGAAAGTGTTCATATGTAGGAAAAACCTGAGAAATCAGTCCGTTTTCGTCATTTGTTATCGAAACGACTTAAGGCCAGATCGTCACATTGGCCGCTTTTCTCTCTGAGACGGTTACATTTATCGTCTGCAAAGCTATGTCGCGTGCTGCGGTATTCGGGGACACTAAAAGCACCATATCAGAACACAGAAGAAGCTTCAAAGTTGAAGCAATAGCCAGTAAGAAGTAGTAGAATCCAAGTTTTAGTTATCGATTATTCACTTTTTAGCCGCCTTTGGTGGCTTGGACATGACCTAGGACCTTAAGATTTTGCATGAAAGGAAGACTAGCAGTCGCGTTGCACGGGAGAATGTAAAAAGTGTTCATATGTAGTAAAAACCTGAGAAATCCGTCCGTTTTCGTCATTTGTTATCGAATCGACTTAAAGCCAGATCGTCACATTGGCCGCTCTTCTCTCTGAAACGGTTACATTTATCGTCTGCAAATCTATGTCGCGTGCTGCGGTATGCGGAAACACTAAAAGCACAATAGTAGAACACAGAAGAAGCTTCTAAGTTGAAGTAATAGCCAGTAAGAAGTAGTACAATTCAAGTTTTAGTCATCGATTATTCACTTTTTAGCCGGCTTTGGTGGCTATGACATGACCTAGGACCATAAGATTTTGCATAAAAGGAGGACTAGCAGCCGCGTTGCACGGGATAATGTGAAAAGTGTTTATATGTAGTAAAAACCTGAAAAATCCGTCCGCTTTCGACATTTGTTATCGAATCGACTTAAAGCCAGATCGTCACATTGGCCGCTCTTCTCTCTGAAACGGTTACATTTATCGTCTGCAAAGCTATGTCGCGTGCTGCGGTATGCGGAGACACTAAAAGCACCATAGTAGAACACAGAAGAAGCTTCTAAGTTGAAGTAATATCCAGTAAGAAGTAATACAATTCAAGTTTTAGTTGTCGATTTTTCACGTTTTAGCCGTCTTTGGTGGCTTGGACATGACCTAGGACCTTAAGATTTTGCATGAAAGGAGGACTAGCAGCGGCGTTGCACGGGAGAATGTGAAAAGTGTTCATATGTAGTAAAAACCTGAGAAATCCGTCCGTTTTCGACATTTGTTAACGAATCGTCTTAAAGCCAGATCGTCACATTGGCCGCTTTTCTCTCTGAGACGGTTACATTTATCGTCTGCAAAGCTATGTCGCGTGCTGCGTTATGGGGAAATACTAAAAGGACCATAGTAGGACACAGAAGAAGCTTCTAAGTAGAAGTAATAGCCAGTAAGAAGTAGTACAATTCAAGTTTTAGTTATCGATTATTCACTTTTTAGCCGACTTTGGTGGCTTGGACATGACCTAGGACCTTAAGATTTTGCATGAAAGGAGGACTAGCAGCCGCGTTGCATGGGAGAATGCGAAAAGTGTTCATATGTAGTAAAATCCTGAGAAATCTGTCTGTTTTCGTCATTTGTTATCGAATCGACTTAAAGCCAGATCGTCACATTGGCCGCTTTTCACTCTGAGACGGTTACATTTATCGTCTGCAAAGCTATGTCGCGTGCTGCGGTATGCGGAGACACTAAAAGCACCATAGTAGAACACAGAAGGAGCTTCTAAGTTGAAGTAATAGCCAGTAAGAAGTAGTACAATTCAAGTTTTAGTTGTCGATTATTCACTTTTTAGCCGGCTTTGGTGGCTTGGACATGACATAGGACATTAAGATTTTGCATGAAAGGAGGACTAGCAGCCGGGTTGCATGGGAGAATGTGAAAAGTGTTCATATGTAGTAAAAACCTGAGAAATCAGTCCGTTTTCGTCATTTGTTATCGAATCGACTTAATGCCAGATCGTCACATTGGCCGCTTTTTTCTCTGAGACGGTTACATTTATCATCTGCAAAGCAATGTCGCGTGCTGCGGTATGCGGGGACACTAAAAGCACTATGGTAGAACACAGAAGAAGCTTCTAAGTTGAAGTAATAGCCAGTAAGAAGTAGTACAATTCAAGTTTTAGTTATTGATTATTCACTTTTTTGGCCGGCTTTGGTGGCTTGGACATGAAGTGGAACCTTAAGATTTTGCATGAAAGTAGGACTAGCAGCCGCGATTCACGGGAGAATGTGAAAAGTGTTCATGTGTAGTGAACACCTGAGAAATCCGTCCGTTTTCGTCATTTGTTATCGAATCGACTTAAAGCCAGATCGTCACATTGGCCGCTTCTCTCTCTGAGACGGTTACATTAATCGTCTGCAAAGCTATGTCGCGTGCTGCGTTATGCGGAGACACTAAAAGCACCATAGTAGAACACAGAAGAAACTTCTAAGTTGAAGTAATAGCCAGTAAGAAGTAGTACAATTCAAGTTTTAGTTGTCGATTATTCACTTTTTAGAGGGCTTTGGTGGCTTGGACGTGACCTAGGACCTTAAGATTTTGCATGAAAGGAGGACTAGCAGCCGCGATGCACGGGAGAATGTAAAAAGTGTTCATTTGTAGTAAAAACGTGAGAAATCCGTCCCTTTTCATCATTTGTTATCGAATCGATTTAAAGCCAGATCGTCACATTGGCCGCTCTTCTCTCTGAAACGGTTACATTTATCGTCTGCAAAGCTATGTCGCGTGCTGCGGTATTCGGAAACACTAAAAGCACCATAGTAGAACACAGAAGGAGCTTCTAAGTTGCAGTAATAGCCAGTAAGAAGTAGTACAATTCAAGTTTTAGTTATTGATTATTCACTTTTTAGCCGGATTTGGTGGCTTGGACATGAGGTGGAACCTTAAGATTTTGCATGAATGGAGGACTAGCAGCCGCGTTGCACTGGAGAATGTGAAAAGTGTTCATATGTAGTAAAAACCTGAGAAATCCGTCCCTTTTCGTCATTTGTTATCGAATCGACTTAAGGCCAGATCGTCACATTGGCCGCTTTTCTCTCTGAGACGGTTACATTTATCGTCTGCAAAGCTATGTCGCGTGCTGCGGTATGCGGAAACACTAAAAGCACCATAGTAGAACACAGAAGGAGCTTCTAAGTTGAAGTAATAGTCAGTAAGAAGTAGTACAATTCAAGTTTTAGTTGTCGATTATCCACTTTTTAGCCGGCTTTGGTGGCTTGGACATGACCTAGGACATTAAGATTTTGCATGAAAGGAGGACTAGCAGCCGCGTTGCACGGGAGAATGTGAAAGTGTTCATATGTAGGAAAAACCTGAGAAATCAGTCCGTTTTCGTCATTTGTTATCGAAACGACTTAAGACCAGATCGTCACATTGGCCGCTTTTCTCTCTGAGACGGTTACATTTATGGTCTGCAAAGCTATGTCGCGTGCTGCGGTATTCGGGGACACTAAAAGCACCATATCAGAACACAGAAGAAGCTTTAAAGTTGAAGCAATAGCCAGTAAGAAGTAGTAGAATCCAAGTTTTAGTTATCGATTATTCACTTTTTAGCCGCCTTTGGTGGCTTGGACATGAGGTGGAACCTTAAGATTTTGCATGAAAGGAGGATTAGCAGCGGCGTTGCACGGGAGAATGTGAAAAGTGTTCATATGCAGTATAAACCTGAGAAATCCGTCCGTTTTCGTCATTTGTTATCGAATCGACTTACAGCCAGATCGTTATATTGGCCGCTTTTCTCTCTGAGACGGTTACATTTATCGTCTGCAAAGCTATGTCGCGTGCTGCGGTATGCGGAAACACTAAAAGCACCATAGTAGAACACAGAAGAAGCTTCCATGTTGAAGTAATAGCCAGTAAGAAGTAGTACAATTCAAGTTTTAGTTATCGATTATTCACTTTTTAGCCGGCTTTGGTGGCTTGGATATGACCTAGGCCCTTAAGATTTTGCATGAAAGGAAGACTAACAGCCGCGTTTACGGGAGAATGTGAAAAGTGTTCATATGTAGTAAAAACGTGAGAAATCCGTCCGTTTTCATCATTTGTTATCGAATCGATTTAAAGCCAGATCGTCACATTGGCCGCTCTTCTCTCTGAAACGGTTGCATTTATCGTCTGCCAAGTTATGTCGCGTGCTGCGGTATGCGGAAACACTAAAAGCACCATAGTAGAACACAGAAGAAGCTTCCATGTTGAAGTAATAGCCAGTAAGAAGTAGTACAATTCAAGTTTTAGTTATCGATTATTCACTTTTTAGCCGGCTTTGGTGGCTTGGAAATGACCTAGGCCCTTAAGATTTTGCATGAAAGGAGGACTAGCAGCCGCGTTGCACGGAAGAATGTGAAATGTGTTCATATGGAGTAAAAACCTGAGAAATCCGTCCGTTTTTGTCATTTGTTATCGAATCGACTTAAAGCCAGATCGTCACATTGGCCGCTTTTCTCTCTGAAACGGTTACATTTATAGTCTGCAAAGCTATGTCGCGTGCTGCGATATGCGGAGACACTAATAGCACCATAGTAGAACACAGAAGAAACTTCTAAGTTGAAGTAATAGCCAGTAAGAAGTAGTACAATTCAAGTTTTAGTTGTCGATTATTCACTTTTTAGCCGGCTTTGGTGGCTTGGACATGAACTAGTACCTTAAGATTTTGCATGAAAGGAGGACTAGCAGCCGCGTTGCACGGGAGAATGTGAAAAGTGTTCATATGTAGTAAAAACCAGAGAAATTTGTCTGTTTTCGTCATTTGTTATCGAATCGACTTAAAGCCAGATCGTCACATTGGCCGCTTTTCTCTCTGAGACGGTTACATTTATCGTCGGCAAAGCAATGTCGCGTGCAGCGGTAAGCGGAGACACTAAAAGCACAATATCAGAACACAGAAGGAGCTTCTAAGTTGAAGTAATAGCCAGTAAGAAGTAGTACAATTCAAGTTTTAGTTGTCGATTATTCACTTTTTAGCCGGCTTTGGTGGCTTGGATATGACCTAGGCCCTTAAGATTTTGCATGAAAGGAGGACTAGCAGCCGCGTTGCACGGGAGAGTGTGAAACGTGTTCATATGTAGTAAAAACCTGAGAAATCAGTCCGTTTTCGTCATTTGTTATCGAATCGACTTAATGCTAGATCGTCACATTGGCCGCTTTTTTCTTTGAGACGGTTACATTTATCATCTGCAAAGCAATGTTGCGTGCTGCGGTATGCGGGGACACTAAAAGCACTATAGTAGAACACAGAAGAAGCTTCTAATTGAAGTAATAGCCAGTAAGAAGTAGTACAATTCAAGTTTTAGTTATTGATTATTCACTTTTTTGGCCGGCTTTGGTGGCTTGGACATGAAGTGAAACCTTAAGATGTTGCATGAAAGTAGGACTAGCAGCCGCGATTCACGGGAGAATGTGAAAAGTGTTCATATGTAGAAAAACCTGAGAAATCCGTCCGTTTTCGTCATTTGTTATCGAATCGACTTAAAGCCAGATCGTTATATTGGCCGCTCTTCTCTCTGAAACGGTTACAATTATCGTCTGCAAAGCTATGTCGCGTGCTGCGGTATGCGGAAACACTAAAAGCACCATAGTAGAACTCAGAAGAAGCTTCTAAGTTGAAGTAATAGCCAGTAAGAAGTAGTACAATTCAAGTTTTACTTGAGGATTAATCACTTTTTAGCCGGCTTTGGTGGCTTGGACATGACTAGTTCCTTAAGATTTTGCATGAAAGGAAGACTAGCAGCCGCGTTGCACGGGAGAATGTGAAAAGTGTTCATATGTAGTAAAAACCTGAGAAATCCGTCCGTTTTCGTCATTTGTTATCGAATCGACTTAAAGCCAGATCGTTATATTGGCCGCTTTTCTCTCTGAGACGGTTACATTTATCGTCTGCAAAGCTATGTCGCGTGCTGCGGTATGCGGAGACACTAAAAGCACCATAGTAGAACACAGAGGAAGCTTCCAAGTTGCAGTAATTGCCAGTAAGAAGTAGTACAATTCAAGTTTTAGTTATTGATTATTCACTTTTTAGCCGGATTTGGTGGCTTGGACATGAGGTGGAACCTTAAGATTTTGCATGAATAGAGGACTAGCAGCCGCGTTGCACTGGAGAATGTGAAAAGTGTTCATATGTAGTAAAAACCTGAGAAATCCGTCCGTTTTCGTCATTTGTTATCGAATCGACTTAAGGCCAGATCGTCACATTGGCCGCTTTTCTCTCTGAGACGGTTACATTTATCGTCTGCAAAGCTATGTCGCATGCTGCGGTATGCGGAGACACTAAAAGCACCATAGTAGAACACAGAAGGAGCTTCTAAGTTGAAGTAATAGCCAGTAAGAAGTAGTACAATTCAAGTTTTAGTTGTCGATTATTCACTTTTTAGCCGGCTTTGGTGGCTTGGACGTGACCTAGGACATTAAGATTTTGCATGAAAGGAAGCCTAGCAGCCGCGTTGCACGGGAGAATGTGAAAGTGTTCATATGTAGGGAAAACCTGAGAAATCAGTCCGTTTTCGTCATTTGTTATCGAAACGACTTAAGGCCAGATCGTCACATTGGCCGCTTTTCTCTCTGAGACGGTTACATTTATCGTCTGCAAAGCTATGTTGCGTGCTGCGGTATTCGGGGACACTAAAAGCACCATATCAGAACACAGAAGAAGCTTCAAAGTTGAAGCAATAGCCAGTAAGAAGTAGTAGAATCCAAGTTTTAGTTATCGATTATTCACTTTTTAGCCGCCTTTGGTGGCTTGGACATGACCTAGGACCTTAAGATTTTGCATGAAAGGAGGACTAGCAGCCGCGTTGCACGGGAGAATGTAAAAAGTGTTCATATGTAGTAAAAACCTGAGAAATCCGTCCGTTTTCGTCATTTGTTATCGAATCGACTTAAAGCCAGATCGTCATATTGGCCGCTTTTCTCTCTGAGACGGTTACATTAATCGTCTAAAAAGCTATGTCGCGAACTGCGGTGTGCGGAGACACTGAAAGCACCATAGTACAACACAGAAGAAGCTTCTAAGTTGAAGTAATAGCCATTAAGAAGTAGTACAATTCAAGTTTTAGTTATCGATTATTCACTTTTTTGCAGGCTTTGGAGGCTTGGACATGAGGTGGAACCTTAAGATTTTGCACGAAAGGAGGATTAGCAGCGGCGTTGCACGGGAGAATGTGAAAGGTGTTCATATGCAGTATAAACCTGAGAAATCCGTCCAGTTTCGTCATTTGTTATCGATTCGACTTAAAGCCAGATCGTCACATTGGCCGCTCTTCTCTCTGAGACGTTTACATTTATCGTCTGCAAAGCTATGTCGCGTGCTGCTGTATGTGGAGACACTAAAAGCACCATATTAGAACACAGAAGATGCTTCTAAGTTGAAGTAATAGCCAGTAAGAAGTAGTACTATTTAAGATTTATTTGTCGATTAATCATTTTTTAGCCGGATTGGTGGCTTGGACATGACCTAGGACCTTAAGATTTTGCATGAAAGGAAGACTAACAGCCGCGTTTACGGGAGAATGTGAAAAGTGTTCATATGTAGTAAAAACGTGAGAAATCCGTCCGTTTTCATCATTTGTTATCGAATCGATTTAAAGCCAGATCGTCACATTGGCCGCTCTTCTCTCTGAAACGGTTGCATTTATCGTCTGCCAAGCTATGTCGCGTGCTGCGGTATGCGGAAACACTAAAAGCACCATAGTAGAACACAGAAGAAGCTTCCATGTTGAAGTAATAGCCAGTAAGAAGTAGTAGAATTCAAGTTTTAGTTATGGATTATTCACTTTTTAGCCGGCTTTGGTGGCTTGGATATGACCTATGCCCTTAAGATTTTGCATGAAAGGAGGACTAGCAGCCGCGTTGCACGGAAGAATGTGAAATGTGTTCATATGGAGTAAAAACCTGAGAAATCCGTCCGTTTCCGTCATTTGTTATCGAATCGACTTAAAGCCAGATCGTCACATTGGCCGCTTTTCTCTCTGAGACGGTTACATTTATCGTCTGCAAAGCTATGTCGCGTGCTGCGATATGCGGAGACACTAATAGCACCATAGTAGAACACAGAAGAAACTTCTAAGTTGAAGTACTAGCCAGTAAGAAGTAGTACAATTCAAGTTTTAGTTGTCGATTATTCACTTTTTAGCCGGCGTTGGTGGCTTGGACATGACCTAGGACCTGAAGAGTTTGCATGAGAGGAGGACTAGCAGCCGCGTTGCACGGGAGAATGTGAAATGTGTTCTTATGTAGTAAAAACCTGAGAAATCCGTCCGTTTTCGTCATTTGTTATCGAATCGACTTAAAGCCCGATCGTTATATTGGCCGCTTTTCTCTCTGAGACGGTTACATTTGTCGTCTGCAAAGCTATGTCGCGTGCTGCGGTATGCGGAGACACTAAAAACACCATAGTAGAACACAGAAGAAACTTCTAAGTTGAAGTAATAGCCAGTAAGAAGTAGTACAATTCAAGTTTTAGTTGTCGATAATTCACTTTTTAGCCGGCTTTGGTGGCTTGGACATGAACTAGGACCTTAAGATTTTGCATGAAAGGAGGACTAGCAGCCGCGTTGCACGGGAGAATGTGAAAAGTGTTCATATGTAGTAAAAACCTGAGAAATCCGTTCGTTTTCGTCATTTGTTATCGAATCGACTTAAAGCCAGATCGTTATATTGGCCGCTTTTCTCTCTGAGACGGTTACATTTATCGTCTGCAAAGCTATGTCGCGTGCTGCGGTATGCGGAGACAGTAAAAGCACCATAGTAGAACACAGAAAAAGCTTCTAAGTTGAAGTAATAGCCACTAAGAAGTAGTACAATTCAAGATTTAGTTATCGATTATTCACTTTTTAGCCGGCTTTGGTGGCTTGGACATGACGTTGGACCTTAAGATTTTGCATGAAAGGATGTCTAGCAGCCGCGTTGCATGGGAGAATGTGAAAAGTGTTAATATTTAGTAAAAACCTGTGAAATCCGTCCGTTTTCGTCATTTGTTATCGAATCTACTTAAAGCCAGATCGTCACATTGGCCGCTTTTCTCTCTGAGACGGTTACATTTACTGTCTGCAAAGCTATGTCGCGTGCTGCGGTATGCGGAAACATTAAAGCACCATAGTAGAACACAGCAGAAGCTTTTAAGTTTAAGCAATAGCCAGTAAGAAGTAGTACAATTCAAGTTTTAGTTATTGATTATTCACTTTTTAGCCGGATTTGGTGGCTTGGACATGAGGTGGAACCTTAAGATTTTGCATGAAAGGAGGAATAGCAGCCGCGTTGCACGGGAGAATGTGAAAAGTGTTCATATGTAGTAAAAACCTGAGAAATACGTCCGTTTTCGTCATTTGTTATCGAATGGATTTAAAGCCAGATCGTCACATTGGCCGCTCTTCTCTCTGAGACGGTTACATTTATCGTCTGCAAAGCTATGTCGCGTGCTGCGGTATGCGGAGACACTAAAAGCACCATATTAGAACACAGAAGAAGCTTCTAAGTTGAAGTAATAGCCAGTAAGAAGTAGTACAATTCAAGTTTTAGTTGTCGATTAATCACTTTTTACCCGGCTTTGGTGGCGTGGAAGTGACCTAGGACCTTAAGATTTTGCATGAAAGGAAGACTAGAAGCCTCGTTGCACGGGAGAAAGTGAAAAGTGTTCATATGTAGTAAAAACCTGAGAAATCCGTCCGTTTTCGTCATTTGTTATCGAATCGATTTAAAGCCAGATCGTCACATTGGCCGCTCTTCCCACTGAAACGGTTACATTTATCGTCTGCAAAGCTATGTCGCGTGCTGCGGTATGCGGAAACACTAAAAGCACCATATTAGAACACAGAACAAGCTCCAAAGTTGAAGCAATAGCCAGTAAGAAGTAGTACAATCCAAGTTTTAGTTATCGATTATTCACTTTTTGCCGCCTTTGGTGGCTTGGACATGACCTAGGACCTTAAGATTTTGCATGAAAGGAGGACTAGCAGCCGCGTTGCACGGGAGAATGTGAAAAGTGTTCATATGTAGTAAAAACCTGAGAATTCCGTCCGTTTTCGTCATTTGTTATCGAATCGATTTAAAGCCAGATCGTCACAGTGGCCGCTCTTCTCTCTGAGACGTTTACATTTATCGTCTGCAAAGCTATGTCGCGTGCTGCGGTACGTGGAGACACTAAAAGCACCATATTAGAACACAGAATATGCTTCTAAGTTGAAGTAATAGCCAGTAAGAAGTAGTACTATTTAAGTTTTAGTTGTCGATTAATCACTTTTTAGCCGGCTTTGGTGGCTTGGACATGACCTAGGACCTTAAGATTTTGCATGAAAGAGGACTAGCAGCCGCGTTGCACGGGAGAATGTGAAAAGTGTTCATATGTAGTAAAAACCTGAGAAATCCGTCCGTTTTCGTCATTTGTTATCAAATCGATTTAAAGCCAGATCGTCACATTGGCCGCTCTTCTCTCTGAGACGTTTACATTTATCGTCTGCAAAGCTATGTCGCGTGCTGCGGTATGTGGAGACACTAAAAGCACCATATTAGAACACAGAAGACGCTTCTAAGTTGAAGTAATAGCCAGTAAGAAGTAGTACTATTTAAGTTTTAGTTGTCGATTAATCACTTTTTAGCCGGCTTTGGTGGCTTGGACATGACCTAGGCCCTTAAGATTTTGCATGATAGGAGGACTAGCAGCCGCGTTGCACGGGAGAATGTGAAAAGTGTTCTTATATAGTAAAAACCTGAGAAATCCGTCCGTTTTCGTCATTTGTTATCGAAACGACTTAAGGCCAGATCGTCACATTGGCCGCTTTTCTCTCTGAGACGGTTACATTTATCGTCTGCAAAGCTATGTCATGTGCTGCGGTATTCGGGGACACTAAAAGCACCATATCAGAACACAGAAGAAGCTTCAAAGTTGAAGCAATAGCCAGTAAGAAGTAGTAGAATCCAAGTTTTAGTTATCGATTATTCACTTTTTAGCCGCATTTGGTGGCTTGGACATGACCTAGGACTTAAGATTTTGCATGAAAGGAGGACTAGCAGCCGCGTTGCACGGGAGAATGTGAAAAGTGTTCATATGTAGTAAAAACCTGAGAAATCCGTCCGTTTTCGTCATTTGTTATCGAATCGACTTAAAGCCAGATCGTTATATTGGCCGCTTTTCTCTCTGAGACGGTTACATTTATCGTCTGCAAAGCTATGTCGCGTGGTGCGGTATGCGGAGACACTAAAAGCACCATAGTAGAACACAGAAAAAGCTTCTAAGTTGAAGTAATAGCCAGTAAGAAGTAGTACAATTCAAGATTTAGTTATCGATTATTCACTTTTTAGCCGGCTTTGGTGGCTTGGACATGACCTTGGACCTTAAGATTTTGCATGAAAGGATGTCTAGCAGCCGCGTTGCATGGGAGAATGTGAAAAGTGTTAATATTTAGTAAAAACCTGAGAAATCCGTCCGTTTCGTCATTTGTTATCGAATCGAATTATAGCCAGATCGTCACATTGGCCGCTTTTCTCTCTGAGACGGTTACATTTATCGTCTGCAAAGCTATGTCGCGTGCTGCGGTATGCGGAAACACTAAAAGCACCATAGTAGAACACAGCAGAAGCTTTTAAGTTTAAGCAATAGCCAGTAAGAAGTAGTACAATTCACGTTTTAGTTATCGATTATTCACTTTTTAGGCGGCTTTGGTGGCTTGGACATGAGGTGGAACCTTAAGATTTTGCATGAAAGTAGGACTAGCAGCCGCGTTGCACGGGAGAATGTGAAAAGTGTTCATATGTAGTAAAAACCTGAGAAATCCGTGGGTTTTCGTCATTTGTTATAGTATCGACGTAAAGCCAGATAGTCACATTGGCCACTTTTCTCTCTGAAACAGTTACATTTATCATCTGCAAAGCTATGTCACGTGCTGCGGCATGCGGAGACACTAAAAGCACCATAGTAGAACAAAGAAGAAGCTTCTAAATTGATGTAATAGAAAGTAAGAAGTAGTACAACTCAAGTTTTAGTTATTGATTATTCACTTTTTAGACGGCTTTGGTGGCTTGGACATGACCTAGGACCTTAAGATTTTGCCTGAAAGGAGGACTAGCAGCTGCGTTGCACTGGAGAATGTGAAAAGTGTTCATATGTAGTAAAAACCTGAGAAATCCGTCCGTTTTCGTCATTTGTTATCGAATCGACTTAAAGCCAGATCGTCACATTGGGGGCTTTTCTCTCTGAGACGGTTACATTTATCGTCTGCAAAGCTATGTCGCGTGCTGCGGTATTCGGGGACACTAAAAGCACCATATTAGAACACAGAAGAAGCTTCAAAGTTTAAGCAATAGCCAGTAAGAAGTAGTACAATCCAAGTTGTAGTTATCGATTATTCACTTTTAGGCCGCCTTTGGTGGCTTGGACATGACCTAGGACCTTAAGATTTTGCATTAAAGGAGGACTAGCAGCCGCGTTGCACGGGAGAATGTGAAATGTGTTCTTATGTAGTAAAAACCTGAGAAATCCGTCCGTTTTCGTCATTTGTTATCGAATCGACTTAAAGCCCGAACGTTATATTTTCCGCTTTTCTCTCTGAGACGGTTACATTTATCGTCTGCAAAGCTATGTCGCGTGCTGCGGTATGCGGAGACACTAAAAGCACCATAGTAGAACACAGAAGAAACTTCTAAGTTGAAGTAATAGCCAGTAAGAAGTAGTACAATTCAAGTTTTAGTTATTGATTATTCACTTTTTAGCTGGATTTGGTGGCTTGGACAAGAGGTGGAACCTTAAGATTTTGCATGAATGGAGGACTAGCAGCCGCGTTGCACTGGAGAATGTGAAAAGTGTTCATATGTAGTAAAAACCTGAGAAATCCGTCCGTTTTCGTCATTTGTTATCGAATCGACTTAAGGCCAGATCGTCACATTGGCCGCTTTTCTCTCTGAGACGGTTACATTTATTGTCTGCAAAGCTATGTCGCATGCTGCGGTATGCGGAGACACTAAAAGCACCATAGTAGAACACAGAAGGAGCTTCTAAGTTGAAGTAATAGCCAGTAAGAAGTAGTACAATTCAAGTTTTAGTTGTCGATTATTCACTTTTTAGCCGGCTTTCGTGGCTTGGACATGACCTAGGACATTAAGATTTTGCATGAAAGGAGGACTAGCAGCCGCGTTGCACGGGAGAATGTGTAATGTGTTCTTTGGTAGTAAAAACCTGAGAAATCCGTCCGTTTTCGTCATTTGTTATCGAATCGACTTAAAGCCCGATCGTTATATTGGCCGCTTTTCTCTCTGAGACGGTTACATTTATCGTCTGCAAAGCTATGTCGCGTGCTGCGGTATGCGGAGACACTAAAAGCACCATAGTAGAACACAGAAGAAACTTCTAAGTTGAAGTAATAGCCAGTAAGAAGTAGTACAATTCAAGTTTTAGTTGTCGATTATTCACTTTTTAGCCGGCTTTGGTGGCTTGGACATGAACTAGGACCTTAAGATTTTGCATGATAGGAGGACTAGCAGCCGCGTTGCACGGGAGAATGTGAAAAGTGTTCATATGTAGTAAAAACCTGAGAAATCCGTCCGTTTTCGTCATTTGTTATCGAATCGACTTAAAGCCAGATCGTTATATTGGCCGCTTTTCTCTCTGAGACGGTTACATTTATCGTCTGCAAAGCTATGTCGCGTGCTGCGGTATGCGGAGACAGTAAAAGCACCATAGTAGAACACAGAAAAAGCTTCTAAGTTGAAGTAATAGCCAGTAAGAAGTAGTACAATTCAAGATTTAGTTATCGATTATTCACTTTTTAGCCGGCTTTGGTGGCTTGGACATGACCTTGGACCTTAAGATTTTGCATGAAAGGATGTCTAGCAGCCGCGTTGCATGGGAGAATGTGAAAAGTGTTAATATTTAGTAAAAACCTGTGAAATCCGTCCGTTTTCGTCATTTGTTATCGAATCGACTTAAAGCCAGATCGTCACATTGGCCGCTTTTCTCTCTGAGACGGTTACATTTATCGTCTGCAAAGCTATGTCGCGTGCTGCGGTATGCGGAAACACTAAAAGCACCATAGTAGAACACAGCAGAAGCTTTTAAGTTTAAGCAATAGCCAGTAAGAAGTAGTACAATTCAAGTTTTAGTTATAGATTATTCACTTTTTAGCCGGATTTGGTGGCTTGGACATGAGGTGGAACCTTAAGATTTTGCATGAAAGGAGGACTAGCAGCCGCGTTGCACGGGAGAATGTGAAAAGTGTTCATATGTAGTAAAAACCTGAGAAATACGTCCGTTTTCGTCATTTGTTATCGAATGGATTTAAAGCCAGATCGTCACATTGGCCGCACTTCTCTCTGAGACGGTTACATTTATCGTCTGCAAAGCTATGTCGCGTGCTGCGGTATGTGGAGACACTAAAAGCACCATATTAGAACACAGAAGAAGCTTCTAAGTTGAAGTAATAGCCAGTAAGAAGTAGTACAATTCAAGTTTTAGTTGTCGATTAATCACTTTTTACCCGGCTTTGGTGGCTTGGAAGTGACCTAGGACCTTAAGATTTTGCATGAAAGGAAGACTAGCAGCCTCGTTGCACGGGAGAAAGTGAAAAGTGTTCATATGTAGTAAAAACCTGAGAAATCCGTCTGTTTTCGTCATTTGTTATCGAATAGATTTAAAGCCAGATCGTCACATTGGCCGCTCTTCCCACTGAAACGGTTACATTTATCGTCTGCAAAGCTATGTCGCGTGCTGCGGTATGCGGAAACACTAAAAGCACCATAGTAGAACACAGAAGAAGCTTCTAAGTTGAAGTAATAGCCAGTAAGAAGTAGTACAATTCAAGTTTTAGTTGTCGATTATTCACTTTTTAGCCGGCTTTGGTGGCTTGGACATGACCTAGGACCTTAAGATTTTGCATGAAAGGAGGACTAGAAGCTGCGTTGCACTGGAGAATGTGAAAAGTGTTCATATGTAGTAAAAACCTGAGAAATCCGTCCGTTTTCGTCATTTGTTATCGAATCGACTTAAAGCCAGATCGTCACATAGGCCGCTTTTCTCTCTGAGACGGTTACATTTATCGTCTGCAAAGCTATGTCGTGTGCTGCGTTATGCGGAGACACTAAAAGCACCATAGTAGAACACAGAAGGAGCTTCCAAGTTGAAGTAATAGCCAATAAGAAGTAGTACAATTCAAGTTTTAGTTGTCGATTATTCACTTTTTAGCCGGCTTTGGTGGCTTGGACATGACCTAGGACATTAAGATTTTGCATGAAAGGAGGACTAGCAGCCGCGTTGCACGGGAGAATGTGAAAGTGTTCATATGTAGGAAAAACCTGAGAAATCAGTCCGTTTTCGTCATTTGTTATCGAAACGACTTAAAGCCAGATCGTCACATTGGCCGCTTTTCTCTCTGAGACGGTTACATTTATCGTCTGCAAAGCTATGTCGCGTGCTGCGGTATTCGGGGACACTAAAAGCACCATATTAGAACACAGAAGAAGCTTCAAAGTTGAAGCAATAGCCAGTAAGAAGTAGTACAATCAAAGTTTTAGTTATCGATTATTCACTTTTTAGCCGCCTTTGGTGGCTTGGACATGACCTAGGCCCTTAAGATTTTGCATGAAAGGAGGACTAGCAGCCGCGTTGCATGGGAGTATGTGAAATGTGTTCATATGGAGTAAAAACCTGAGAAATCCGTCCGTTTTCGTCATCTGTAATCGAATCGACTTATAGCCAGATCGTCACATTGGCCGCTTTTCTCTCTGAGACGGTTACATTTATCGTCTGCAAAGCTATGTCGCGTGCTGCGGTATGCGGAAACACTAAAAGCACCATAGTAGAACACAGCAGAAGCTTTTAAGTTTAAGCAATAGCCAGTAAGATGTAGTACAATTCACGTTTTAGTTATCGATTATTCACTTTTTAGCCGGCTTTGGTAGCTTGGACATGAGGTGGAACCTTAAGATTTTGCATGAAAGTAGGACTAGCAGCTGCGTTGCACGGGAGAATGTGAAAAGTGTTCATATGTAGTAAAAACCTGAGAAATCCGTGGGTTTTCGTCATTTGTTATAGTATCGACTTAAAGCCAGATAGTCACATTGGCCACTTTTCTCTCTGAAACAGTTACATTTATCATCTGCAAAGCTATGTCACGTGCTGCGGCATGCGGAGACACTAAAAGCACCATAGTAGAACACAGAAGAAGCTTCTAAATTGATATAATAGAAAGTAAGAAGTAGTACAATTCAAGTTTTAGTTATTGATTATTCACTTTTTAGACGGCTTTGGTGGCTTGGACATGACCTAGGACCTTAAGATTTTGCATGAAAGGAGGACTAGCAGCTGCGTTGCACTGGAGAATGTGAAAGGTGTTCATATGTAGTAAAAACCTGAGAAATCCGTCCGTTTTCGTCATTTGTTATCGAATCGACTGAAAGCCAGATCGTCACATTGGGGGTTTTTCTCTCTGAGACGGTTACATTTATCGTCTGCAAAGCTATGTCGCGTGCTGCGGTATTCGGGGACACTAAAAGCACCATATTAGAACACAGAAGAAGCTTCAAAGTTGAAGCAATAGCCAGTAAGAAGTAGTACAATCCAAGTTGTAATTATCGATTATTCACTTTTTAGCCGCCTTTGGTGGCTTGGACATGACCTAGGACCTTAAGATTTGCATTAAAGGAGGACTAGCAGCCGCGTTGCACGGGAGAATGTGAAAAGTGTTCATATGTAGTAAAAACCTGAGAAATCCGTCCGTTTTCGTCATTTGTTATCGAATCGATTTAAAGCCAGATCGTCACATTGGCCGCTCTTCTCTCTGAGACGTTTAGATTTATCGTCTGCAAAGCTATGTCGCGTGCTGCGGTATGTGGAGACACTAAAAGCACCATATTAGAACACAGAAGATGCTTCTAAGTTGAAGTAATAGCCAGTAAGAAGTAGTACAATTCAAGTTTTAGTTTTTGATTATTCACTTTTTAGCCAGATTTGGTGGCTTGGACATGAGGTGGAACCTTAAGATTTTGCATGAATGGAGGACTAGCAGCCGCGTTGCACGGGAGAATGTGAAATGTGTTCTTATGTAGTAAAAACCTGAGAAATCCGTCCGTTTTCGTCATTTGTTATCGAATCGACTTAAAGCCCGATCGTTATATTGGCCGCTTTTCTCTCTGAGACGGTTACATTTATCGTCTGCAAAGCTATGTCGCGTGCTGCGGTATGCGTAGACACTAAAAGCACCATAGTAGAACACAGAAGAAACCTCTAAGTTGAAGTAATAGCCAGTAAGAAGTAGTACAATTCAAGTTTTAGTTGTCGATTATTCACTTTTTAGCCGGCTTTGGTGGCTTGGACATGAACTAGGACCTTAAGATTTTGCATGAAAGGAGGACTAGCAGCCACGTTGCACGGAAGAATGTGAAAAGTGTTCATATGTAGTAAAAACCTGAGAAATCCGTCCGTTTTCGTCATTTGTTATCGAATCGACTTAAAGCCAGATCGTTATATTGGCCGCTTTTCTCTCTGAGACGGTTACATTTATCGTCTGCAAATCTATGTCGCGTGCTGCGGTATGCGGAGACAGTAAAAGCACCATAGTAGAACACAGAAAAAGCTTCTAAGTTGAAGTAATAGCCAGTAAGAAGTAGTACAATTCAAGATTTAGTTATCGATTATTCACTTTTTAGCCGGCTTTGGTGGCTTGGACATGACTTTGGACCTTAAGATTTTGCATGAAAGGATGTCTAGCAGCCGCGTTGCATGGGAGAATGTGAAAAGTGTTAATATTTAGTAAAAACCTGTGAAATCCGTCCGTTTTCGTCATTTGTTATCGAATCGACGTAAAGCCAGATCGTCACATTGGCCGCTTTTCTCTCTGAGACGGTTACATTTATCGTCTGCAAAGCTATGTCGCGTGCTGCGGTATGCGGAAACACTAAAAGCACCATAGTAGAACACAGCAGAAGCTTTTAAGTTTAAGCAATAGCCAGTAAGAAGTAGTACAATTCAAGTTTTAGTTATTGATTATTCACTTTTTAGCCGGATTTGGAGGCTTGGACATGAGGTGGAACCTTAAGATTTTGCATGAAAGGAGGACTAGCAGCCGCGTTGCACGGGAGAATGTGAAAAGTGTTCATATGTAGTAAAAACCTGAGAAATACGTCCGTTTTCGTCATTTGTTATCGAATGGATTTACAGCCAGATCGTCATATTGGCCGCTCTTCTCTCTGAGACGGTTACATTTATCGTCTGCAAAGCTATGTCGCGTGCTGCGGTATGCGGAGACACTAAAAGCACCATATTAGAACACAGAAGAAGCTTCTAAGTTGAAGTAATAGCCAGTAAGAAGTAGTACAATTCAAGTTTTAGTTGTCGATTAATCACTTTTTACTCGGCTTTGGTGGCTTGGAAGTGACCTAGGACCTTAAGATTTTGCATTAAAGGAAGACTAGCAGCCTCGTTGCACGGGAGAAAGTGAAAAGTGTTCATATGTAGTAAAAACCTGAGAAATCCGTCCGTTTCCGTCATTTGTTATCGAATCGATTTAAAGGCAGATCGTCACATTGGCCGCTCTTCCCACTGAAACGGTTACATTTATCGTCTGCAAAGCTATGTCGCGTGCTGCGGTATGCGGAAACACTAAAAGAACCATAGTAGAACACAGAAGAAGCTTCTAAGTTGAAGTAATAGCCAGTAAGAAGTAGTACAATTCAAGTTTTAGTTGTCGATTATTCACTTTTTAGCCGGCTTTGGTGGCTTGGACATGACCTAGGACCTTAAGATTTTGCATGAAAGGAGGACTAGCAGCTGCGTTGCACTGGAGAATGTGAAAAGTGTTCATATGTAGTAAAAACCTGAAAAATCCGACCGTTTTCGTCATTTGTTATCGAATCGACTTAAAGCCAGATCGTCACATTGGCCGCTTTTCTCTCTGAGACGGTTACATTTATCGTCTGCAAAGCTATGTCGTGTGCTGCGGTATGCGGAGACACTAAAAGCACCATAGTAGAACACAGAAGAAGCTTCCATGTTGAAGTAATAGCCAGTAAGAAGTAGTACAATTCAAGTTTTAGTTATCGATTATTCACTTTTTAGCCGGCTTTGGTGGCTTGGACATGAACTAGGAACTTAAGATTTTGCATGAAAGGAGGACTAGCAGCCGCGTTGCACGGGAGAATGTGAAAAGTGTTCATATGTAGTGAAAACCTTAGAAATCCGTCCGTTTTCGTCATTTGTTATCGAATCGACTTAAAGCCCGATCGTTATATTGGCCGCTTTTCTCTCTGAGACGGTTACATTTATCGTCTGCAAAGCTATGTCGCGTGCTGCGATATGCGGAGACACTAATAGCACCATAGTAGAACACAGAAGAAACTTCTAAGTTGAAGTAATAGCCAGTAAGAAGTAGTACAATTCAAGTTTTAGTTGTCGATTATTCACTTTTTAGCCGGCATTGGTGGCTTGGACATGACCTAGGACCTGAAGATTTTGCATGAGAGGAGGACTAGCAGCCGCGTTGCACGGGAGAATGTGAAATGTGTTCTTATGTAGTAAAAACCTGAGAAATCGGTCCGTTTTCGTCATTTGTTATCGAATCGACTTAAAGCCCGATCGTTATATAGGCCGCTTTTCTCTCTGAGACGGTTACATTTATCGTCTGCAAAGCTATGTCGCGTGCTGCGGTATGCGGAGACACTAAAAGCACCATAGTAGAACACAGAAGAAACTTCTAAGTTGAAGTAATAGCCAGTAAGAAGTAGTACAATTCAAGTTGTAGTTGTCGATTATTCACTTTTTAGCCGGCTTTGATGGCTTGGACATGAACTAGGACCTTAAGATTTTGCATGAAAGGAGGGCTAGCAGCCGCGTTGCACGGGAGAATGTGAAAAGTGTTCATATGTAGTAAAAACCTGAGAAATCCGTCCGTTTTCGTCATTTGTTATCGAATCGATTTAAAGCCAGATCGTCACATTGGCCGCTCTTCTCTCTGAGACGTTTACATTTATCGTCTGCAAAGCTATGTCGCGTGCTGCGGTATGTGGAGACACTAAAAGCACCATATTAGAACACAGAAGACGCTTCTAAGTTGAAGTAATAGCCAGTAAGAAGTAGTACTATTTAAGTTTTAGTTGTCGATTAATCACTTTTTAGCCGGCTTTGGTGGCTTGGACATGACCTAGGCCCTTAAGATTTTGCATGAAAGGAGGACTAGCAGCCGCGTTGCATGGGAGTATGTGAAATGTGTTCATATGGAGTAAAAACCTGAGAAATCCGTCCGTTTTCGTCATCTGTTATCGAATCGACTTAAAGCCAGATCGTCACATTGGCCGCTTTTCTCTCTGAGACGGTTACATTTATCGTCGGCAAAGCTATGTCGCGTGCTGCGATATGCGGAGACACTAATAGCACCATAGTAGAATACAGAAGAAACTTCTAAGTTGAAGTAATAGCCAGTAAGTAGTAGTACAATTCAAGTTTTAGTTGTCGATTATTCACTCTTTAGCCGGCATTGGTGGCTTGGACATGACCTAGGACCTGATGATTTTGCATGAGAGGAGGACTAGCAGCCGCGTTGCACGGGAGAATGTGAAAAGTGTTCTTATGTAGTAAAAACCTGAGAAATCCGTCCGTTTTCGTCATTTGTTATCGAATCGACTTAAAGCCAGATCGTTATATTGGCCGCTTTTCTCTCTGAGACGGTTACATTTATCGTCTGCAAAGCTATGTCGCGTGCTGCGGTATGCGGAGACACTAAAAGCACCATAGTAGAACACAGAAAAAGCTTCTAAGTTGAAGTAATAGCCAGTGAGAAGTAGTACAATTCAAGATTTAGTTATCGATTATTCACTTTTTAGCCGGCTTTGGTGGCTTGGACATGACCTTGGACGTTAAGATTTTGCATGAAAGGATGTCTAGCAGCCGCGTTGCATGGGAGAATGTGAAAAGTGTTAATATTTAGTAAAAACCTGAGAAATCCGTCCGTTTCGTCATTGGTTATCGAATCGACTTATAGCCAGATCGTCACATTGGCCGCTTTTCTCTCTGAGACGGTTACATTTATCGTCTGCAAAGCTATGTCGCGTGCTGCGGTATGCGGAAACACTAAAAGCACCATACTAGAACACAGCAGAAGCTTTTAAGTTTAAGCAATAGCCAGTAAGAAGTAGTACAATTCACGTTTTAGTTATCGATTATTCACTTTTTAGCCGGCTTTGGTAGCTTGGACATGAGGTGGAACCTTAAGATTTTGCATGAAAGTAGGACTAGCAGCCGCGTTGCACGGGAGAATGTGAAAAGTGTTCATATGTAGTAAAAACCTGAGAAATCCGTGGGTTTTCGTCATTTGTTATAGTATCGACTTAAAGCCAGATAGTCACATTGGCCACTTTTCTCTCTGAAACAGTTACATTTATCATCTGCAAAGCTATGTCACGTGCTGCGGCATGCGGAGACACTAAAAGCACCATAGTAGAACACAGAAGAAGCTTCTAAATTGATATAGTAGAAAGTAAGAAGTAGTACAATTCAAGTTTTAGTTATTGATTATTCACTTTTTAGACGGCTTTGGTGGCTTGGACATGACCTAGGACCTTAAGATTTTGCATGAAAGGAGGACTAGCAGCTGCGTTGCACTGGAGAATGTGAAAAGTGTTCATATGTAGTAAAAACCTGAGAAATCCGTCCGGTTTCGTCATTTGTTATCGAATCGACTTAAAGCCAGATCGTCACATTGGGGGATTTTCTCTCTGAGACGGTTACATTTATCGTCTGCAAAGCTATGTCGCGTGCTGCGGTATTCGGGGACACTAAAAGCACCATATTAGAACACAGAAGAAGCTTCAAAGTTGAAGCAATAGCCAGTAAGAAGTAGTACAATCCAAGTTGTAGTTATCGATTATTCACTTTTTAGCCGCCTTTGGTGGCTTGGACATGACCTAGGACCTTAAGATTTGCATTAAAGGAGGACGAGCAGCCGCGTTGCACGGGAGAATGTGAAAAGTGTTCATATGTAGTAAAAACCTGAGAAATCCGTCCGTTTTCGTCATTTGTTATCGAATCGATTTAAAGCCATATCGTCACATTGGCCGCTCTTCTCTCTGAGACGTTTACATTTATCGTCTGCAAAGCTATGTCGCGTGCTGCGGTATGTGGAGACACTAAAAGCACCATATTAGAACACAGAAGATGCTTCTAAGTTGAAGTAATAGCCAGTAAGAAGTAGTACAATTCAAGTTTTAGTTTTTGATTATTCAATTTTTAGCCAGATTTGGTGGCTTGGACATGAGGTGGAACCTTAAGATTTTGCATGAATGGAGGACTAGCAGCCGCGTTGCACGGGAGAATGTGAAATGTGTTCTTATGTAGTAAAAACCTGAGAAATCCGTCCGTTTTCGTCATTTGTTATCGAATCGACTTAAAGCCCGATCGTTATATTGGCCGCTTTTCTCTCTGAGACGGTTACATTTATCGTCTGCAAAGCTATGTCGCGTGCTGCGGTATGCGGAGACACTAAAAGCACCATAGTAGAACACAGAAGAAACCTCTAAGTTGAAGTAATAGCCAGTAAGAAGTAGTACAATTCAAGTTTTAGTTGTCGATTATTCACTTTTTAGCCGGCTTTGGTGGCTTGGACATGAACTAGGACCTTAAGATTTTGCATGAAAGGAGGACTAGCAGCCACGTTGCACGGAAGAATGTGAAAAGTGTTCATATGTAGTAAAAACCTGAGAAATCCGTCCGTTTTCGTCATTTGTTATCGAATCGACTTAAAGCCAGATCGTTATATTGGCCGCTTTTCTCTCTGAGACGGTTACATTTATCGTCTGCAAAGCTATGTCGCGTGCTGCGGTATGCGGAGACACAAAAAGCACCATAGTAGAACACAGAAAAAGCTTCTAAGTTGAAGTAATAGCCAGTAAGAAGTAGTACAATTCAAGATTTAGTTATCGATTATTCACTTTTTAGCCGGCTTTGGTGGCTTGGACACGACCTTGGACCTTAAGATTTTGCATGAAAGGATGTATAGCAGCCGCGTTGCATGGGAGAATGTGAAAAGTGTTAATATTTAGTAAAAACCTGTGAAATCCGTCCGTTTTCGTCATTTGTTATCGAATCGACGTAAAGCCAGATCGTCACATTGGCCGCTTTTCTCTCTGAGACGGTTACATTTATCGTCTGCAAAGCTATGTCGCGTGATGCGGTATGCGGAAACACTAAAAGCACCATAGTAGAACACAGCAGAAGCTTTTAAGTTTAAGCAATAGCCAGTAAGAAGTAGTACAATTCAAGTTTTAGTTATTGATTATTCACTTTTTAGCCGGATTTGGTGGCTTGGACATGAGGTGGAACCTTAAGATTTTGCATGAAAGTAGGACTAGCAGCCGCGTTGCACGGGAGAATGTGAAAAGTGTTCATATGTAGTAAAAACCTGAGAAATACGTCCGTTTTCGTCATTTGTTATCGAATGGATTTAAAGCCAGATCGTCACATTGGCCGCTCTTCTCTCTGAGACGGTTACATTTATCGTCTGCAAAGCTATGTCGCGTGCTGCGGTATGCGGAAACACTAAAAGCACCATATTAGAACACAGAAGAAGCTTCTAAGTTGAAGTAATAGCCAGTAAGAAGTAGTACAATTCAAGTTTTAGTTGTCGATTAATCACTTTTTACTCGGCTTTGGTGGCTTGGAAGTGACCTAGGACCTTAAGATTTTGCATGAAAGGAAGACTAGCAGCCTCGTTGCACGGGAGAAAGTGAAAAGTGTTCATATGTAGTAAAAACCTGAGAAATCCGTCCGTTTTCGTCATTTGTTATCGAATCGATTTAAAGGCAGATCGTCACATTGGCCGCTCTTCCCCCTGAAACGGTTACATTTATCGTCTGCAAAGTTATGTCGCGTGCTGCGGTATGCGGAAACACTAAAAGCACCATAGTAGAACACAGAAGAAGCTTCTAAGTTGAAGTAATAGCCAGTAAGAAGTAGTACAATTCAAGTTTTAGTTGTCGATTATTCACTTTTTAGCCGGCTTTGGTGGCTTGGACATGACCTAGGACCTTAAGATTTTGCATGAAAGGAGGACTAGCAGCTGCGTTGCACTGGAGAATGTGAAAAGTGTTCATATGTAGTAAAAACCTGAAAAATCCGACCGTTTTCGTCATTTGTTATCGAATCGACTTAAAGCCAGATCGTCACATTGGCCGCTTTTCTCTCTGAGACGGTTACATTTATCGTCTGCAAAGCTATGTCGTGTGCTGCGGTATGCGGAGACACTAAAAGCACCATAGTAGAACACAGAAGAAACTTCTAAGTTGAAGTAATAGCCAGTAAGAAGTAGTACAATTCAAGTTTTAGTTGTCGATTATTCACTTTTTAGCCGGCTTTGATGGCTTGGACATGAACTAGGACCTTAAGACTTTCCATGAAAGGAGGGCTAGCAGCCGCGTTGCACGGGAGAATGTGAAAAGTGTTCATATATAGTAAAAACCTGAGAAATCCGTCCGTTTTCGTCATTTGTTATCGAATCGACTTAAAGCCAGATCGTCACATTGGCCGCTTTTCTCTCTGAGACGGTTACATTTATCGTCTGCAAAGCTATGTCGCGTGCTGCGGTATGCGGAGACAGTAAAAGCACCATAGTAGAACACAGAAAAAGCTTCTAAGTTGAAGTAATAGCCAGTAAGAAGTAGTACAATTCAAGATTAAGTTATCGATTATTCACTTTTTAGCCGGCTTTGGTGGCTTGGACATGACCTTGGACCTTAAGATTTTGCATGAAAGGATGTCTAGCAGCCGCGTTGCATGGGAGAATGTGAAAAGTGTTAATATTTAGTAAAAACCTGTGAAATCCGTCCGTTTTCGTCATTTGTTATCGAATCGACTTAAAGCCAGATCGTCACATTGGCCGCTTTTCTCTCTGAGACGGTTACATTTATCGTCTGCAAAGCTATGTCGCGTGCTGCGGTATGCGGAAACACTAAAAGCACCATAGTAGAACACAGAAGAAGCTTTTAAGTTTAAGCAATAGCCAGTAAGAAGTAGTACAATCAAAGTTTTAGTTATCGATTATTCACTTTTTAGCCGCCTTTGGTGGCTTGGACATGACCTAGGACCTTAAGATTTTGCATGAAAGGAGGACTAGCAGCCGCGTTGCACGGGAGAATGTGAAAAGTGTTCATATGTAGTAAAAACCTGAGAAATCCGTCCGTTTTCGTCATTTGTTATCGAATCGATTTAAAGCCAGATCGTCACATTGGCCGCTCTTCTCTCTGAGACGTTTACATTTGTCGTCTGCAAAGCTATGTCGCGTGCTGCGGTATGTGGAGACACTAAAAGCACCATATTAGAACACAGAAGACGCTTCTAAGTTGAAGTAATAGCCAGTAAGAAGTAGTACTATTTAAGTTTTAGTTGTCGATTAATCACTTTTTAGCCGGCTTTGGTGGCTTGGACATGACCTAGGCCCTTAAGATTTTGCATGAAAGGAGGACTAGCAGCCGCGTTGCATGGGAGTATGTGAAATGTGTTCATATGGAGTAAAAACCTGAGAAATCCGTCCGTTTTCGTCATCTGTTATCGAATCGACTTAAAGCCAGATCGTTATATTGGCCGCTTTTCTCTCTGAGACGGTTACATTTATCGTCTGCAAAGCTATGTCGCGTGCTGCGGTATGCGGAGACACTAAAAGCACCACAGTAGAACACAGAAAAAGCTTCTAAGTTGAAGTAATAGCCAGTGAGAAGTAGTACAATTCAAGATTTAGTTATCGATTATTCACTTTTTAGCCGGCTTTGGTGGCTTGGACATGACCTTGGACGTTAAGATTTTGCATGAAAGGATGTCTAGCAGCCGCGTTGCATGGGAGAATGTGAAAAGTGTTAATATTTAGTAAAAACCTGAGAAATCCGTCCGTTTCGTCATTTGTTATCGAATCGACTTATAGCCAGATCGTCACATTGGCCGCTTTTCTCTCTGAGACGGTTACATTTATCGTCTGCAAAGCTATGTCGCGTGCTGCGGTATGCGGAAACACTAAAAGCACCATAGTAGAACACAGCAGAAGCTTTTAAGTTTAAGCAATAGCCAGTAAGAAGTAGTACAATTCACGTTTTAGTTATCGATTATTCACTTTTTAGCCGGCTTTGGTAGCTTGGACATGAGGTGGAACCTTAAGATTTTGCATGAAAGTAGGACTAGCAGCCGCGTTGCACGGGAGAATGTGAAAAGTGTTCATATGTAGTAAAAACCTGAGAAATCCGTGGGTTTTCGTCATTTGTTATAGTATCGACTTAAAGCCAGATAGTCACATTGGCCACTTTTCTCTCTGAAACAGTTACATTTATCATCTGCAAAGCTATGTCACGTGCTGCGGCATGCGGAGACACTAAAAGCACCATAGTAGAACACAGAAGAAGCTTCTAAATTGATATAATAGAAAGTAAGAAGTAGTACAATTCAAGTTTTAGTTATTGATTATTCACTTTTTAGACGGCTTTGGTGGCTTGGAAATGACCTAGGACCTTAAGATTTTGCATGAAAGGAGGACTAGCAGCTGCGTTGCACTGGAGAATGTGAGAAGTGTTCATATGTAGTAAAAACCTGAGAAATCCGTCCGTTTTCGTCATTTGTTATCGAATCGACTTAAAGCCAGATCGTCACATTGGGGGTTTTTCTCTCTGAGACGGTTACATTTATCGTCTGCAATGCTATGTCGCGTGCTGCGGTATTCGGGGACACTAGAAGCACCATATTAGAACACAGAAGAAGCTTCAAAGTTGAAGCAATAGCCAGTAAGAAGTAGTACAATCCAAGTTGTAGTTATCGATTATTCACTTTTTAGCCGCCTTTGGTGGCTTGGACATGACCTAGGACCTTAAGATTTGCATTAAAGGAGGACTAGCAGCCGCGTTGCACGGGAGAATGTGAAAAGTGTTCATATGTAGTAAAAACCTGAGAAATCCGTCCGTTTTCGTCATTTGTTATCGAATCGATTTAAAGCCAGATCGTCACATTGGCCGCTCTTCTCTCTGAGACGTTTACATTTATCGTCTGCAAAGCTATGTCGCGTGCTGCGGTATGTGGAGACACTAAAAGCACCATATTAGAACACAGAAGATGCTTCTAAGTTGAAGTAATAGCCAGTAAGAAGTAGTACAATTCAAGTTTTAGTTTTTGATTATTCACTTTTTAGCCAGATTTGGTGGCTTGGACATGAGGTGGAACCTTAAGATTTTACATGAATGGAGGACTAGCAGCCGCGTTGCACGGGAGAATGTGAAATGTGTTCTTATGTAGTAAAAACCTGAGAAATCCGTCCGTTTTCGTCATTTGTTATCGAATCGACTTAAAGCCCGATCGTTATATTGGCCGCTTTTCTCTCTGAGACGGTTACATTTATCGTCTGCAAAGCTATGTCGCGTGCTGCGGTATGCGGAGACACTAAAAGCACCATAGTAGAACACAGAAGATACCTCTAAGTTGAAGTAATAGCCAGTAAGAAGTAGTACAATTCAAGATTTAGTTATCGATTATTCACTTTTTAGCCGGCTTTGGTGGCTTGGACAAGACCTTGGACCTTAAGATTTTGCATGAAAGGATGTCTAGCAGCCGCGTTGCATGGGAGAATGTGAAAAGTGTTAATATTTAGTAAAAACCTGTGAAATCCGTCCGTTTTCGTCATTTGTTATCGAATCGACGTAAAGCCAGATCGTCACATTGGCCGCTTTTCTCTCTGAGACGGTTACATTTATCGTGTGCAAAGCTATGTCGCGTGCTGCGGTATGCGGAAACACTAAAAGCACCATAGTAGAACACAGCAGAAGCTTTTAAGTTTAAGCAATAGCCAGTAAGAAGTAGTACAATTCAAGTTTTAGTTATTGATTATTCACTTTTTAGCCGGATTTGGTGGCTTGGACATGAGGTGGAACCTTAAGATTTTGCATGAAAGGAGGACTAGCAGCCGCGTTGCACGGGAGAATGTGAAAAGTGTTCATATGTAGTAAAAACCTGAGAAATACGTCCGTTTTCGTCATTTGTTATCGAATGGATTTAAAGCCAGATCGTCACATTTGCCGCTCTTCTCTCTGAGACGGTTACATTTATCGTCTGCAAAGCTATGTCGCGTGCTGCGGTATGCGGAGACACTAAAAGCACCATATTAGAACACAGAAGAAGCTTCTAAGTTGAAGTAATAGCCAGTAAGAAGTAGTACAATTCAAGTTTTAGTTGTCGATTAATCACTTTTTACTCGGCTTTGGTGGCTTGGAAGTGACCTAGGACCTTAAGATTTTGCATGAAAGGAAGACTAGCAGCCTCGTTGCACGGGAGAAAGTGAAAAGTGTTCATATGTAGTAAAAACCTGAGAAATCCGTCCGTTTTCGTCATTTGTTATCGAATCGATTTAAAGGCAGATCGTCACATTGGCCGCTCTTCCCACTGAAACGGTTACATTTATCGTCTTCAAAGCTATGTCGCGTGCTGCGGTATGCGGAAACACTAAAAGCACCATAGTAGAACACAGAAGAAGCTTCTAAGTTGAAGTAATAGCCAGTAAGAAGTAGTACAATTCAAGTTTTAGTTGTCGATTATTCACTTTTTAGCCGGCTTTGGTGGCTTGGACATGACCTAGGACCTTAAGATTTTGCATGAAAGGAGGACTAGCAGCTGCGTTGCACTGGAGAATGTGAAAAGTGTTCATATGTAGTAAAAACCTGAAAAATCCGACCGTTTTCGTCATTTGTTATCGAATCGACTTAAAGCCAGATCGTCACATTGGCCGCTTTTCTCTCTGAGACGGTTACATTTATCGTCTGCAAAGCTATGTCGTGTGCTGCGGTATGCGGAGACACTAAAAGCACCATAGTAGAACACAGAAGAAGCTTCCATGTTGAAGTAATAGCCAGTAAGAAGTAGTACAATTCAAGTTTTAGTTATCGATTATTCACTTTTTAGCCGGCTTTGGTGGCTTGGACATGAACTAGGACCTTAAGATTTTGCATGAAAGGAGGACTAGCAGCCGCGTTGCACGGGAGAATGTGGAAAGTGTTCATATGTAGTAAAAACCTGAGAAATACGTCCGTTTTCGTCATTTGTTATCGAATCGATTTAAAGCCAGATCGTCACATTGGCCGCTCTTCCCACTGAAACGGTTACATTTATCGTCTGCAAAGCTATGTCGCGTGCTGCGGTATGCGGAAACACTAAAAGCACCATAGTAGAACACAGAAGAAGCTTCTAAGTTGAAGTAATAGCCAGTAAGAAGTAGTACAATTCAAGTTTTAGTTGTCGATTATTCACTTTTTAGCCGGCTTTGGTGGCTTGGACATGACCTAGGACCTTAAGATTTTGCATGAAAGGAGGACTAGCAGCTGCGTTGCACTGGAGAATGTGAAAAGTGTTCATATGTAGTAAAAACCTGAGAAATCCGTCCGTTTTCGTCATTTGTTATCGAATCGACTTAAAGCCAGATCGTCACATTGGCCGCTTTTCTCTCTGAGACGGTTACATTTATCGTCTGCAAAGCTATGTCGTGTGCTGCGGCAGGCGGAGACACTAAAAGCACCATAGTAGAACACAGAAGGAGCTTCCAAGTTGAAGTAATAGCCAATAAGAAGTAGTACAATTCAAGTTTTAGTTGTCGATTATTCACTTTTTAGCCGGCTTTGGTGGCTTGGACATGACCTAGGACATTAAGATTTTGCATGAAAGGAGGACTAGCAGCCGCGTTGCACGGGAGAATGTGAAAGTGTTCATATGTAGGAAAAACCTGAGAAATCAGCCCGTTTTCGTCATTTGTTATCGAAACGACTTAAAGCCAGATCGTCACATTGGCCGCTTTTCTCTCTGAGACGTTTACATTTATCGTCTGCAAAGCTATGTCGCGTGCTGCGGTATTCGGGGACACTAAAAGCACCATATTAGAACACAGAAGAAGCTTCAAAGTTGAAGCAATAGCCAGTAAGAAGTAGTACAATCCAAGTTTTAGTTATCGATTATTCACTTTTTAGCCGCCTTTGGTGGCTTGGACATGACCTAGGACCTTAAGATTTTGCATGAAAGGAGGACTAGCAGCCGCGTTGCACGGGAGAATGTGAAAAGTGTTCATATGTAGTAAAAACCTGAGAAATCCGTCCGTTTTCGTCATTTGTTATCGAATCGATTTAAAGCCAGATCGTCACATTGGCCGCTCTTCTCTCTGAGACGTTTACATTTATCGTCTGCAAAGCTATGTCGCGTGCTGCGGTATGTGGAGACACTAAAAGCACCATATTAGAACACAGAAGATGCTTCTAAGTTGAAGTAATAGCCAGTAAGAAGTAGTACTATTTAAGTTTTAGTTGTCGATTAATCACTTTTTAGCCGGCTTTGGTGGCTTGGACATGACCTAGGACCTTAAGATTTTGCATGAAAGGAGGACTAGCAGCCGCGTTGCACGGGAGAATGTGAAAAATGTTCATATGTAGAAAAAACCTGAGAAATCCGTCCGTTTTCGTCATTTGTTATCGAATCGATTTAAAGCCAGATCGTCACATTGGCCGCTCTTCTCTCTGAGACGGTTACATTTATCGTCTGCAAAGCTATGTCGCGTGCTGCGGTATGCGGAGACAGTAAAAGCACCATAGTAGAACACAGAAAAAGCTTCTAAGTTGAAGTAATAGCCAGTAAGAAGTAGTACAATTCAAGATTAAGTTATCGATTATTCACTTTTTAGCCGGCTTTGGTGGCTTGGACATGACCTTGGACCTTAAGATTTTGCATGAAAGGATGTCTAGCAGCCGCGTTGCATGGGAGAATGTGAAAAGTGTTAATATTTAGTAAAAACCTGTGAAATCCGTCCGTTTTCGTCATTTGTTATCGAATCGACTTAAAGCCAGATCGTCACATTGGCCGCTTTTCTCTCTGAGACGGTTACATTTATCGTCTGCAAAGCTATGTCGCGTGCTGCGGTATGCGGAAACACTAAAAGCACCATAGTAGAACACAGAAGAAGCTTTTAAGTTTAAGCAATAGCCAGTAAGAAGTAGTACAATCAAAGTTTTAGTTATCGATTATTCACTTTTTAGCCGCCTTTGGTGGCTTGGACATGACCTAGGACCTTAAGATTTTGCATGAAAGGAGGACTAGCAGCCGCGTTGCACGGGAGAATGTGAAAAGTGTTCATATGTAGTAAAAACCTGAGAAATCCGTCCGTTTTCGTCATTTGTTATCGAATCGATTTAAAGCCAGATCGTCACATTGGCCGCTCTTCTCTCTGAGACGTTTACATTTGTCGTCTGCAAAGCTATGTCGCGTGCTGCGGTATGTGGAGACACTAAAAGCACCATATTAGAACACAGAAGACGCTTCTAAGTTGAAGTAATAGCCAGTAAGAAGTAGTACTATTTAAGTTTTAGTTGTCGATTAATCACTTTTTAGCCGGCTTTGGTGGCTTGGACATGACCTAGGCCCTTAAGATTTTGCATGAAAGGAGGACTAGCAGCCGCGTTGCATGGGAGTATGTGAAATGTGTTCATATGGAGTAAAAACCTGAGAAATCCGTCCGTTTTCGTCATCTGTTATCGAATCGACTTAAAGCCAGATCGTTATATTGGCCGCTTTTCTCTCTGAGACGGTTACATTTATCGTCTGCAAAGCTATGTCGCGTGCTGCGGTATGCGGAGACACTAAAAGCACCACAGTAGAACACAGAAAAAGCTTCTAAGTTGAAGTAATAGCCAGTGAGAAGTAGTACAATTCAAGATTTAGTTATCGATTATTCACTTTTTAGCCGGCTTTGGTGGCTTGGACATGACCTTGGACGTTAAGATTTTGCATGAAAGGATGTCTAGCAGCCGCGTTGCATGGGAGAATGTGAAAAGTGTTAATATTTAGTAAAAACCTGAGAAATCCGTCCGTTTCGTCATTTGTTATCGAATCGACTTATAGCCAGATCGTCACATTGGCCGCTTTTCTCTCTGAGACGGTTACATTTATCGTCTGCAAAGCTATGTCGCGTGCTGCGGTATGCGGAAACACTAAAAGCACCATAGTAGAACACAGCAGAAGCTTTTAAGTTTAAGCAATAGCCAGTAAGAAGTAGTACAATTCACGTTTTAGTTATCGATTATTCACTTTTTAGCCGGCTTTGGTAGCTTGGACATGAGGTGGAACCTTAAGATTTTGCATGAAAGTAGGACTAGCAGCCGCGTTGCACGGGAGAATGTGAAAAGTGTTCATATGTAGTAAAAACCTGAGAAATCCGTGGGTTTTCGTCATTTGTTATAGTATCGACTTAAAGCCAGATAGTCACATTGGCCACTTTTCTCTCTGAAACAGTTACATTTATCATCTGCAAAGCTATGTCACGTGCTGCGGCATGCGGAGACACTAAAAGCACCATAGTAGAACACAGAAGAAGCTTCTAAATTGATATAATAGAAAGTAAGAAGTAGTACAATTCAAGTTTTAGTTATTGATTATTCACTTTTTAGACGGCTTTGGTGGCTTGGACATGACCTAGGACCTTAAGATTTTGCATGAAAGGAGGACTAGCAGCTGCGTTGCACTGGAGAATGTGAGAAGTGTTCATATGTAGTAAAAACCTGAGAAATCCGTCCGTTTTCGTCATTTGTTATCGAATCGACTTAAAGCCAGATCGTCACATTGGCCGCTTTTCTCTCTGAGACGGTTACATTTATCGTCTGCAATGCTATGTCGCGTGCTGCGGTATGCGGAGACAGTAAAAGCACCATAGTAGAACACAGAAAAAGCTTCTAAGTTGAAGTAATAGCCAGTAAGAAGTAGTACAATTCAAGATTAAGTTATCGATTATTCACTTTTTAGCCGGCTTTGGTGGCTTGGACATGACCTTGGACCTTAAGATTTTGCATGAAAGGATGTCTAGCAGCCGCGTTGCATGGGAGAATGTGAAAAGTGTTAATATTTAGTAAAAACCTGTGAAATCCGTCCGTTTTCGTCATTTGTTATCGAATCGACTTAAAGCCAGATCGTCACATTGGCCGCTTTTCTCTCTGAGACGGTTACATTTATCGTCTGCAAAGCTATGTCGCGTGCTGCGGTATGCGGAAACACTAAAAGCACCATAGTAGAACACAGAAGAAGCTTTTAAGTTTAAGCAATAGCCAGTAAGAAGTAGTACAATCAAAGTTTTAGTTATCGATTATTCACTTTTTAGCCGCCTTTGGTGGCTTGGACATGACCTAGGACCTTAAGATTTTGCATGAAAGGAGGACTAGCAGCCGCGTTGCACGGGAGAATGTGAAAAGTGTTCATATGTAGTAAAAACCTGAGAAATCCGTCCGTTTTCGTCATTTGTTATCGAATCGATTTAAAGCCAGATCGTCACATTGGCCGCTCTTCTCTCTGAGACGTTTACATTTGTCGTCTGCAAAGCTATGTCGCGTGCTGCGGTATGTGGAGACACTAAAAGCACCATATTAGAACACAGAAGACGCTTCTAAGTTGAAGTAATAGCCAGTAAGAAGTAGTACTATTTAAGTTTTAGTTGTCGATTAATCACTTTTTAGCCGGCTTTGGTGGCTTGGACATGACCTAGGCCCTTAAGATTTTGCATGAAAGGAGGACTAGCAGCCGCGTTGCATGGGAGTATGTGAAATGTGTTCATATGGAGTAAAAACCTGAGAAATCCGTCCGTTTTCGTCATCTGTTATCGAATCGACTTAAAGCCAGATCGTTATATTGGCCGCTTTTCTCTCTGAGACGGTTACATTTATCGTCTGCAAAGCTATGTCGCGTGCTGCGGTATGCGGAGACACTAAAAGCACCACAGTAGAACACAGAAAAAGCTTCTAAGTTGAAGTAATAGCCAGTGAGAAGTAGTACAATTCAAGATTTAGTTATCGATTATTCACTTTTTAGCCGGCTTTGGTGGCTTGGACATGACCTTGGACGTTAAGATTTTGCATGAAAGGATGTCTAGCAGCCGCGTTGCATGGGAGAATGTGAAAAGTGTTAATATTTAGTAAAAACCTGAGAAATCCGTCCGTTTCGTCATTTGTTATCGAATCGACTTATAGCCAGATCGTCACATTGGCCGCTTTTCTCTCTGAGACGGTTACATTTATCGTCTGCAAAGCTATGTCGCGTGCTGCGGTATGCGGAAACACTAAAAGCACCATAGTAGAACACAGCAGAAGCTTTTAAGTTTAAGCAATAGCCAGTAAGAAGTAGTACAATTCACGTTTTAGTTATCGATTATTCACTTTTTAGCCGGCTTTGGTAGCTTGGACATGAGGTGGAACCTTAAGATTTTGCATGAAAGTAGGACTAGCAGCCGCGTTGCACGGGAGAATGTGAAAAGTGTTCATATGTAGTAAAAACCTGAGAAATCCGTGGGTTTTCGTCATTTGTTATAGTATCGACTTAAAGCCAGATAGTCACATTGGCCACTTTTCTCTCTGAAACAGTTACATTTATCATCTGCAAAGCTATGTCACGTGCTGCGGCATGCGGAGACACTAAAAGCACCATAGTAGAACACAGAAGAAGCTTCTAAATTGATATAATAGAAAGTAAGAAGTAGTACAATTCAAGTTTTAGTTATTGATTATTCACTTTTTAGACGGCTTTGGTGGCTTGGAAATGACCTAGGACCTTAAGATTTTGCATGAAAGGAGGACTAGCAGCTGCGTTGCACTGGAGAATGTGAGAAGTGTTCATATGTAGTAAAAACCTGAGAAATCCGTCCGTTTTCGTCATTTGTTATCGAATCGACTTAAAGCCAGATCGTCACATTGGGGGTTTTTCTCTCTGAGACGGTTACATTTATCGTCTGCAATGCTATGTCGCGTGCTGCGGTATTCGGGGACACTAGAAGCACCATATTAGAACACAGAAGAAGCTTCAAAGTTGAAGCAATAGCCAGTAAGAAGTAGTACAATCCAAGTTGTAGTTATCGATTATTCACTTTTTAGCCGCCTTTGGTGGCTTGGACATGACCTAGGACCTTAAGATTTGCATTAAAGGAGGACTAGCAGCCGCGTTGCACGGGAGAATGTGAAAAGTGTTCATATGTAGTAAAAACCTGAGAAATCCGTCCGTTTTCGTCATTTGTTATCGAATCGATTTAAAGCCAGATCGTCACATTGGCCGCTCTTCTCTCTGAGACGTTTACATTTATCGTCTGCAAAGCTATGTCGCGTGCTGCGGTATGTGGAGACACTAAAAGCACCATATTAGAACACAGAAGATGCTTCTAAGTTGAAGTAATAGCCAGTAAGAAGTAGTACAATTCAAGTTTTAGTTTTTGATTATTCACTTTTTAGCCAGATTTGGTGGCTTGGACATGAGGTGGAACCTTAAGATTTTACATGAATGGAGGACTAGCAGCCGCGTTGCACGGGAGAATGTGAAATGTGTTCTTATGTAGTAAAAACCTGAGAAATCCGTCCGTTTTCGTCATTTGTTATCGAATCGACTTAAAGCCCGATCGTTATATTGGCCGCTTTTCTCTCTGAGACGGTTACATTTATCGTCTGCAAAGCTATGTCGCGTGCTGCGGTATGCGGAGACACTAAAAGCACCATAGTAGAACACAGAAGATACCTCTAAGTTGAAGTAATAGCCAGTAAGAAGTAGTACAATTCAAGATTTAGTTATCGATTATTCACTTTTTAGCCGGCTTTGGTGGCTTGGACAAGACCTTGGACCTTAAGATTTTGCATGAAAGGATGTCTAGCAGCCGCGTTGCATGGGAGAATGTGAAAAGTGTTAATATTTAGTAAAAACCTGTGAAATCCGTCCGTTTTCGTCATTTGTTATCGAATCGACGTAAAGCCAGATCGTCACATTGGCCGCTTCTCTCTCTGAGACGGTTACATTTATCGTGTGCAAAGCTATGTCGCGTGCTGCGGTATGCGGAAACACTAAAAGCACCATAGTAGAACACAGCAGAAGCTTTTAAGTTTAAGCAATAGCCAGTAAGAAGTAGTACAATTCAAGTTTTAGTTATTGATTATTCACTTTTTAGCCGGATTTGGTGGCTTGGACATGAGGTGGAACCTTAAGATTTTGCATGAAAGGAGGACTAGCAGCCGCGTTGCACGGGAGAATGTGAAAAGTGTTCATATGTAGTAAAAACCTGAGAAATACGTCCGTTTTCGTCATTTGTTATCGAATGGATTTAAAGCCAGATCGTCACATTTGCCGCTCTTCTCTCTGAGACGGTTACATTTATCGTCTGCAAAGCTATGTCGCGTGCTGCGGTATGCGGAGACACTAAAAGCACCATATTAGAACACAGAAGAAGCTTCTAAGTTGAAGTAATAGCCAGTAAGAAGTAGTACAATTCAAGTTTTAGTTGTCGATTAATCACTTTTTACTCGGCTTTGGTGGCTTGGAAGTGACCTAGGACCTTAAGATTTTGCATGAAAGGAAGACTAGCAGCCTCGTTGCACGGGAGAAAGTGAAAAGTGTTCATATGTAGTAAAAACCTGAGAAATCCGTCCGTTTTCGTCATTTGTTATCGAATCGATTTAAAGGCAGATCGTCACATTGGCCGCTCTTCCCACTGAAACGGTTACATTTATCGTCTTCAAAGCTATGTCGCGTGCTGCGGTATGCGGAAACACTAAAAGCACCATAGTAGAACACAGAAGAAGCTTCTAAGTTGAAGTAATAGCCAGTAAGAAGTAGTACAATTCAAGTTTTAGTTGTCGATTATTCATTTTTTAGCCGGCTTTGGTGGCTTTGACATGACCTAGGACCTTAAGATTTTGCATGAAAGGAGGACTAGCAGCTGCGTTGCACTGGAGAATGTGAAAAGTGTTCATATGTAGTAAAAAACTGAAAAATCCGACCGTTTTCGTCATTTGTTATCGAATCGACTTAAAGCCAGATCGTCACATTGGCCGCTTTTCTCTCTGAGACGGTTACATTTATCGTCTGCAAAGCTATGTCGTGTGCTGCGGTATGCGGAGACACTAAAAGCACCATAGTAGAACACAGAAGAAGCTTCCATGTTGAAGTAATAGCCAGTAAGAAGTAGTACAATTCAAGTTTTAGTTATCGATTATTCACTTTTTAGCCGGCTTTGGTGGCTTGGACATGAACTAGGACCTTAAGATTTTGCATGAAAGGAGGACTAGCAGCCGCGTTGCACGGGAGAATGTGGAAAGTGTTCATATGTAGTAAAAACCTGAGAAATACGTCCGTTTTCGTCATTTGTTATCGAATCGATTTAAAGCCAGATCGTCACATTGGCCGCTCTTCCCACTGAAACGGTTACATTTATCGTCTGCAAAGCTATGTCGCGTGCTGCGGTATGCGGAAACACTAAAAGCACCATAGTAGAACACAGAAGAAGCTTCTAAGTTGAAGTAATAGCCAGTAAGAAGTAGTACAATTCAAGTTTTAGTTGTCGATTATTCACTTTTTAGCCGGCTTTGGTGGCTTGGACATGACCTAGGACCTTAAGATTTTGCATGAAAGGAGGACTAGCAGCTGCGTTGCACTGGAGAATGTGAAAAGTGTTCATATGTAGTAAAAACCTGAGAAATCCGTCCGTTTTCGTCATTTGTTATCGAATCGACTTAAAGCCAGATCGTCACATTGGCCGCTTTTCTCTCTGAGACGGTTACATTTATCGTCTGCAAAGCTATGTCGTGTGCTGCGGCAGGCGGAGACACTAAAAGCACCATAGTAGAACACAGAAGGAGCTTCCAAGTTGAAGTAATAGCCAATAAGAAGTAGTACAATTCAAGTTTTAGTTGTCGATTATTCACTTTTTAGCCGGCTTTGGTGGCTTGGACATGACCTAGGACATTAAGATTTTGCATGAAAGGAGGACTAGCAGCCGCGTTGCACGGGAGAATGTGAAAGTGTTCATATGTAGGAAAAACCTGAGAAATCAGCCCGTTTTCGTCATTTGTTATCGAAACGACTTAAAGCCAGATCGTCACATTGGCCGCTTTTCTCTCTGAGACGTTTACATTTATCGTCTGCAAAGCTATGTCGCGTGCTGCGGTATTCGGGGACACTAAAAGCACCATATTAGAACACAGAAGAAGCTTCAAAGTTGAAGCAATAGCCAGTAAGAAGTAGTACAATCCAAGTTTTAGTTATCGATTATTCACTTTTTAGCCGCCTTTGGTGGCTTGGACATGACCTAGGACCTTAAGATTTTGCATGAAAGGAGGACTAGCAGCCGCGTTGCACGGGAGAATGTGAAAAGTGTTCATATGTAGTAAAAACCTGAGAAATCCGTCCGTTTTCGTCATTTGTTATCGAATCGATTTAAAGCCAGATCGTCACATAGCCGCTCTTCTCTCTGAGACGTTTACATTTATCGTCTGCAAAGCTATGTCGCGTGCTGCGGTATGTGGAGACACTAAAAGCACCATATTAGAACACAGAAGATGCTTCTAAGTTGAAGTAATAGCCAGTAAGAAGTAGTACTATTTAAGTTTTAGTTGTCGATTAATCACTTTTTAGCCGGCTTTGGTGGCTTGGACATGACCTAGGACCTTAAGATTTTGCATGAAAGGAGGACTAGCAGCCGCGTTGCACGGGAGAATGTGAAAAATGTTCATATGTAGAAAAAACCTGAGAAATCCGTCCGTTTTCGTCATTTGTTATCGAATCGATTTAAAGCCAGATCGTCACATTGGCCGCTCTTCTCTCTGAGACGTTTACATTTATCGTCTGCAAAGCTATGTCGCGTGCTGCGGTATGTGGAGACACTAAAAGCACCATATTAGAACACAGAAGACGCTTCTAAGTTGAAGTAATAGCCAGTAAGAAGTAGTACTATTTAAGTTTTAGTTGTCGATTAATCACATTTTATCCGGCTTTGGTGGCTTGGACATGACCTAGGCCCTTAAGATTTTGCATGAAAGGAGGACTAGCAGCCGCGTTGCACGGGAGAATGTGAAAAGTGTTCATATGTAGTAAAAACCTGAGAAATCCGTCCGTGTTCGTCATTTGTTATCGAATCGACTTAAAACCAGATCGTTATATTGGCCGCTTTTCTCTCTGAGACGGTTACATTTATCGTCTGCAAAGCTATGTCGCGTGCTGCGGTATGCGGAGACAGTAAAAGCACCATAGTAGAACACAGAAAAAGCTTCTAAGTTGAAGTAATAGCCAGTAAGAAGTAGTACAATTCAAGATTTAGTTATCGATTATTCACTTTTTAGCCGGCTTTGGTGGCTTGGACATGACCTTGGACCTTAAGATTTTGCATGAAAGGATGTCTAGCAGCCGCGTTGCATGGGAGAATGTGAAAAGTGTTAATATTTATGAAAAACCTGTGAAATCCGTCCGTTTTCGTCATTTGTTATCGAATCGACTTAAAGCCAGATCGCCACATTGGCCGCTTTTCTCTCTGAGACGGTTACATTTATCGTCTGCAAAGCTATGTCGCGTGCTGCGGTATGCGGAAACACTAAAAGCACCATAGTAGAACACAGCAGAAGCTTTTAAGTTTAAGCAATAGCCAGTAAGAAGTAGTACAATTCAAGTTTTAGTTATTGATTATTCACTTTTTAGCCGGATTTGGTGGCTTGGACATGAGGTGGAACCTTAAGATTTTGCATGAAAGGAGGACTGGCAGCCGCGTTGCACGGGAGAATGTGAAAAGTGTTCATATGTAGTAAAAACCTGAGAAATACGTCCGTTTTCGTCATTTGTTATCGAATCGATTTAAAGCCAGATCGTCACATTGGCCGCTCTTCTCTCTGAGACGTTTACATTTATCGTCTGCAAAGCTATGTCGCGTGCTGCGGTATGCGGAGACACTAAAAGCACCATATTAGAACACAGATGAAGCTTCTAAGTTGAAGTAATAGCCAGTAAGAAGTAGTACAATTCAAGTTTTAGTTATCGATTATTCACTTTTTAGCCGGCTTTGGTGGCTTGGATATGACCTAGGCCCTTAAGATTTTGCATGAAAGGAGGACAAGCAGCCGCGTTGCACGGAAGAATGTGAAATGTGTTCATATGTAGTAAAAACCTGAGAAATCCGTCCGTTTTCGTCATTTGTTATCGAATCGACTTAAAGCCAGATCGTTATATTGGCCGCTTTTCTCTCTGAGACGGTTACATTTATCGTCTGCAAAGCTATGTCGCGTGCTGCGGTATGCGGAGACAGTAAAAGCACCATAGTAGAACACAAAAAAAGCTTCTAAGTTGAAGTAATAGCCAGTAAGAAGTAGTACAATTCAAGATTTAGTTATCGATTATTCACTTTTTAGCCGGCTTTGGTAGCTTGGACATGACCTAGGCCCTTAAGATTTTGCATGAAAGGATGTCTAGCAGCCGCGTTGATTGGGAGAATGTGAAAAGTGTTAATATTTAGTAAAAACCTGTGAAATCCGTCCGTTTTCGTCATTTGTTATCGAATCGACTTAAAGCCAGATCGTCACATTGGCCGCTTTTCTCTCTGAGACTGTTACATTTATCGTCGGCAAAGCTATGTCGCGTGCTGCGGTATGCGGAAACACTAAAAGCACCATAGTAGAACACAGCAGAAGCTTTTAAGTTTAAGCAATAGCCAGTAAGAAGTAGTACAATTCAAGTTTTAGTTTTTGATTATTCACTTTTTAGCCGGATTTGGTGGCTTGGACATGAGGTGGAACCTTAAGATTTTGCATGATAGGAGGACTAGCAGCCGCGTTGCACGGGAGAATGTGAAAAGTGTTCATATGTAGTAAAAACCTGAGAAATACGTCCGTTTTCGTCATTTGTTATCGAATGGATTTAAAGCCAGATCGTCACATTGGCCGCTCTTCTCTCTGAGACGGTTACATTTATCGTCTGCAAAGCTATGTCGCGTGCTGCGGTATGCGGAGACACTAAAAGCACCATATTAGAACACAGATGAAGCTTCTAAGTTGAAGTAATAGCCAGTAAGAAGTAGTACAATTCAAGTTTTAGTTGTCGATTAATCACTTTTTACCCGGCTTTGGTGGCTTGGAAGTGACCTAGGACCTTAAGATTTTGCATGAAAGGAAGACTAGCAGCCTCGTTGCACGGGAGAAAGTGAAAAGTGTTCATATGTAGTAAAAACCTGAGAAATCCGTCCGTTTTCGTCATTTGTTATCGAATCGATTTAAAGCCAGATCGTCACATTCGCCGCTCTTCTCTCTGAGACGGTTACATTTATCGTCTGCAAAGCTATGTCGCGTGCTGCGGTATGCGGAAACACTAAAAGCACCATAGTAGAACACAGAAGAAGCTTCTAAGTTGAAGTAATAGCCAGTAAGAAGTAGTACAATTCAAGTTTTAGTTGTCGATTATTCACTTTTTAGCCGGCTTTGGTGGCTTGGACATGACCTAGGCCCTTAAGATTTTGCATGAAAGGAGGACTAGCAGCCGCGTTGCACGGGAGAATGTGAAAAGTGTTCATATGTAGTAAAAACCTGAGAAATCCGTCCGTGTTCGTCATTTGTTATCGAATCGACTTAAAACCAGATCGTTATATTGGCCGCTTTTCTCTCTGAGACGGTTACATTTATCGTCTGCAAAGCTATGTCGCGTGCTGCGGTATGCGGAGACAGTAAAAGCACCATAGTAGAACACAGAAAAAGCTTCTAAGTTGAAGTAATAGCCAGTAAGAAGTAGTACAATTCAAGATTTAGTTATCGATTATTCACTTTTTAGCCGGCTTTGGTGGCTTGGACATGACCTTGGACCTTAAGATTTTGCATGAAAGGATGTCTAGCAGCCGCGTTGCATGGGAGAATGTGAAAATATTTAGTAAAAACCTGTGAAATCCGTCCGTTTTCATCATTTGTTATCGAATCGAATTAAAGCCAGATCGTCACATTGGCCGCTTTTCTCTCTGAGACGGTTACATTTATCGTCTGCAAAGCTATGTCGCGTGCTGCGGTATGCGGAAACACTAAAAGCACCATAGTAGAACACAGCAGAAGCTTTTAAGTTTAAGCAATAGCCAGTAAGAAGTAGTACAATTCAAGTTTTAGTTATTGATTATTCACTTTTTAGCCGGATTTGGTGGCTTGGACATGAGGTGGAACCTTAAGATTTTGCATGAAAGGAGGACTAGCAGCCGCGTTGCACGGGAGAATGTGAAAAGTGTTCAAATGTAGTAAAAACCTGAGAAATACGTCCGTTTTCGTCATTTGTTATCGAATGGATTTAAAGCCAGATCGTCACATTGGCCGCTCTTCTCTCTGAGACGGTTACATTTATCGTCTGCAAAGCTATGTCGCGTGCTGCGGTATGCGGAGACACTAAAAGCACCATATTAGAACACAGATGAAGCTTCTAAGTTGAAGTAATAGCCAGTAAGAAGTAGTACAATTCAAGTTTTAGTTGTCGATTAATCACTTTTTACCCGGCTTTGGTGGCTTGGAAGTGACCTAGGACCTTAAGATTTTGCATGAAAGGAAGACTAGCAGCCTCGTTGCACGGGAGAAAGTGAAAAGTGTTCATATGTAGTAAAAACCTGAGAAATCCGTCCGTTTTCGTCATTTGTTATCGAATCGATTTAAAGCCAGATCGTCACATTGGCCGCTCTTCCCACTGAAACGGTTACATTTATCGTCTGCAAAGCTATGTCGCGTGCTGCGGTATGCGGAAACACTAAAAGCACCATAGTAGAACACAGAAGGAGCTTCTAAGTTGAAGTAATAGCCAGTAAGAAGTAGTACAATTCAAGTTTTAGTTGTCGATTGTTCACTTTTTAGCCGGCTTTGGTGGCTTGGACATGACCTAGGACCTTAAGATTTTGCATGAAAGGAGGACTAGCAGCTGCGTTGCACTGGAGAATGTGAAAAGTGTTCATATGTAGTAAAAACCTGAGAAATCCGTCCGTTTTCGTCATTTGTTATCGAATCGACTTAAAGCCAGATCGTCACATTGGCCGCTTTTCTCTCTGAGACGGTTACATTTATCGTCTGCAAAGCTATGTCGCGTGCTGCGATATGCGGAGACACTAATAGCACCATAGTAGAACACAGAAGAAACTTCTAAGTTGAAGTAATAGCCAGTAAGAAGTAGTACAATTCAAGTTTTAGTTGTCGATTATTCACTTTTTAGCCGGCTTTGGTGGCTTGGACATGAACTAGGACCTTAAGATTTTGCATGAAAGGAGGACTAGCAGCCGCGTTGCACGGAAGAATGTGAAAAGTGTTCATATGTAGTAAAAACCTGAGAAATCCGTCCGTTTTCGTCATTTGTTGTCGAATCGACTTAAAGCCAGATCGTTATATTGGCCGCTTTTCTCTCTGAGACGGTTACATTTATCGTCTGCAAATCTATGTCGCGTGCTGCGGTATGCGGAGACAGTAAAAGCACCATAGTAGAACACAGAAAAAGCTTCTAAGATGAAGTAATAGCCAGTAAGAAGTAGTACAATTCAAGATTTAGTTATCGATTATTCACTTTTTAGCCGGCTTTGGTGGCTTGGACATGACCTTGGACCTTAAGATTTTGCATGAAAGGATGTCTAGCAGCCGCGTTGCATGGGAGAATGTGAAAAGTGTTAATATTTAGTAAAAACCTGTGAAATCCGTCCGTTTTCGTCATTTGTTATCGAATCGACTTAAAGCCAGATCGTCACATTGGCCGCTTTTCTCTCTGAGACGGTTACATTTATCGTCTGCAAAGCTATGTCGCGTGCTGCGGTATGCGGAAACACTAAAAGCACCATAGTAGAACACAGCAGAAGCTTTTAAGTTTAAGCAATAGCCAGTAAGAAGTAGTACAATTCAAGTTTTAGTTATTGATTATTCACTTTTTAGCCGGATTTGGTGGCTTAGACATGAGGTGGAACCTTAAGATTTTGCATGAAAGGAGGACTAGCAGCCGCGTTGCACGGGAGAATGTGAAAAGTGTTCATATGTAGTAAAAACCTGAGAAATACGTCCGTTTTCGTCATTTGTTATCGAATGGATTTAAAGCCAGATCGTCACATTGGCCGCTCTTCTCTCTGAGACGGTTACATTTATCGTCTGCAAAGCTATGTCGCGTGCTGCGGTATGCGGAGACACTAAAAGCACCATATTAGAATACAGAAGAAGCTTCTAAGTTGAAGTAATAGCCAGTAAGAAGTAGTACAATTCAAGTTTTAGTTGTCGATTAACCACTTTTTACCCGGCTTTGGTGGCTTGGAAGTGACCTAGGACCTTAAGATTTTGCATGAAAGGAAGACTAGCAGCCTCGTTGCACGGGAGAAAGTGAAAAGTGTTCATATGTAGTAAAAACCTGAGAAATCCGTCCGTTTTCGTCATTTGTTATCGAATCGACTTAAAGCCAGATCGTCACATTGGCCGCTTTTCTCTCTGAGACGGTTACATTTATCGTCTGCAAAGCTATGTCGTGTGCTGCGGTATGCGGAGACACTAAAAGCACCATAGTACAACACAGAAGAAGCTTCTAATTTGAAGTAATAGCCAGTAAGAAGTAGTACAATTCAAGTTTTAGTTATCGATTATTCACTTTTTAGCCGGCTTTGGTGGCTTGGATATGACCTAGGCCCTTAAGATTTTGCATGAAAGGAGGACTAGCAGCCGCGTTGCACGGGAGAATGTGAAAAGTGTTCATATGTAGTAAAAACCTGAGAAATACGTCCGTTTTCGTCATTTGTTATCGAATCGACTTAAAGCCAGATCGTCACATTGGCCGCTTTTCTCTCTGAGACGGTTACATTTATCGTCTGCAAAGCTATGTCGCGTGCTGCGGTATGTGGAGACACTAAAAGCACCATATTAGAACACAGCAGAAGCTTTTAAGTTTAAGCAATAGCCAGTAAGAAGTAGTACAATTCAAGTTTTAGTTATTGATTATTCACTTTTTAGCCGGATTTGGTGGCTTGGACATGAGGTGGAACCTTAAGATTTTGCATGAAAGGAGGACTAGCAGCCGCGTTGCACGGGAGAAAGTGAAAAGTGTTCATATGTAGTAAAAACCTAAGAAATACGTCCGTTTTCGTCATTTGTTATCGAATGGATTTAAAGCCAGATCGTCACATTGGCCGCACTTCTCTCTGAGACGGTTACATTTATCGTCTGCAAAGCTATGTCGCGTGCTGCGGTATGCGGAGACACTAAAAGCACCATATTAGAACACAGATGAAGCTTCTAAGTTGAAGTAATAGCCAGTAAGAAGTAGTACAATTCAAGTTTTAGTTGTCGATTAATCACTTTTTACCCGGCTTTGGTGGCTTGGAAGTGACCTAGGACCTTAAGATTTTGCATGAAAGGAAGACTAGCAGCCTCGTTGCACGGGAGAAAGTGAAAAGTGTTCATATGTAGTAAAAACCTGAGAAATCCGTCCGTTTTCGTCATTTGTTATCGAATCGACTTAAAGCCAGATCGTTATATTGGCCGCTTTTCTCTCTGAGACGGTTACATTTATCGTCTGCAAAGCTATGTCGCGTGCTGCGGTATGTGGAGACACTAAAAGCACCATAGTAGAACACAGCAGAAGCTTTTAAGTTTAAGCAATAGCCAGTAAGAAGTAGTACAATTCAAGTTTTAGTTATTGATTATTCACTTTTTAGCCGGATTTGGTGGCTTAGACATGAGGTGGAACCTTAAGATTTTGCATGAAAGGAGGACTAGCAGCCGCGTTGCACGGGAGAATGTGAAAAGTGTTCATATGTAGTAAAAACCTGAGAAATACGTCCGTTTTCGTCATTTGTTATCGAATGGATTTAAAGCCAGATCGTCACATTGGCCGCTCTTCTCTCTGAGACGGTTACATTTATCGTCTGCAAAGCTATGTCGCGTGCTGCGGTATGCGGAGACACTAAAAGCACCATATTAGAATACAGAAGAAGCTTCTAAGTTGAAGTAATAGCCAGTAAGAAGTAGTACAATTCAAGTTTTAGTTGTCGATTAACCACTTTTTACCCGGCTTTGGTGGCTTGGAAGTGACCTAGGACCTTAAGATTTTGCATGAAAGGAAGACTAGCAGCCTCGTTGCACGGGAGAAAGTGAAAAGTGTTCATATGTAGTAAAAACCTGAGAAATCCGTCCGTTTTCGTCATTTGTTATCGAATCGATTTAAAGCCAGATCGTCACATTGGCCGCTCTTCCCACTGAAACGGTTACATTTATCGTCTGCAAAGCTATGTCGCGTGCTGCGGTATGCGGAAACACTAAAAGCACCATAGTAGAACACAGAAGAAGCTTCCAAGTTGAAGTAATAGCCAGTAAGAAGTAGTACAATTCAAATTTTAGTTGTCGATTATTCACTTTTTAGCCGGCTTTGGTGGCTTGGACATGACCTAGGACCTTAAGATTTTGCATGAAAGGAGGACTAGCAGCTGCGTTGCACTGGAGAATGTGAAAAGTGTTCATATGTAGTAAAAACCTGAGAAATCCGTCCGTTTTCGTCATTTGTTATCGAATCGACTTAAAGCCAGATCGTCACATTGGCCGCTTTTCTCTCTGAGACGGTTACATTTATCGTCTGCAAAGCTATGTCGTGTGCTGCGGTATGCGGAGACACTAAAAGCACCATAGTAGAACACAGAAGAACCTTCCATGTTGAAGTAATAGCCAGTAAGAAGTAGTACAATTCAAGTTTTAGTTATCGATTATTCACTTTTTAGCCGGCTTTGGTGGCTTGGATATGACCTAGGCCCTTAAGATTTTGCATGAAAGGAGGACTAGCAGCCGCGTTGCACGGAAGAATGTGAAATGTGTTCATATGGAGTAAAAACCTGAGAAATCCGTCCGTTTTCGTCATTTTTTATCGAATCGACTTAAAGCCAGATCGTCACATTGGCCGCTTTTCTCTCTGAGACGGTTACATTTATCGTCTGCAAAGCTATGTCGCGTGCTGCGATATGCGGAGACACTAATAGCACCATAGTAGAACACAGAAGAAACTTCTAAGTTGAAGTAATAGCCAGTAAGAAGTAGTACAATTCAAGTTTTAGTTGTCGATTATTCACTTTTTAGCCGGCTTTGGTGGCTTGGAGATGAACTATTACCTTAAGATTTTGCATGAAAGGAGGACTAGCAGCCGCGTTGCACGGGAGAATGTGAAAAGTGTTCATATGTAGTAAAAACCTGAGAAATACGTCCGTTTTCGTCATTTGTTATCGAATCGACTTAAAGCCAGATCGTCACATTGGCCGCTTTTCTCTCTGAGACGGTTACATTTATCGTCTGCAAAGCTATGTCGCGTGCTGCGGTATGTGGAGACACTAAAAGCACCATATTAGAACACAGCAGAAGCTTTTAAGTTTAAGCAATAGCCAGTAAGAAGTAGTACAATTCAAGTTTTAGTTATTGATTATTCACTTTTTAGCCGGATTTGGTGGCTTGGACATGAGGTGGAACCTTAAGATTTTGCATGAAAGGAGGACTAGCAGCCGCGTTGCACGGGAGAAAGTGAAAAGTGTTCATATGTAGTAAAAACCTAAGAAATACGTCCGTTTTCGTCATTTGTTATCGAATGGATTTAAAGCCAGATCGTCACATTGGCCGCACTTCTCTCTGAGACGGTTACATTTATCGTCTGCAAAGCTATGTCGCGTGCTGCGGTATGCGGAGACACTAAAAGCACCATATTAGAACACAGATGAAGCTTCTAAGTTGAAGTAATAGCCAGTAAGAAGTAGTACAATTCAAGTTTTAGTTGTCGATTAATCACTTTTTACCCGGCTTTGGTGGCTTGGAAGTGACCTAGGACCTTAAGATTTTGCATGAAAGGAAGACTAGCAGCCTCGTTGCACGGGAGAAAGTGAAAAGTGTTCATATGTAGTAAAAACCTGAGAAATCCGTCCGTTTTCGTCATTTGTTATCGAATCGACTTAAAGCCAGATCGTCACATGGCCGCTCTTCCCACTGAAACGGTTACATTTATCGTCTGCAAAGCTATGTCGCGTGCTGCGGTATGCGGAGACACTAAAAGCACCATATTAGAACACAGATGAAGCTTCTAAGTTGAAGTAATAGCCAGTAAGAAGTAGTACAATTCAAGTTTTAGTTGTCGATTAATCACTTTTTACCCGGCTTTGGTGGCTTGGAAGTGACCTAGGACCTTAAGATTTTGCATGAAAGGAAGACTAGCAGCCTCGTTGCACGGGAGAAAGTGAAAAGTGTTCATATGTAGTAAAAACCTGAGAAATCCGTCCGTTTTCGTCATTTGTTATCGAATCGACTTAAAGCCAGATCGTTATATTGGCCGCTTTTCTCTCTGAGACGGTTACATTTATCGTCTGCAAAGCTATGTCGCGTGCTGCGGTATGCGGAGACAGTAAAAGCACCATAGTAGAACACAGAAAAAGCTTCTAAGTTGAAGTAATAGCCAGTAAGAAGTAGTACAATTCAAGATTTAGTTATCGATTATTCAATTTTTAGCCGGCTTTGGTGGCTTGGACATGACCTGGGACCTTAAGATTTTGCATGAAAGGATGTCTAGCAGCCGCGTTGCATGGGAGAATGTGAAAAGTGTTAATATTTAGTAAAAACCTGTGAAATCCGTCCGTTTTCGTCATTTGTTATCGAATCGACTTAAAGCCAGATCGTCACATTGGCCGCTTTTCTCTCTGAGACGGTTACATTTATCGTCTGCAAAGCTATGTCGCGTGCTGCGGTATGCGGAGACACTAAAAGCACCATATTAGAACACAGATGAAGCTTCTAAGTTGAAGTAATAGCCAGTAAGAAGTAGTACAATTCAAGTTTTAGTTGTCGATTAATCACTTTTTACCCGGCTTTGGTGGCTTGGAAGTGACCTAGGACCTTAAGATTTTGCATGAAAGGAAGACTAGCAGCCTCGTTGCACGGGAGAAAGTGAAAAGTGTTCATATGTAGTAAAAACCTGAGAAATCCGTCCGTTTTCGTCATTTGTTATCGAATCGACTTAAAGCCAGATCGTTATATTGGCCGCTTTTCTCTCTGAGACGGTTACATTTATCGTCTGCAAAGCTATGTCGCGTGCTGCGGTATGTGGAGACACTAAAAGCACCATAGTAGAACACAGCAGAAGCTTTTAAGTTTAAGCAATAGCCAGTAAGAAGTAGTACAATTCAAGTTTTAGTTATTGATTATTCACTTTTTAGCCGGATTTGGTGGCTTAGACATGAGGTGGAACCTTAAGATTTTGCATGAAAGGAGGACTAGCAGCCGCGTTGCACGGGAGAATGTGAAAAGTGTTCATATGTAGTAAAAACCTGAGAAATACGTCCGTTTTCGTCATTTGTTATCGAATGGATTTAAAGCCAGATCGTCACATTGGCCGCTCTTCTCTCTGAGACGGTTACATTTATCGTCTGCAAAGCTATGTCGCGTGCTGCGGTATGCGGAGACACTAAAAGCACCATATTAGAATACAGAAGAAGCTTCTAAGTTGAAGTAATAGCCAGTAAGAAGTAGTACAATTCAAGTTTTAGTTGTCGATTAACCACTTTTTACCCGGCTTTGGTGGCTTGGAAGTGACCTAGGACCTTAAGATTTTGCATGAAAGGAAGACTAGCAGCCTCGTTGCACGGGAGAAAGTGAAAAGTGTTCATATGTAGTAAAAACCTGAGAAATCCGTCCGTTTTCGTCATTTGTTATCGAATCGATTTAAAGCCAGATCGTCACATTGGCCGCTCTTCCCACTGAAACGGTTACATTTATCGTCTGCAAAGCTATGTCGCGTGCTGCGGTATGCGGAAACACTAAAAGCACCATAGTAGAACACAGAAGAAGCTTCCAAGTTGAAGTAATAGCCAGTAAGAAGTAGTACAATTCAAATTTTAGTTGTCGATTATTCACTTTTTAGCCGGCTTTGGTGGCTTGGACATGACCTAGGACCTTAAGATTTTGCATGAAAGGAGGACTAGCAGCTGCGTTGCACTGGAGAATGTGAAAAGTGTTCATATGTAGTAAAAACCTGAGAAATCCGTCCGTTTTCGTCATTTGTTATCGAATCGACTTAAAGCCAGATCGTCACATTGGCCGCTTTTCTCTCTGAGACGGTTACATTTATCGTCTGCAAAGCTATGTCGTGTGCTGCGGTATGCGGAGACACTAAAAGCACCATAGTAGAACACAGAAGAACCTTCCATGTTGAAGTAATAGCCAGTAAGAAGTAGTACAATTCAAGTTTTAGTTATCGATTATTCACTTTTTAGCCGGCTTTGGTGGCTTGGATATGACCTAGGCCCTTAAGATTTTGCATGAAAGGAGGACTAGCAGCCGCGTTGCACGGAAGAATGTGAAATGTGTTCATATGGAGTAAAAACCTGAGAAATCCGTCCGTTTTCGTCATTTTTTATCGAATCGACTTAAAGCCAGATCGTCACATTGGCCGCTTTTCTCTCTGAGACGGTTACATTTATCGTCTGCAAAGCTATGTCGCGTGCTGCGATATGCGGAGACACTAATAGCACCATAGTAGAACACAGAAGAAACTTCTAAGTTGAAGTAATAGCCAGTAAGAAGTAGTACAATTCAAGTTTTAGTTGTCGATTATTCACTTTTTAGCCGGCTTTGGTGGCTTGGAGATGAACTATTACCTTAAGATTTTGCATGAAAGGAGGACTAGCAGCCGCGTTGCACGGGAGAATGTGAAAAGTGTTCATATGTAGTAAAAACCTGAGAAATACGTCCGTTTTCGTCATTTGTTATCGAATCGACTTAAAGCCAGATCGTCACATTGGCCGCTTTTCTCTCTGAGACGGTTACATTTATCGTCTGCAAAGCTATGTCGCGTGCTGCGGTATGTGGAGACACTAAAAGCACCATATTAGAACACAGCAGAAGCTTTTAAGTTTAAGCAATAGCCAGTAAGAAGTAGTACAATTCAAGTTTTAGTTATTGATTATTCACTTTTTAGCCGGATTTGGTGGCTTGGACATGAGGTGGAACCTTAAGATTTTGCATGAAAGGAGGACTAGCAGCCGCGTTGCACGGGAGAAAGTGAAAAGTGTTCATATGTAGTAAAAACCTAAGAAATACGTCCGTTTTCGTCATTTGTTATCGAATGGATTTAAAGCCAGATCGTCACATTGGCCGCACTTCTCTCTGAGACGGTTACATTTATCGTCTGCAAAGCTATGTCGCGTGCTGCGGTATGCGGAGACACTAAAAGCACCATATTAGAACACAGATGAAGCTTCTAAGTTGAAGTAATAGCCAGTAAGAAGTAGTACAATTCAAGTTTTAGTTGTCGATTAATCACTTTTTACCCGGCTTTGGTGGCTTGGAAGTGACCTAGGACCTTAAGATTTTGCATGAAAGGAAGACTAGCAGCCTCGTTGCACGGGAGAAAGTGAAAAGTGTTCATATGTAGTAAAAACCTGAGAAATCCGTCCGTTTTCGTCATTTGTTATCGAATCGACTTAAAGCCAGATCGTCACATGGCCGCTCTTCCCACTGAAACGGTTACATTTATCGTCTGCAAAGCTATGTCGCGTGCTGCGGTATGCGGAGACACTAAAAGCACCATATTAGAACACAGATGAAGCTTCTAAGTTGAAGTAATAGCCAGTAAGAAGTAGTACAATTCAAGTTTTAGTTGTCGATTAATCACTTTTTACCCGGCTTTGGTGGCTTGGAAGTGACCTAGGACCTTAAGATTTTGCATGAAAGGAAGACTAGCAGCCTCGTTGCACGGGAGAAAGTGAAAAGTGTTCATATGTAGTAAAAACCTGAGAAATCCGTCCGTTTTCGTCATTTGTTATCGAATCGACTTAAAGCCAGATCGTTATATTGGCCGCTTTTCTCTCTGAGACGGTTACATTTATCGTCTGCAAAGCTATGTCGCGTGCTGCGGTATGCGGAGACAGTAAAAGCACCATAGTAGAACACAGAAAAAGCTTCTAAGTTGAAGTAATAGCCAGTAAGAAGTAGTACAATTCAAGATTTAGTTATCGATTATTCAATTTTTAGCCGGCTTTGGTGGCTTGGACATGACCTGGGACCTTAAGATTTTGCATGAAAGGATGTCTAGCAGCCGCGTTGCATGGGAGAATGTGAAAAGTGTTAATATTTAGTAAAAACCTGTGAAATCCGTCCGTTTTCGTCATTTGTTATCGAATCGACTTAAAGCCAGATCGTCACATTGGCCGCTTTTCTCTCTGAGACGGTTACATTTATCGTCTGCAAAGCTATGTCGCGTGCTGCGGTATGCGGAAACACTAAAAGCACCATAGAAGAACACAGCAGAAGCTTTTAAGTTTAAGCAATAGCCAATAAGAAGTAGTACAATTCAAGTTTTAGTTATTGATTATTCACTTTTTAGCCGGATTTGGTGGCTTGGACATGAGGTGGAACCTTAAGATTTTGCATGAAAGGAGGACTAGCAGCCGCGTTGCACGGGAGAATGTGAAAAGTGTTCATATGTAGTAAAAACCTGAGAAATACGTCCGTTTTCGTCATTTGTTATCGAATGGATTTAAAGCCAGATCGTCACATTGGCCGCTCTTCTCTCTGAGACGGTTACATTTATCGTCTGCAAAGCTATGTCGCGTGCTGCGGTATGCGGAGACACTAAAAGCACCATATTAGAACACAGATGAAGCTTCTAAGTTGAAGTAATAGCCAGTAAGAAGTAGTACAATTCAAGTTTTAGTTGTCGATTAATCACTTTTTACCCGGCTTTGGTGGCTTGGAAGTGACCTAGGACCTTAAGATTTTGCATGAAAGGAAGACTAGCAGCCTCGTTGCACGGGAGAAAGTGAAAAGTGTTCATATGTAGTAAAAACCTGAGAAATCCGTCCGTTTTCGTCATTTGTTATCGAATCGATTTAAAGCCAGATCGTCACATTGGCCACTCTTCCCACTGAAACGGTTACATTTATCGTCTGCAAAGCTATTTTCGCGTGCTGCGGTATGCGGAAACACTAAAAGCACCATAGTAGAACACAGAAGAAGCTTCTAAGTTCAAGTAATAGCCAGTATTAAGTAGTACAATTCAAGTTTTATTTGTCGATTATTCACTTTTTAGCCGGCTTTGGTGGCTTGGACATGACCTAGGACCTTAAGATTTTGCATGAAAGGAGGACTAGCTGCTGCGTTGCACTGGAGAATGTGAAAAGTGTTCATATGTAGTAAAAACCTGAGAAATCCGTCCGTTTTCGTCATTTGTTATCGAATCGACTTAAAGCCAGATCGTCACATTGGCCGCTTTTCTCTCTGAGACGGTTACATTTATCGTCTGCAAAGCTATGTCGTGTGCTGCGGTATGCGGAGACACTAAAAGCACCATAGTAGAACACAGAAGGAGCTTCCAAGTTGAAGTAATAGCCAATAAGAAGTAGTACAATTCAAGTTTTAGTTGTCGATTATTCACTTTTTAGCCGGCTTTGGTGGCTTGGACATGACCTAGGAGACCTATTCGGGGACACTAAAAGCACCATATTAGAACACAGAAGAAGCTTCAAAGTTGAAGCAATAGCCAGTAAGAAGTAGTACAATCCAAGTTGTAGTTATCGATTATTCACTTTTTAGCCGGCTTTGGTGGCTCGGACATGACCTAGGACCTGAAGATTTTGCATGAGAGGAGGACTAGCAGCCGCGTTGCACGGGAGAATGTGAAAAGTGTTCTTATGTAGTAAAAACCTGAGAAATCCGTCCGTTTTCGTCATTTGTTATCGAATCGACTTAAAGCCAGATCGTCACATTGGCCGCTTTTCTCTCTGAGACGGTTACATTTATCGTCTGCAAAGCTATGTCGCGTGCTGCGGTTTGCGGAAACACTAAAAGCACCATAGTAGAACACAGCAGAAGCTTTTAAGTTAAAGCAATAGCCAGTAAGAAGTAGTACAGTTCACGTTTTAGTTATCGATTATTCACTTTTTAGCCGGCTTTGGTGGCTTGGACATGAGGTGGAACCTTAAGATTTTGCATGAAAGTAGGACTAGCAGCCGCGTTGCACGGGAGAATGTGAAAAGTGTTCATATGTAGTAAAAACCTGAGAAATCCGTCCGTTTTCGTCATTTGTTATAGCATCGACTTAAAGCCAGATAGTCACATTGGCCACTTTTCTCTCTGAAACAGTTACATTTATCGCCTGCAAAGCTATGTCACGTGCTGCGGTATTCGGAGACACTAAAAGCACCATAGTAGAACACAGAAGAAGCTTCTAAATTGATGTAATAGAAAGTAAGAAGTAGTACAATTCAAGTTTTAGTTATTGATTATTCACTTTTTAGCCGGCATTGGTGGCTTGGACATGACCTAGGACCTGAAGATTTTGCATGAGAGGAGGACTAGCAGCCGCGTTGCACGGGAGAATGTGAAAAGTGTTCTTATGTAGTAAAAACCTGAGAAATCCGTCCGTTTTCGTCATTTGTTATCGAATCGACTTAAAGCCCGATCGTTATATTGGCCGCTTTTCTCTCTTAGACCGTTACTTTTATCGTCTGCAAAGCTATGTCGCGTGCTGCGGTATGCGGAGACACTAAAAGCACCATAGTAGAACACAGAAGAAACTTCTAAGTTGAAGTAATAGCCAGTAAGAAGTAGTACAATTCAAGTTTTATTTGTCGATTATTCACTTTTTAGCCAGCTTTGGTGGCTTGGACATGAACTAGGACCTTAAGATTTTGCATGAAAGGAGGACTAGCAGCCGCGTTGCACGGGAGAATGTGAAAAGTGCTCATATGTAGTAAAAACCTGAGAAATACGTCCGTTTTCGTCATTTGTTATCGAATGGACTTAAAGCCAGATCGTTATATTGGCCGCTTTTCTCTCTGAGACGGTTACATTTATCGTCTGCAAAGCTATGTCGCGTGCTGCGGTATTAGGAGACACTAAAAGCACCATAGTAGAACACAGAAAAAGCTTCTAAGTTGAAGTAATAGCCAGTAAGAAGTAGTACAATTCAAGATTTAGTTATCGATTATTCACTTTTTAGCCGGCTTTGGTGGCTTGGACATGACCTTGGACCTTAAGATTTTGCATGAAAGGATGTCTAGCAGCCGCGTTGCATGGGAGAATGTGAAAAGTGTTAATATTTATTAAAAACCTGAGAAATCCGTCCGTATCGTCATTTGTTATCGAATCGACTTATAGCCAGATCGTCACATTGGCCGCTTTTCTCTCTGAGACGGTTACACTTATCGTCTGCAAAGCTATGTCGCGTGCTGCGGTATGCGGAAACACTAAAAGCACCATAGTAGAACACAGCAGAAGCTTTTAAGTTTAAGCAATAGCCAGTAAGAAGTAGTACAATTCACGTTTTAGTTATCGATTATTCAGTTTTTAGCCGGCTTTGGTGGCTTGGACATGAGGTGGAACCTTAAGATTTTGCATGAAAGTAGGACTAGCAGCCGCGTTGCACGGGAGAATGTGAAAAGTGTTCATATGTAGTAAAAACCTGAGAAATCCGTGGGTTTTCGTCATTTGTTATAGTATCGACTTAAAGCCAGATAGTCACATTGGCCACTTTTCTCTCTGAAACAGTTACATTTATCATCTGCAAAGCTCTGTCACGTGCTTTAGCATGCGGAGACACTAAAAGCACCATAGTAGAACACATAAGAAGCTTCTAAATTGATGTAATAGAAAGTAAGAAGTAGTACAATTCAAGTTTTAGTTATTGATTATTCACTTTTTAGACGGCTTTGGTGGCTTGGACATGACCTAGGACCTTAAGATTTTGCATGAAAGGAGGACTAGCAGCTGCGTTGCACTGGAGAATGTGAAAAGTGTTCATATGTAGTAAAAACCTGAGAAATCAGTCCGTTTTCGTCATTTGTTATCGAATCCACTTAAAGCCAGATCGTCACATTGGCCGCTTTTCTCTCTGAGACGGTTACATTTATCGTCTGCAAAGCTATGTCGCGTGCTGCGGTATTCGGGGACACTAAAAGCACCATATTAGAACACAGAAGAAGCTTCAAAGTTGAAGCAATAGCCAGTAAGAAGTAGTACAATCCAAGTTGTACTTATCGATTATTAACTTTTTAGCCGCCTTTGGTGGCTTGGACATGACCTAGGACCTTAAGATTTTGCATTAAAGGAGGACTAGCAGCCGAGTTGCACGGGAGAATGTGAAAAGTGTTCATATGTAGTAAAAACTTGAGAAATCCGTCCGTTTTCGTCATTTGTTATCGAATCGATTTAAAGCCAGATCGTCACATTGGCCGCTCTTCTCTCTGAGACGCTTACATTTATCGTCTGCAAAGCTATGTCGCGTGCTGCGGTATGCGAAGACACTAAAAGCACTATGGTAGAACACAGAAGAAACTTCTAAGTTGAAGTAATAGCCAGTAAGAGGTAGTACAATTTATCGTCTGCAAAGCTATGTCGCGTGCTGCGGTATGCGAAGACACTAAAAGCACTGTAGTAGAACACAGAAGAAGCTTCTAAGTTGAAGTAATAGCCAGTAAGAAGTAGTACAATTCAAGTTTTAGTTATCGATTATTCACTTTTTAGCCGGCTTTGGTGGCTTGGACATGACCTAGGACCTTAAGATTTCGCATGAAAGCAGGACTAGCAGCCGCGATGCACGGGAGAATGTAATAAGAGTTCATATGTCGTAAAAACCTGAGAAATCCGTCGTTTATCGTCATTTGTTATCGAATCGACTTATAGCCAGTTCGTCACATTGGCCGCTTTTCTCTCTGAGATGGTTACATTTATCGTCTGCAAAGCTATGTCGCGTGCTGCGGTATGCGAAGACACTAAAAGCACTATGGTAGAACACAGAAGAAACTTCTAAGTTGAAGTAATAGCCAGTAAGAAGTAGTACAATACAAGTTTTAGTTATCGATTATTCACTTTTTAGCCGGCATTGGTGGCTTGGACATGACCTAGGACCTGAAGATTTTGCATGAGAGGAGGACTAGCAGCCGCGTTGCACGGGAGAATGTGAAAAGTGTTCTTATGTAGTAAAAACCTGAGAAATCCGTGGGTTTTCGTCATTTGTTATAGTATCGACTTAAAGCCAGATAGTCACATTGGCCACTTTTCTCTCTGAAACAGTTACATTTATCGTCTGCAAAGCTATGTCACGTGCTGCGGTATGCGGAGACACTAAAAGCACCATAGTAGAACACAGAAGAAGCTTCTAAATTGATGTAATAGAAAGTAAGAAGTAGTACAATTCAAGTTTTAGTTATTGATTATTCACTTTTTAGACGGCATTGGTGGCTTGGACATGAGGTGGAACCTTAAGATTTTGCATGAAAGTAGGACTAGCAGCCGTGTTGCACTGGAGAATGTGACAAGTGTTCATATGTAGTAAAAACCTGAGAAATCCGTCCGTTTTCGCCATTTGTTATCGAATCGACTTAAAGCCAGATCGTCACATTGGGGGCTTTTCTCTCTGAGACGGTTACATTTATCGTCTGCAAAGCTATGTCGCGTGCTGCGGTATGCGGAGACACTAAACGCACCATAGTAGAACACAGAAGAAGCTTCTAAGTTGAAGTAATAGCCAGTAAGAAGTAGTACAATACAAGTTTTAGTTATCGATTATTCACTTTTTAGCCGGCATTGGTGGCTTGGACATGACCTAGGACCTGAAGATTTTGCATGAGAGGAGGACTAGCAGCCGCGTTGCACGGGAGAATGTGAAAAGTGTTCATATGTAGTAAAAACCTGACAAATCCGTCCGCTTTCATCATTTGTTATCGAATCGACTTAAAGCCAGATCGTCACATTGGGGGCTTTTCTCTCTGAGACGGTTACATTTATCGTCTGCAAAGCTATGTCGCGTGCTGCGGTATGCGGAGACACTAAAAGCACTATAGTAGAACACAGAAGAAGCTTCTAAGTTGAAGTAATAGCCAGTAAGAAGTAGTAAAATTCAAGTTTTAGTTATCGATTATTCACTTTTTAGCCGGCTTTGGTGGCTTGGACATGACCTAGGACCTTAAGATTTTGCATGAAAGGAGGACTAGCAGCCTCGTTGCACGGGAGAATGTGTAAAGTGTTCATATGTAGTGAAAACCTGAGAAATCCGACCGTTTTCGTCATTTGTTATCGAATCGACTTAAAGCCAGATCGTTATATTGGCCGCTTTTCTCTCTGAGACGTTTACATTTATCGTCTGCAAAGATATGTCGCGTGCTGCGGTATGCGGAGACACAAAAAGCACCATAGTAGAACACAGAAAGAGCTTCTAAGTTGAAGTAATAGCCAGTAAGAAGTAGTACAATTCAAGATTTAGTTATCGATTATTCACTTTTTAGCCGGCTTTGGTGGCTTGGACATGACCTTGGACCTTAAGATTTTGCATGAAAGGATGTCTAGCAGCCGCGTTGCATGGGAGAATGTGAAAAGTGTTAATATTTAGTAAAAACCTGAGAAATCCGTCCGTTTCGTCATTTGTTATCGAATCGACTTAAAGCCAGATCGTCACATTGGCCGCTATTCTCTCTGAGACGGTTACATTTATCGTCTGCAAAGCTATGTCGCGTGCTGCGGTTTGCGGAAACACTAAAAGCACCATAGTAGAACACAGCAGAAGCTTTTAAGTTAAAGCAATAGCCAGTAAGAAGTAGTACAATTCACGTTTTAGTTATCGATTATTCACTTTTTAGCCGGATTTGGTGGCTTGGACATGAGGTGGAACCTTAAGATTTTGCATGAAAGTGGGACTAGCAGCCGCGTTGCACGGGAGAATGTGAAAAGTGTTCTTATGTAGTAAAAACCTGAGAAATCCGTCCGTTTTCGTCATTTGTTATCGAATCGACTTAAAGCCCGATCGTTATATTGGCCGCTTTTCTCTCTGAGACGGTTACATTTATCGTCTGCAAAGCTATGTCGCGTGCTGCGGTATGCGGAGACACTAAAAGCACTATAGTAGAACACAGAAGAAGCTTCTAAGTTGAAGTAATAGCCAGTAAGAAGTAGTACAATTCAAGTTTTAGTTATCGATTATTCACTTTTTAGCCGGCTTTGGTGGCTTGGACATGACCTAGGACCTTAAGATTTTGCATGAAAGGAGGACTAGCAGCCTCGTTGCACGGGAGAATGTGTAAAGTGTTCATATGTAGTAAAAACCTGAGAAATCCGTCCGTTTTCGCCATTTGTTATCGAATCGACTTAAAGCCAGATCGTCACATTGGGGGCTTTTCTCTCTGAGACGGTTACATTTATCGTCTGCAAAGCTATGTCGCGTGCTGCGGTATGCGGAGACACTAAAAGCACCATAGTAGAACACAGAAGAAGCTTCTAAGTTGAAGTAATAGCCAGTAAGAAGTAGTAAAATACAAGTTTTAGTTATCGATTATTCACTTTTTAGCCGGCATTGGTGGCTTGGACATGACCTAGGACCTGAAGATTTTGCATGAGAGGAGGACTAGCAGCCGCGTTGCACGGGAGAATGTGAAAAGTGTTCTTATGTAGTAAAAACCTGAGAAATCCGTCCGTTTTCGTCATTTGTTATCGAATCGACTTAAAGCCCGATCGTTATATTGGCCGCTTTTCTCTCTGAGACGGTTACTTTTATAGTCTGCAACGCTATGTCGCGTGTTCCGGTAGGCGGAGACACTAAAAGCACCATAGTAGAACACAGAAGAAACTTCTAAGTTGAAGTAATAGCCAGTAAGAAGTAGTACAATTCAAGTTTTATTTGTCGATTATTCACTTTTTAGCTGGCTTTGGTGGCTTGGACATGAACTAGGATCTTAAGATTTTGCATGAAAGGAGGACTAGCAGCCGCGTTGCACGGGAGAATGTGAAAAGTGCTCATATGTAGTAAAAACCTGAGAAATCCGTCCGTTTTCGTCATTTGTTATCGAATCGACTTAAAGCCAGATCGTTATATTGGCCGCTTTTCTCTCTGAGACGGTTACATTTATCGTCTGCAAAGCTATGTCGCGTGCTGCGGTATGCGGAGACACTAAAAGCACCATAGTAGAACACAGAAAAAGCTTCTAAGTTGAAGTAATAGCCAGTAAAAAGTAGTACAATTCAAGATTTAGTTATCGATTATTCACTTTTTAGCCGGCTTTGGTGGCTTGGACATGACCTTGGACCTTAAGATTTTGCATGAAAGGATGTCTAGCAGCCGCGTTGCATGGGAGAATGTGAAAAGTGTTAATATTTAGTAAAAACCTGAGAAATCCGTCCGTTTCGTCATTTGTTATCGAATCGACTTAAAGCCAGATCGTCACATTGGCCGCTTTTCTCTCTGAGACGGTTACATTTATCGTCTGCAAAGCTATGTCGCGTGCTGCGGTATGCGGAAACACTAAAAGCACCATAGTAGAACACAGCAGAAGCTTTTAAGTTTAAGCAATAGCCAGTAAGAAGTATTACAATTCACGTTTTAGTTATCGATTATTCACTTTTTACCCGGCTTTGGTGGCTTGGACATGAGGTGGAACCTTCAGATTTTGCATGAAACTAGGACTAGCAGCCATGTTGCGCGGGAGAATGTGAAAAGTGTTCATATGTAGTAAAAACCTGAGAAATCCGTGGGTTTTCGTCATTTGTTATAGTATCGACTTAAAGCCAGATAGTCACATTGGCCACTTTTCTCTCTGAAACAGTTACATTTATCGTCTGCAAAGCTATGTCACGTGCTGCGGTATGCGGAGACACTAAAAGCACCATAGTAGAACACAGAAGAAGCTTCTAAATTGATGTAATAGAAAGTAAGAAGTAGTACAATTCAAGTTTTAGTTATTGATTATTCACTTTTTTGACAGCATTGGTGGCTTGGACATGAGGTAGAACCTTAAGATTTTGCATGAAAGTAGGACTAGCAGCCGTGTTGCACTGGAGAATGTGACAAGTGTTCATATGTAGTAAAAACCTGAGAAATCCGTCCGTTTTCGCCATTTGTTATCGAATCGACTTAAAGCCAGATCGTCACATTGGGGGCTTTTCTCTCTGAGACGGTTACATTTATCGTCTGCAAAGCTATGTCGCGTGCTGCGGTATGCGGAGACACTAAACGCACCATAGTAGAACACAGAAGAAGCTTCTAAGTTGAAGTAATAGCCAGTAAGAAGTAGTACAATACAAGTTTTAGTTATCGATTATTCACTTTTTAGCCGGCATTGGTGGCTTGGACATGACCTAGGACCTGAAGATTTTGCATGAGAGGAGGACTAGCAGCCGCGTTGCACGGGAGAATGTGAAAAGTGTTCTTATGTAGTAAAAACCTGAGAAATCCGTCCGTTTTCGTTATTTGTTATCGAATCGACTTAAAGCCCGATCGTTATATTGGCCGCTTTTCTCTCTGAGACGGTTACTATTATCGTCTGCAAAGCTATGTCGCGTGCTGCGGTATGCGGAGACTCTAAAAGCACCATAGTAGAACACAGAAGAAACTTCTAAGTTGAAGTAATAGAAAGTAAGTGGTAGTACAATTCAAGTTTTAGTTGTCGATTATTCACTTTTTAGCCGGCTTTGGTGGCTTGGACATGACCTAGGACCTTAAGATTTTGCATGAAAGGAGGACTAGCAGCCTCGTTGCACGGGAGAATGTGAAAAGTGTTCATATGTAGTAAAAACCTGACAAATCCGTCCGCTTTCATCATTTGTTATCGAATCGACTTAAAGCCAGATCGTCACATTGGGGGCTTTTCTCTCTGAGACGGTTACATTTATCGTCTGCAAAGCTATGTCGCGAGCTGCGGTATGCGGAGACACTAAAAGCACTATAGTAGAACACAGAAGAAGCTTCTAAGTTGAAGTAATAGCCAGTAAGAAGTAGTACAATTCAAGTTTTAGTTATCGATTATTCACTTTTTAGCCGGCTTTGGTGGCTTGGACATGACCTAGGACCTTAAGATTTTGCATGAAAGGAGGACTAGCAGCCTCGTTGCACGGGAGAATGTGAAAAGTGTTCATATGTAGTAAAAACCTGACAAATCCATCCGCTTTCATCATTTGTTATCGAATCGACTTAAAGCCAGATCGTCACATTGGGGGCTTTTCTCTCTGAGACGGTTACATTTATCGTCTGCAAAGCTATGTCGCGTGCTGCGGTATGCGGAAACACTAAAAGCACCATAGTAGAACACAGCAGAAGCTTTTAAGTTTAAGCAATAGCCAGTAAGAAGTAGTACAATTCACGTTTTAGTTAACGATTATTCACTTTTTAGCCGGCTTTGGTGGCTTGGACATGAGGTGGAACCTTAAGATTTTGCATGAAAGTAGGACTAGCAGCCGCGTTGCATGGGAGAATGTGAAAAGTGTTCATATGTAGTAAAAACCTGAGAAATCCGTGGGTTTTCGTCTTTCGTTATAGTATCGACTTAAAGCCAGATAGTCACATTGGCCACTTTTCTCTCTGAAACAGTTACATTTATCGTCTGCAAAGCTATGTCACGTGCTGCGGTATGCGGAGACACTAAAAGCACCATAGTAGAACACAGAAGAAGCTTCTAAATTGATGTAATAGAAAGTAAGAAGTAGTACAATTTAAGTTTTAGTTATTGATTATTCACTTTTTAGACGGCTTTGGTGGCTTGGACATGAGGTGAAACCTTAAGATTTTGCATGAAAGAAGGACTAGCAGCCGTGTTGCACTGGAGAATGTGACAAGTGTTCATATGTATTAAAAACCTCAGAAATCCGTCCGTTTTCGCCATTTGTTATCGAATCGACTTAAAGCCAGATTGTCACATTGGGGGCTTTTCTCTCTGAGACGGTTACATTTATCGTCTGCAAAGCTATGTCGCGTGCTGCGGTATGCGGAGACACTAAAAGCACCATAGTAGAACACAGAAGAAGCTTCTAAGTTGAAGTAATAGCCAGTAAGAAGTAGTACAATACAAGTTTTAGTTATCGATTATTCACTTTTTAGCCGGCATTGGTGGCTTGGACATGACCTAGGACCTGAAGATTTCGCATGAGAGGAGGACTAGCAGCCGCGTTGCACGGGAGAATGTGAAAAGTGTTCTTATGTACTAAAAACTTGAGAAATCCGACCGTTTTCGTCATTTGTTATCGAATCGACTTAAAGCCCGATCGTTATATTGGCCGCTTTTCTCTCTGAGACGGTTACTTTTATCGTCTGCAAAGCTATGTCGCGTGCTGCGGTATGCGGAGACTCTAAAAGCACCATAGTAGAACACAGAAGAAGCTTCTAAGTTGAAGTAATAGCCAGTAAGAAGTAGTACAATTCAAGTTTTAGTTATCGATTATTCACTTTTTAGCCGGCTTTGGTGGCTTGGACATGACCTAGGACCTTAAGATTTTGCATGAAAGCAGGACTAGCAGCCGCGATGCACGGGAGAATGTAATAAGAGTTGATATGTCGTAAAAACCTGAGAAATCCGTCGTTTATCGTCATTTGTTATCGAATCGACTTAAAGCCAGATCGTCACATTGGCCGGTTTTCTCTCTGAGACGGTTACATTTATCGTCTGCAAAGCTATGTCGCGTGCTGCGGTATGCGGAGGCACTAAAAGCACCATAGTAGAACGCAGAAGAAGCTTCTAAGTTGAAGTAATAGCAATTAAGAAGTAGTACAATTCAAGTATTAGTTGTCGATTATTCACATATTAGCCGGCTTTGGTGGCTTGGACATGACCTAGGACCTTAAGATTTTGCATGAAAGGAGGACTAGCAGCCGCGTTGCATGGGAGAATGTGAAAAGTGTTCATTTGTAGTAAAAACCTGAGAAATCCGTCCGTTTTCGACATTTGTTATCGAATCGACTTATAGCCAGTTCGTCACATTGGCCGAATTTCTCTCTGAGACGGTTACATTTATCGTCTGCAAAGCTATGTCGCGTGCTGCGGTATGCGGAGACACTAAAAGCACCATAGTAGAACACAGTATAAACTTCTAAGTTGAAGTAATAGCCAGTAAGAAGTAGTACAATTCAATTTTTAGTTATTGATTATTCACTTTTTAGCCGGATTTGGTGGCTTGGACATGAGGTGGAAACTTAAGATTTTGCATGAAAGGAGGACTAGCAGCCGCGTTGCACGAGAGAATGTGAAAAGTGTTCATATGTGGTAAAAACGTGAGAAATCCGTCCGTTTTCGTCATTTGTTATCGAATCGACTTAAAGCCAGATCGTCACATTGGCCGCTTTTCTCTCTGAGACGGTTACATTTATCGTCTGCAAAGCCATGTCGCGTGCTGCGGTATGCGGAGACACTAAAAGCACTATAGTAGAACACAGAAGAAGCTTCTAAGTTGAAGTAATAGCCAGTAAGAAGTAGTACAATTGAAGTTTTAGTTATCGATTATTCACTTTTTAGCCGGCGTTGGTGGCTTGGACATGACCTTGGACCTTAAGATTTTGCATGAAAGGATGTCTAGCAGCCGCGTTGCATGGGAGACTGTGAAAAGTGTTAATATTTAGTAAAAACCTGAGAAATCCGTCCGTTTCGTCATTTGTTATCGAATCGACTTAAAGCCAGATCGTCACAATGGCCGCTTTTCTCTCTGAGACGGTTACATTTATCGTCTGCAAAGCTATGTCGCGTGCTGCGGTATGCGGAAACACTAAAAGCACCATAGTAGAACACAGCAGAAGCTTTTAAGTTTAAGCAATAGCCAGTAAGAAGTATTACAATTCACGTTTTAGTTATCGATTATTCACTTTTTACCCGGCTTTGGTGGCTTGGACATGAGGTGGAACCTTCAGATTTTGCATGAAAGTAGGACTAGCAGCCATGTTGCGGGGGAGAATGTGAAAAGTGTTCATATGTAGTAAAAACCTGAGAAATCCGTGGGTTTTCGTCATTTGTTATAGTATCGACTTAAAGCCAGATAGTCACATTGGCCACTTTTCTCTCTGAAACAGTTACATTTATCGTCTGCAAAGCTATGTCACGTGCTGCGGTATGCGGAGACACTAAAAGCACCATAGTAGAACACAGAAGAAGCTTCTAAGTTGAAGTAATAGCCAGTAAGAAGTAGTACAATTGAAGTTTTAGTTATCGATTATTCACTTTTTAGCCGGCTTTGGTGGCTTGGACATGACCTAGGATATTAAGATTTTGCATGAAAGGAGGACTAGCAGCCGCGTTGCATGGGAGAATGTGATAAGTGTTCATATGTAGTAAAAACCTGAGAAATCCGTCCGTTTTCGCCATTTGTTATCGAATCGACTTAAAGCCAGATCGTCACATTGGGGGCTTTTCTCTCTGAGACGGTTACATTTATCGTCTGCAAAGCTATGTCGCGTGCTGCGGTATGCGGAGACACTAAACGCACCATAGTAGAACACAGAAGAAGCTTCTAAGTTGAAGTAATAGCCAGTAAGAAGTAGTACAATACAAGTTTTAGTTATCGATTATTCACTTTTTAGCCGGCATTGGTGGCTTGGACATGACCTAGGACCTGAAGATTTTGCATGAGAGGAGGACTAGCAGCCGCGTTGCACGGGAGAATGTGAAAAGTGTTCTTATGTAGTAAAAACCTGAGAAATCCGTCCGTTTTCGTTATTTGTTATCGAATCGACTTAAAGCCCGATCGTTATATTGGCCGCTTTTCTCTCTGAGACGGTTACTTTTATCGTCTGCAAAGCTATGTCGCGTGCTGCGGTATGCGGAGACTCTAAAAGCACCATAGTAGAACACAGAAGAAACTTCTAAGTTGAAGTAATAGCCAGTAAGTGGTAGTACAATTCAAGTTTTAGTTGTCGATTATTCACTTTTTAGCCGGCTTTGGTGGCTTGGACATGACCTAGGACCTTAAGATTTTGCATGAAAGGAGGACTAGCAGCCTCGTTACACGGGAGAATGTGAAAAGTGTTCATATGTAGTAAAAACCTGACAAATCCGTCCGCTTTCATCATTTGTTATCGAATCGACTTAAAGCCAGATCGTCACATTGGGGGCTTTTCTCTCTGAGACGGTTACATTTATCGTCTGCAAAGCTATGTCGCGTGCTGCGGTATGCGGAGACACTAAAAGCACTATAGTAGAACACAGAAGAAGCTTCTAAGTTGAAGTAATAGCCAGTAAGAAGTAGTACAATTCAAGTTTTAGTTATCGATTATTCACTTTTTAGCCGGCTTTGGTGGCTTGGACATGACCTAGGACCTTAAGATTTTGCATGAAAGGAGGACTAGCAGCCTCGTTGCACGGGAGAATGTGAAAAGTGTTCATATGTAGTAAAAACCTGACAAATCCGTCCGCTTTCATCATTTGTTATCGAATCGACTTAAAGCCAGATCGTCACATTGGGGGCTTTTCTCTCTGAGACGGTTACATTTATCGTCTGCAAAGCTATGTCGCGTGCTGCGGTATGCGGAAACACTAAAAGCACCATAGTAGAACACAGCAGAAGCTTTTAAGTTTAAGCAATAGCCAGTAAGAAGTAGTACAATTCACGTTTTAGTTAACGATTATTCACTTTTTAGCCGGCTTTGGTGGCTTGGACATGAGGTGGAACCTTAAGATTTTGCATGAAAGTAGGACTAGCAGCCGCGTTGCACGGGAGAATGTGAAAAGTGTTCATATGTAGTAAAAACCTGAGAAATCCGTGGGTTTTCGTAATTCGTTATAGTATCGACTTAAAGCCAGATAGTCACATTGGCCACTTTTCTCTCTGAAACAGTTACATTTATCGTCTGCAAAGCTATGTCACGTGCTGCGGTATGCGGAGACACTAAAAGCACCATAGTAGAACACAGAAGAAGCTTCTAAATTGATGTAATAGAAAGTAAGAAGTAGTACAATTTAAGTTTTAGTTATTGATTATTCACTTTTTAGACGGCTTTGGTGGCTTGGACATGAGGTGAAACCTTAAGATTTTGCATGAAAGAAGGACTAGCAGCCGTGTTGCACTGGAGAATGTGACAAGTGTTCATATGTATTAAAAACCTCAGAAATCCGTCCGTTTTCGCCATTTGTTATCGAATCGACTTAAAGCCAGATCGTCACATTGGCCGGTTTTCTCTCTGAGACGGTTACATTTATCGTCTGCAAAGCTATGTCGCGTGCTGCGGTATGCGGAGGCACTAAAAGCACCATAACAGAACGCAGAAGAAGCTTCTAAGTTGAAGTAATAGCAATTAAGAACTAGTACAATTCAAGTATTAGTTGTCGATTATTCACATATTAGCCGGCTTTGGTGGCTTGGACATGACCTAGGACCTTAAGATTTTGCATGAAAGGAGGACTAGCAGCCGCGTTGCATGGGAGAATGTGAAAAGTGTTCATTTGTAGTAAAAACCTGAGAAATCCGTCCGTTTTCGACATTTGTTATCGAATCGACTTATAGCCAGTTCGTCACATTGGCCGAATTTCTCTCTGAGACGGTTACATTTATCGTCTGCAAAGCTATGTCGCGTGCTGCGGTATGCGGAGACACTAAAAGCACCATAGTAGAACACAGTATAAACTTCTAAGTTGAAGTAATAGCCAGTAAGAAGTAGTACAATTCAATTTTTAGTTATTGATTATTCACTTTTTAGCCGGATTTGGTGGCTTGGACATGAGGTGGAAACTTAAGATTTTGCATGAAAGGAGGACTAGCAGCCGCGTTGCACGAGAGAATGTGAAAAGTGTTCATATGTGGTAAAAACGTGAGAAATCCGTCCGTTTTCGTCATTTGTTATCGAATCGACTTAAAGCCAGATCGTCACATTGGCCGCTTTTCTCTCTGAGACGGTTACATTTATCGTCTGCAAAGCCATGTCGCGTGCTGCGGTATGCGGAAACACTAAAAGCACTATATTAGAACACAGAAGAAGCTTCTAAGTTGAAGTAATAGCCAGTAAGAAGTAGTACAATTCAATTTTTAGTTATCGATTATTCACTTTTTAGCCGGCTTTGGTGGCTTGGACATGACTTAGGACCTTAAGATTTTGCATGAAAGTAGGACTAGCAGCCGCGTTGCACGGGAGACTGTGAAAAGGGTTCATGTGTAGTAAACACCTGGGAAATCCGTCCGTTTTCGTCATTTGTTATCGAACCGACTTAAAGCCAGATCGTCACATTGGCCGCTCTTCTCCCTGAAACGGTTGTACTTATCGTCTGCAAAGGTATGTCGCGTGCTGCGGTATGCGGAGACACAAAAAGCTCCATAGTAGAACACAGATGAAGCTTCTAAGTTGATGTAAAAGCCAGTAAGAAGTAGTACAATTCAAGTTTTAGGTATCGATTATTGACTTTTTACCCTTCTTTGGTGACTTGGACATGAGCTAGGACCTTAAGATTTTGCATGAAAGGAGGACTAGCAGCCGCGTTGCAGGGGGGAATGTGAAAAGTGTTCATATGTAGTAAAAACCTGAGAAATCCGTCCGTTTTCGTCATTTGTTATCGAATCGACTCATAGCCAGATCGTCACATTGGCCTCTTTTCTCTCAGAGACGGTTACATTTATCGTCTGCAAAGCTATGTCGCGTGCTGCGGTATGCGGAGACTCTAAAAGCACCATAGAAGAACACAGAAGAAACTTCTAAGTTGAAGTAATAGCCAGTAAGAGGTAGTACAATTCAAGTTTTAGTTGTCGATTATTCACTTTTTAGCCGGCTTTGGTGGCTTGGACATGACCTAGGACCTTAAGATTTTGCATGAAAGGAGGACTAGCAGCCTCGTTGCACGGGAGAATGTGAAAAGTGTTCATATGTAGTAAAAACCTGACAAATCCGTCCGTTTTCATCATTTGTTATCGAATCGACTTAAAGCCAGATCGTCACATTGGGGGCTTTTCTCTCTGAGACGGTTACATTTATCGTCTGCAAAGCTATGTCGCGTGCTGCGGTATGCGGAGACACTAAAAGCACTATAGTAGAACACAGAAGAAGCTTCTAAGTTGAAGTAATAGCCAGTAAGAAGTAGTACAATTGAAGTTTTAGTTATCGATTATTCACTTTTTAGCCGGCTTTGGTAGCTTGGACATGACCTAGGACCTTAAGATTTTGCATGAAAGCAGGACTAGCAGCCGCGATGCACGGGAGAATGTAATAAGAGTTCATATGTCGTAAAAACCTGAGAAATCCGTCGTTTATCGTCATTTGTTATCGAATCGACTTAAAGCCAGATCGTCACATTGGCCGGTTTTCTCTCTGAGACGGTTACATTTATCGTCTGCAAAGCTATGTCGCGTGCTGCGGTATGCGGAGGCACTAAAAACACCATAGTAGAACGCAGAAGAAGCTTCTAAGTTGAAGTAATAGCAATTAAGAAGTAGTACAATTCAAGTTTTAGTTGTCGATTATTCACATTTTAGCCGGCTTTGGTGGCTTGGACATGACCTAGGACCTTAAGATTTTGCATGAAAGGAGGACTAGCAGCCGCGTTGCATGGGAGAATGTGAAAAGTGTTCATTTGTAGTAAAAACCTGAGAAATCCGTCCGTTTTCGTCATTTGTTATCGAATCGACTTATAGCCAGTTCGTCACATTGGCCGAATTTCTCTCTGAGACGGTTACATTTATCGTCTGCAAAGCTATGTCGCGTGCTGCGCTATGCGGAGACACTAAAAGCACCATAGCAGAACACAGATGAAGCTTCTAAGTTGATGTAATAGCAAGTAAGAAGTAGTACAATTCAAGTTTTAGGTATTGAGTATTGACTTTTTAGCTGGCTTTGGTGCCTTGGACATGAGCTAGGACTTTAAGATTCTGCATGAAAGGAGGACTAGCAGCCTCGTTGCACGGGAGAAAGTGAATAGTGTTCATATGTAGTAAAAACCTGAGAAATCCGTCGTTTATCGTCATTTCTTATCGAATCGACTTAAAGCCAGATCGTCACATTGGCCGCTTTTCTCTCTGAGACGGTTACATTTATCGTCTGCAAAGCTATGTCGCGTGCTGCGGTATGCGGAGACACTAAAAGCACCATAGTAGAACACAGAAGAAGCTTCTAAGTTGAAGTAATAGCCATTAAGAAGTAGTACAATTCAAGTTTTAGTTGTCGATTATTCACTTTTTAGCCGGCTTTGGTGGCTTGGACATGACCTAGGACCTTAAGATTTTGCATAAAAGGAGGACTAGCAGCCGCGTTGCATGGGAGAATGTGAAAAGTGTTCATTTGTAGTAAAAACCTTCAAAATCCGTCCGTTTTCGTCATTTGTTATCGAATCGACTTAAAGCCAGATCGTCACTTTGGCCGCTTTCCTCTCTGAGACGGTTACATTTATCGTCTGAAAAGCTATGTCGCGTGCTGCGGTATGCGAAGACACTAAAAGCACCACAGTAGAACACAGAAGAAGCTTCTAAGTTGAAGTAATAGCCAGTAAGAAGTAGTACAATTCAAGTTTTAGTTGTCGACTATTCACTTTTTAGCCGGCTTTGGTGGCTTGGACATGAACTAGGACCTTAAGATTTTGCATGAAAGGAGGACTAGCAGCAGCGTTGCACGGGAGAATGTGAAAAGTGTTCATATGTAGTAAAAACCTGAGAAATCCGTCCGTTTTCGTCATTTGTTATCGAATCGACTCATAGCCAGATCGTCACATTGGCCTCTTTTCTCTCAGAGACGGTTACATTTATCGTCTGCAAAGCTATGTCGCGTGCTGCGGTATGCGGAGACTCTAAAAGCACCATAGAAGAACACAGAAGAAACTTCTAAGTTGAAGTAATAGCCAGTAAGAGGTAGTACAATTCAAGTTTTAGTTGTCGATTATTCACTTTTTAGCCGGCTTTGGTGGCTTGGACATGACCTAGGACCTTAAGATTTTGCATGAAAGGAAGACTAGCAGCCTCGTTGCACGGGAGAATGTGAAAAGTGTTCATATGTAGTAAAAACCTGACAAATCCGTCCGTTTTCATCATTTGTTATCGAATCGACTTAAAGCCAGATCGTCACATTGGGGGCTTTTCTCTCTGAGACGGTTACATTTATCGTCTGCAAAGCTATGTCGCGTGCTGCGGTATGCGGAGACACTAAAAGCACTATAGTAGAACACAGACGAAGCTTCTAAGTTGAAGTAATAGCCAGTAAGAAGTAGTACAATTCAAGTTTTAGCTATCGATTATTCACTTTTTAGCCGGCTTTGGTGGCTTGGACATGGCCTAGGACCTTAAGATTTTGCATGAAAGCAGGACTAGCAGCCTCGATGCACGGGAGAATGTAATAAGAGTTCATATGTCGTAAAAACCTGAGAAATCCGTCGTTTATCGTCATTTGTTATCGAATCGACTTAAAGCCAGATCGTCACATTGGCCGGTTTTCTCTCTGAGACGGTTACATTTATCGTCTGCAAAGCTATGTCGCGTGCTGCGGTATGCGGAGGCACTAAAAACACCATAGTAGAACGCACAAGAAGCTTCTAAGTTGAAGTAATAGCAATTAAGAAGTAGTACAATTCAAGTTTTAGTTGTCGATTATTCACATTTTAGCCGGCTTTGGTGGCTTGGACATGACCTAGGACCTTAAGATTTTGCATGAAAGGAGGACTAGCAGCCGCGTTGCATGGGAGAATGTGAAAAGTGTTCATTTGTAGTAAAAACCTGAGAAATCCGTCCGTTTTCGTCATTTGTTATCGAATCGACTTACAGCCAGTTAGTCACATTGGCCGAATTTCTCTCTGAGACGGTTACATTTATCGTGTGCAAAGCTATGTCGCGTGCTGCGGTTTGCGGAGACACTAAAAGCACCATAGTAGAACACAGAAGAAACTTCTAAGTTGAAGTAATAGCCAGTAAGAAGTAGCACAATTCAATTTTTAGTTATTGATTAATCACTTTTTAGCCGGATTTGGTGGCTTGGACATGAAGTGGAAACTTAAGATTTTGCATGAAAGGAGGACTAGCAGCCGCGTTGCACGGGAGAATGTGTAAAGTGTTCATATGTGGTAAAAACGTGAGAAATCCGTCCGTTTTCGTCATTTGTTATCGAATCGACTTAAAGCCAGATCGTCACATTGGCCGCTTTTCTCTCTGAGACGGTTACATTTATCGTCTGCAAAGCTATGTCGCGTGCTGCGGTACGCGGAGACACTAAAAGCACCATAGTAGAACACAGAAGAAGCTTCTAAGTTGAAGTAATAGCCATTAAGAAGTAGTACAATTCAAGTTTTAGTTGTCGATTATTCACTTTTTAGCCGGCTTTGGTGGCTTGGACATGACCTAGGACCTTACGATTTTTCATAAAAGGAGGACTAGCAGCCGCGTTGCATGGGAGAATGTGAAAAGTGTTCATTTGTAGTAAAAACCTGCAAAATCCGTCCGTTTTCGTCATTTGTTATCGAATCGACGTAAAGCCAGATCGTCACTTTGGCCGCTTTCCTCTCTGAGACGGTTACATTTATCGTCTGAAAAGCTATGTCGCGTGCTGCGGTATGCGGAGACACTAAAAGCACCATAGTAGAACACAGAAGAAGCTTCTAAGTCGAAGTAATAGCCAGTAAGAAGTAGTACAATTCAAGTTTTAGTTGTCGATTATTCACTTTTTAGCCGGCTTTGGTGGCTTGGACATGAACTAGGACCTTAAGATTTTGCATGAAAGGAGGACTAGCAGCAGCGTTGCACGGGAGAATGTGAAAAGTGTTCATATGTAGTAAAAACCTGAGAAATCCGTCCGTTTTCGTCATTTGTTATCGAATCGACTCATAGCCAGATCGTCACATTGGCCTCTTTTCTCTCAGAGACGGTTACATTTTCGTCTGCAAAGCTATGTCGCGTGCTGCGGTATGCGGAGACTCTAAAAGCACCATAGAAGAACACAGAAGAAACTTCTAAGTTGAAGTAATAGCCAGTAAGAGGTAGTACAATTCAAGTTTTAGTTGTCGATTATTCACTTTTTAGCCGGCTTTGGTGGCTTGGACATGACCTAGGACCTTAAGATTTTGCATGAAAGGAGGACTAGCAGCCTCGTTGCACGGGAGAATGTGAAAAGTGTTCATATGTAGTAAAAACCTGACAAATCCGTCCGTTTTCATCATTTGTTATCGAATCGACTTAAAGCCAGATCGTCACATTGGGGGCTTTTCTCTCTGAGACGGTTACATTTATCGTCTGCAAAGCTATGTCGCGTGCTGCGGTATGCGGAGACACTAAAAGCACTATAGTAGAACACAGAAAAAGCTTCTAAGTTGAAGTAATAGCCAGTAAGAAGTAGTACAATTCAAGTTTTAGTTATCGATTATTCACTTTTTAGCCGGCTTTGGTGGCTTGGACATGACCTAGGACCTTAAGATTTTGCATGAAAGCAGGACTAGCAGCCGCGATGCACGGGAGAATGTAATAAGAGTTCATATGTCGTAAAAACCTGAGAAATCCGTCGTTTATCGTCATTTGTTATCGAATCGACTTAAAGCCAGATCGTCACATTGGCCGGTTTTCTCTCTGAGACGGTTACATTTATCGTCTGCAAAGCTATGTCGCGTGCTGCGGTATGCGGAGGCACTAAAAGCACCATAGTAGAACGCAGAAGAAGCTTCTAAGTTGAAGTAATAGCAATTAAGAAGTAGTACAATTCAAGTTTTAGTTGTCGATTATTCACATTTTAGCCGGCTTTGGTGGCTTGGACATGACCTAGGACCTTAAGATTTTGCATGAAAGGAGGACTAGCAGCCGCGTTGCATGGGAGAATGTGAAAAGTGTTCATTTGTAGTAAAAACCTGAGAAATCCCTCCGTTTTCGTCATTTGTTATCGAATCGACTTATAGCCAGTTCGTCACATTGGCCGAATTTCTCTCTGGGACGGTTACATTTATCGTCTGCAAAGCTATGTCGCGTGCTGCGGTATGCGGAGACACTAAAAGCACCATAGTAGAACACAGAAGAAACTTCTAAGTTGAAGTAATAGCCAGTAAGAAGTAGTACAATTCAATTTTTAGTTATTGATTAATCACTTTTTAGCCGGATTTGGTGGCTTGGACATGAAGTGGAAACTTAAGATTTTGCATGAAAGGAGGACTAGCAGCCGCGTTGCACGGGAGAATGTGAAAAGTGTTCATATGTGGTAAAAACGTGAGAAATCCGTCCGTTTTCGTCATTTGTTATCGAATCGACTTAAAGCCAGATCGTCACATTGGCCGCTTTTCTCTCTGAGACGGTTACATTTATAGTCTGCAAAGCTATGTCGCGTGCTGCGGTATGCGGAAACACTAAAAGCACTATATTAGAACACAGAAGAAGCTTCTAAGTTGAAGTAATAGCCAGTAAGAAGTAGTACAATTCAATTTTTAGTTATCGATTATTCACTTTTTAGCCGGCTTTGGTGGCTTGAACATGACCTAGGACCTTAAGATTTTGCATGTAAGTAGGACTAGCAGCCGCGTTGCACGGGAGACTGTGAAAAGGGTTCATGTGTAGTAAACACCTGGGAAATCCGTCCGTTTTCGTCATTTGTTATCGAACCGACTTAAAGCCAGATCGTCACATTGGCCGCTCTTCTCCCTGAAACGGTTGTACTTATCGTCTGCAAAGGTATGTCGCGTGCTGCGGTATGCGGAGACACAAAAAGCTCCATAGTAGAACACAGATGAAGCTTCTAAGTTGATGTAAAAGCCAGTAAGAAGTAGTACAATTCAAGTTTTAGGTATCGATTATTGACTTTTTACCCTTCTTTCGTGACTTGGACATGAGCTAGGACCTTAAGATTTTGCATGAAAGGAGGACTAGCAGCCGCGTTGCACGGGAGAATGTGAAAAGTGTTCATATGGAGTAAAAACCTGAGAAATCCGTTCGTTTTCGTCATTTGTTATCGAATCGACTCATAGCCAGATCGTCACATTGGCCTCTTTTCTCTCAGAGACGGTTACATTTATCGTCTGCAAAGCTATGTCGCGTGCTGCGGTATGCGGAGACACTAAAAGCACTATAGCAGAACACAGATGAAGCTTCTAAGTTGATGTAATAGCCAGTAAGAAGTAGTACAATTCAAGTTTTAGGTATTGTTTATTGTCTTTTTAGCTGGCTTTGGTGCCTTGGACATGAGCTAGGACTTTAAGATTCTGCATGAAAAGAGGACTAGCAGCCTCGTTGCACGGGAGAAAGTGAAAAGTGTTCATATGTAGTAAAAACCTGATAAATCCGTCGTTTATCGTCATTTGTTATCGAATCGACTTAAAGCCAGATCGTCACATTGGCCGCTTTTCTCTCTGAGACGGTTACATTTATCGTCTGCAAAGCTATGTCTCGTGCTGCGGTATGCGGAGACACTAAAAGCACCATAGTAGAACACAGAAGAAGCTTCTAAGTTGAAGTAATAGCCAATAAGAAGTAGTACAATTCAAGTTTTACTTGTCGATTATTCACTTTTTAGCCGGCTTTGGTGGCTTGGACATGACCTAGGACCTTACGATTTTGCATAAAAGGAGGACTAGCAGCCGCGTTGCATGGGAGAATGTGAAAAGTGTTCATTTGAAGTAAAAACCTGCAAAATCCGTCCGTTTTCGTCATTTGTTATCGAATCGACTTAAAGCCAGATCGTCACTTTGGCCGCTTTCCTCTCTGAGACGGTTACATTTTTCGTCTGAAAAGCTATGTCGCGTGCTGCGGTATGCGAAGACACTAAAAGCACCACAGTAGAACACAGAAGAAGCTTCTAAGTTGAAGTAATAGCCAGTAAGAAGTAGTACAATTCAAGTTTTAGATGTCGATTATTCATTTCATAACCGGCTATGGTGGCTTCGAAATGACCTAGGACCTTAAGATTTTGCATGAAAGGAGGACAAGCAGCCGCGTTGCAGGGGAGAATGTGAAAAGTGTCCAAATGTAGTAAAAACCTCAGAAATCCGTCCGTTTTCGTCATTTGTTATCGAATCGACTTAAAGCCAGATCGTCACTTTGGCCGTTCTTCTCTCTGAAACGGTTTTATTTATCGTCTGCAAAGCTATGTCGCGTGCTGCGGTATGCGGAGACACTAAAAGCACCATAGTAGAACACAGAAGAAGCTTCTAAGTTGAAGTAATAGCCATTAAGAAGTAGTACAATTCAAGTTTTAGTTGTCGATTGTTCACTTTTTAGCCGGCTTTGGTGGCTTGGACATGACCTAGGACCTTAAGATTTTGCATAAAAGGAGGACTAGCAGCCGCGTTGCATGGGAGAATGTGAAAAGTGTTCATTTGTAGTAAAAACCTGCAAAATCCGTCCGTTTTCGTCATTTGTTATCGAATCGACTTAAAGCCAGATCGTCATATATGTCGCTTTTCTCTCTTAGATGGTTACATTTATCGTCTTCAAAGCTATGACGCGTGCTGCTTCATGCGGAGACACTAAAAGCACCATAGTAGAACACAGAAGAAGCTTCTAAGTTGAAGTAATAGACAGTAAGACGTAGTACAATTCAAGTTTTAGTTGTCGAATATTCACTTTTTAGCCTGCTTCGGTGGCTTGGACGTGACCTAGGAACTTAAGATTTTGCATGAAAGTAGGACTAGCAGCCGCGTTGCATGGGAGAATGTAAAAAGAGTTCATATGTCGTAAAAACCTGAGAAATCCGTCGTTTATCGTCATTTGTTATCGAATCGACATAAAGCCAGATCGTCACATTGGCCACTTTTCTCTCTGAGACGGTTACATTTATCGTCTGCAAAGCTATGTCGCGTGCTGCGGTATGCGGAAACACTAACAGCACCATAGTAGAACACAGAAGAAGCTTCTAAGTTGAAGTAATAGCAAGTAAGAAGTAGTACAATTCAAGTTTTAGTTGTCGATTATTCACTTTTTAGCCGGCTTTGGTGGCTTGGACATGACCTAATATATTAAGATTTTGCATAAAAGGAGGACTAGCAGCCGCGTTGCATGGGAGAATGTGAAAAGTGTTCATTTGTAGTAAAAACCTGCAAAATCCGTCCGTTTTCGTCATTTGTTATCGAATCGACTTAAAGCCAGATCGTCACTTTGGCCGCTTTCCTCTCTGAGACGGTTACATTTATCGTCTGAAAAGCTATGTCGCGTGCTGCGGTATGCGAAGACACTAAAAGCACCACAGTAGAACACAGAAGAAGCTTCTAAGTTGAAGTAATAGCCAGTAAGAAGTAGTACAATTCAAGTTTTAGTTGTCGATTATTCACTTTTTAGCCGGCTTTGGTGGCTTGGACATGACCTAGCTCCTTAAGATTTTGCATAAAAGGAGGACTAGCAACCGCGTTGCACGGGAGAATGTGAAAAGTGTTCATATGTAGAAAAAACCTGAGAAATCCGTCCGTTTTCGGCATTTGTTAGCGAATCGACTTAAAGCCAGATCGTCACATTGGCCGCTTTTCTCTCTGAGGCGGTTACATTAATCGTCTGCAAAGCTATGTCGCGTGCTGCGGTATGCGGAGACACTAAAAGCACCATAGTAGAACACAGAAAAAGCTTCTAAGTTGAAGTAATAGCCAGTAAGAAGTAGTACAATTCAAGTTTTAGTTATCGATTATACACTTTTTAGCCGGCTTTGGTGGCTTGGACATGAGGTGGAACCTTAAGATTTTGCATGAAAGGAGGACTAGCAGCCGCGTTGCACGGGAGAATGTGAAAAGTGTTCATATGTAGTAAAAACCTGACAAATCCGTCCGTTTTCATCATTTGTTATCGATTCGACTTAAAGCCAGATCGTCATATTTGTCGCTTTTCTCTCTTAGACGGTTACATTTATCGTCTGCAGAGCTATGACGCGTGCTGCGGTATGCGGAGACACTAAAAGCACCATAGTAGAACACAGAAGAAGCTTCTAAGTTGAAGTAATAGACAGTAAGAAGTAGTACAATTCAAGTTTTAGTTGTCGAATATTCAATTTTTAGCCTGCTTCGGTTTTCTTGGACGTGACCTAGGAACTTAAGATTTTGCATGAAAGTAGGACTAGCAGCCGCGTTGCATGGGAGAATGTAAAAAGAGTTCATATGTCGTAAAAACCTGAGGAATCCGTCCTTTATCGTCATTTGTTATCGAATCGACTTAAAGCCAGATCATCACATTGGCCACTTTTCTCTCTGAGACGGTTACATTTATCGTCTGCAAAGCTATGTCGCGTGCTGCGGTATGCGGAGACACTAAAAGCACCATAGTAGAACACAGAAGAAGCTTCTAAGTTGAAGTAATAGCCAGTAAGAAGTAGTACAGTTCAAGTTTTAGTAGTCGATTATTCACTTTTTAGCCGGCTTTGGTGGCTTGGACATGACCTAGGATATTAAGATTTTGCATGAAAGGAGGACTAGCAGCCGCGTTGCATGGGAGAATGTGATAAGTGTTCATATGTAGTAAAAACCTGAGAAATCCGTCCGTTTTCGTCATTTGTTATCGAATCGACTTAAAGCCAGATCGTCACTTTGGCTGTTCTTCTCTCTGAGACGGTTACATTTATCGTCTGCAAAGCTATGTCGCGTGCTGCGGTATGCGGAGACACTAAAAGCACCATAGTAGAACACAGAAGAAGCTTCTAAGTTGAAGTAATAGCCAGTAAGAAGTAGTACAATTCAAGTTTTAGTTGTCGATTATTCCCTTTTTAGCCGGCTTTGGTGGCTTGGACATGACCTAGGATATTAAGATTTGGCATGAAAGGAGGACTAGCAGCCGTGTTGCATGGGAGAATGTGAAAAGTGTTCATTTGTAGTAAAAACCTGAGAAATCCGTCCGTTTTCGTCATTTGTTATCGAATCGACTTAAAGCCAGATCGTCACTTTGGCCGTTCTTCTCTCTGTAACGGTTTTATTTATCGTCTGCAATGCTATGTCGCGTGCTGCGATATGCCGAAACACTAAAAGCACCATAGTAGAAAACCGAAGAAGCTTCTAAGTTGAAGTAATAGCCAGTAAGAAGTAGTACAATTAAAGTTTTAATTGTCGTTTATTCACTTTTAGCCGGCTGTGGTGGCTTGGTCATGACCTAGGACCTTAAGATTTTGCATGAAAGGAGGACTAGCATCCGCGTTGCACGGGAGAATGTGAAAAGTGTTCATATGTAGTAAAGACCTGATAAATCCGTCCGTTTTCGTCATTTGTTATCGAATCGACTTAAAGCCAGATCGTCACATTGGCCGCTCTTCTCTCTGAAACGGTTACATTTATCGTCTGCAAAGCTATGTCGCGTGCTGCGGTATGTGGAGACACTAAAGGCACCATAGTAGAACACAGAAGAAGCTTCTAAGTTGAAGTAAAAGCCAGTAAGAAGTAGTACAATTCAAGTTTTAGTTATTGATTATTCACTTTTTAGCCGGCTTTGGTGGCTTGGACATGAGGTGGAACCTTAAGATTTTGCATGAAAGTAGGACTAGCAGCCGCGTTGTACGAAAGAATGTGAAAAGTGTTCATATGTAGGAAAAACCTGAGAAATCCGTCCGTTTTCGTCATTTGTTATCGAATCGACTTAAAGCCAGATCGTCACTTTGGCCGCATTTATCTCTTAGACGGTCACATTTATCGTCTGCAAATCTATGTCGCGTGCTGCGGTATGCGGAGGCACTAAAAGCACCATATTAGAAAACAGAAGAAGCTCCTAAGTTGAAGTAATAGCCAGTAAGAAGTAGTACAATTCAAGTTTTAGTTGTCGATTAATCACTTTTTAGCCGGCTTTGGTGGCTTGGACATGACCTAGGTCCTTACGATTTTGCATGAAAGGAAGACTAGCCGCGTTGAATGGGAGAATGTGAAAAGTGTTCATATGTAGTAAAAACCTGAGAAATCCGTCCGTTTTCGTCATTTGTTATCGAATCGATTTAAAGCCAGATCGTCATATTGGCCGCTCATCTCTCTGAAACGGTTAAATTTATCGTCTGCAAAGCTATGTCGCCTGCTGCGGTATGCGGAAACACTAAAAGCACCATAGTAGAACACAGAAGAAGCTTCTATGTTGAAGTAATAGCCAGTAAGAAGTAGTACAATTCAAGTTTTAGTTGTCGATTATTCACTTTTTAGCCGGCTTTGGTGGCTAGGACATGACCTAGGACCTTAAGGTTTTGCATGAAAGGAGGACTAGCAGCCGCGTTGCACGGGAGAATGTGAAAAGTGTTCATATGTAGTAAAAACCTGAGAAATCCGTCCGGTTTCGTCTTTGTTATCGAATCGACTTAAAGCCAGATCGTCACATTGGCCGCATTTCTCTCTGAGACGGTTACATTTATTGTCTGCAGAGCTATGTCGCGTGCTGCGGTATGCGGAAACACTAAAAGCACCGTAGTAGAACACAGAAGAAGCTTCTAAGTTGAAGTAATAGCAAGTAAGAAGTAGTACAATTCAAGTTTTAGTTGTCGATTATTCACTTTTTAGCCGGCTTTGGTGGCTTCGACATGACCTAGGACCTTACGATTATGCATGAAAGGAGGACTAGCAGCCGCGTTGCACGGGAGAATGTGAAAAGTGTTCATATGTAGTAAAAACCTGAGAAATCCGTCCGTTTTCGTCATTTGTTATTGAATCGACTTAAAGCCAGATCGTCATATTGGCCGCTTTTCTCTCTGAGACGGTTACATTAATCGTCTGCAAAGCTATGTCGCGAACTGCGGTATGCGGAGACACTGAAAGCACCATAGTACAACACAGAAGAAGCTTCTAAGCTGAAGTAATAGCCAGTAAGAAGTAGTACAATTCAAGATTTAGTTATCGATTATTCACTTTTTAGCCGGCTTTGGAGGCTTGGACATGAGGTGGAACCTTAAGATTTTGCATGAAAGGAGGATTAGCAGCGGCGATGCACGGGAGAATGTGAAAAGTGTTCATATGCAGAGTAAACCTGAGAAATCCGTCCATTTCCGTCATTTGTTATCGATTCGACTTAAAGCCAGATCGTCACAATGGCCGCCTTTCTCTCTGAGACCGTTACATTTATCGTCTGCAAAGCTATGTCGCGAACTGCGGTATGCGGAGACACTAAAAGCACCATAGTAGAACACAGAAAAAGCTTCTAAGTTGAAGTAATAGCCAGTAAGAAGTAGTACAATTCAAGTTTTAGTTATCGATTATACACATTTTAGCCGGCTTTGGTGGCTTGGACATGAGGTGGAACCTTAAGATTTTGCATGAAAGGAGGACTAGCAGCCGCGTTGCACGGGAGAATGTGAAAAGTGTTCATATGTAGTAAAAACCTGAAAAACCCGTACGTTTTCGTCATTTTTTATCGAATCGACTTAAAGCCAGATCGTCACATTGGCCGCTTTTCTCTCTGAGCCGGTTACATTTATCGTTTGCAAAGCTATGTCGCGTGCTGCGGTATGCGGAGACACTAAAAGCACCATAGTAGAACACAGAAGAAGCTTCTAAGTTGAAGTAATAGCCAGTAAGAAGTAGTACAATTGAAGTTTTAGTTATCGATTTTTCACTTTTTAGCCGTCTTTGGTGGCTTGGACATGACCTAGGACCTTAAGATTTTGCAAGAACGGAGGACTAGCAGCCGCGTTGCATGGGAGAATGTGAAAAGTGTTCACATGTAGTAAAAACCTGAGACATCCGTCCGTTTTCGTCATTTGTTATCGAATCGACTTAAAGCCAGATCGTCACATTGGCCGCTTTTCTCTCTGAGTCGGTTACATTTATCGTCTGCAAAGCTATGTCGCGTGCTGCGGTACGCGGAGACACTAAAAGCACCATATTAGAACACAGAAGTAGCTTCTATGTTGAAGTAATAGCCAGTAAGAAGTAGTACAATTCAAGTTTTAGTTGTCGATTATTCACTTTTTAGCCGGCTTTGGTGGCTAGGACATGACCTAGGACCTTAAGGTTTTGCATGGAAGGAGGACTAGCAGCCGCGTTGCACGGGAGAATGTGAAAAGTGTTCATATGTAGTAAAAACCTGAGAAATCCGTCCGGTTTCGTCTTTGTTTTCGAATCGACTTAAAGCCAGATCGACACATTGGCCGCATTTCTCTCTGAGACGGTTACATTTATTGTCTGCAGAGCTATGTCGCGTGCTGCGGTATGCGGAAACACTAAAAGCACCGTAGTAGAACACAGAAGAAGCTTCTAAGTTGAAGTAATAGCAAGTAAGAAGTAGTACAATTCAAGTTTTAGTTGTCGATTATTCACTTTTTAGCCGGCTTTGGTGGCTTCGACATGACCTAGGACCTTACGATTTTGCATGAAAGGAGGACTAGCAGCCGCGTTGCACGGGAGAATGTGAAAAGTGTTCATATGTAGTAAAAACCTGAGAAATCCGTCCGTTTTCGTCATTTGTTATTGAATCGACTTAAAGCCAGATCGTCATATTGGCCGCTTTTCTCTCTGAGACGGTTACATTAATCGTCTGCAAAGCTATGTCGCGAACTGCGGTATGCGGAGACACTAAAAGCACCATAGTACAACACAGAAGAAGCTTCTAAGCTGAAGTAATAGCCAGTAAGAAGTAGTACAATTCAAGATTTAGTTATCGATTATTCACTTTTTAGCCGGCTTTGGAGGCTTGGACATGAGGTGGAACCTTAAGATTTTGCATGAAAGGAGGATTAGCAGCGGCGATGCACGGGAGAATGTGAAAAGTGTTCATATGCAGTGTAAACCTGAGAAATCCGTCCATTTTCGTCATTTGTTATCGATTCGACTTAAAGCCAGATCGTCACATTGGCTGCTTTTCTCTCTGAGACGGTTACATTTATCGTCTGCAAAGCTATGTCGCGAACTGCGGTATGCGGAGACACTAAAAGCACCATAGTAGAACACAGAAGAAGCTTCTAAGTTGAAGTAATAGCCAGTAATAAGTAGTACAATTGAAGTTTTAGTTGTCGATTATTAACTTTCACACGGCTTTGGTGGCTAGGACATGACCTAGGACCTTAAGATTTTGCATGAAAGGAGGACTAGCAGCCGCGTTGCATGGGAGAATGTGAAAAGTGTTCATATGTAGTAAAAACCTGAAAAACCCGTACGTTTTCGTCATTTTTTATCGAATCGACTTAAAGCCAGATCGTCACATTGGCCGCTTTTCTCTCTGAGACGGTTACATTTATCGTTTGCAAAGCTATGTCGCGTGCTGCGGTATGCGGAGACACTAAAAGCACCATAGTAGAACACAGAAGAAGCTTCTAAGTTGAAGTAATAGCCAGTAAGAAGTAGTACAATTGAAGTTTTAGTTATCGATTTTTCACTTTTTAGCCGTCTTTGGTGGCTTGGACATGACCTAGGACCTTAAGATTTTGCATGAACGGAGGACTAGCAGCCGCGTTGCATGGGAGAATGTGAAAAGTGTTCACATGTAGTAAAAACCTGAGACATCCGTCCGTTTTCGTCATTTGTTATCGAATCGACTTAAAGCCAGATCGTCAAATTGGCCGCTTTTCTCTCTGAGTCGGTTACATTTATCGTCTGCAAAGCTATGTCGCGTGCTGCGGTACGCGGAGACACTAAAAGCACCATATTAGAACACAGAAGAAGTTTCTAAGCTGAAGTAATAGGCAGTAAGAAGTAGTACAATTGAAGTTTTAGTTGTCGATTAATCACTTTTTAGCCGGCTTTGGTGGCTTGGACATGACCTAGGACCTTAAGATTTTGCATGAAAGGAAGACTAGCAGCCGCGTTGCACGGGGGAATGTGAAAAGTGTTCATATGTAGTAAAAACCTGAGAAATCCGTCCGTTTTCGTCATTTGTTATCGAATCGATTTAAAGCCAGATCGTCACATTGGCCGCTCTTCTCTCTGAAACGGTTACATTTATCGTCTGCAAAGCTATGTCGCGTGCTGCGGTATGCGGAAACACTAAAAGCACCATAGTAGAACACAGAAGTAGCTTCTATGTTGAAGTAATAGCCAGTAAGAAGTAGTACAATTCAAGTTTTAGTTGTCGATTATTCACTTTTTAGCCGGCTTTGGTGGCTTGGACATGACCTAGGACCTTAAGATTTTGCATGAAAGGAGGACTAGCTGCCGCGTTGCACGGGAGAATGTGAAAAGTGTTCATATGTAGTAAAAACCTGAGAAATCCGTCCGGTTTCGTCTTTGTTATCGAATCGACTTAAAGCCAGATCGTCACATTGGCCGCTTTTCTCTCTGAGACGGTTACATTTATCGTCTGCAAAGCTATGTCTCGTGCTGCGGTGTGCGGAGTCACTAAAAGCACCATAGTAGAACGCAGAAGAAGCTTTTAAGCTGAAGTAATAGCCAGTAAGAAGTAGTACAATTCAAGTTTTAGTTGTCGATTATTCACTTTTTAGCCGGCTTTGGTGGCTTGGACATGACCTAGGACCTTAAGATTTTGGATGAAAGGAGGACTAGCAGCCGCGTTGCACGGGAGAATGTGAAAAGTGTTCATATGTTGTAAAAACCTGAGACATCCGTCCGTTTTCTTCATTTGTTATCGAATCGACTTAAAGCCAGATCGTCACATTGGCCGCTTTTCTCTCTGAGACGGTTTCATTTATCGTCTGCAAAGCTATGTCGCGTGCTGCGGTATGCGGAGACACTAAAAGCACCATATTAGAACACAGAAGAAGCTTCTAAGCTGAAGTAATAGCCAGTAAGAAGGAGTACAATTGAAGTTTTAGTTGTCGATTAATCACTTTTTAGCCGGCTTTGGTGGCTTGGACATGACCTAGGACCTTAAGATTTTGCATGGAAGGAGGACTAGCAGCCGCGTTGCACGGGAGAATGTGAAAAGTGTTCATATGTAGTAAAAACATGAGAAATCCGTCCGTTTTCGTCATTTGTTATCGAATCGACTTAAAGCCAGATCGTCATTTTGGTCGCTTTTCTCTCTGAGACGGTTACATTAATCGTCTGCAAAGCTATGTCGCGAACTGCGGTATGCGGAGACACTAAAAGCACCATAGTACAACACAGAAGAAGCTTCTAAGTTGAAGTAATAGCCAGTAAGAAGTAGTACAATTCAAGTTTTAGTTATCGATTATTCAATTTATAGCCGGCTTTGGAGGCTTGGACATGAGGTGGAACCTTAAGTTTTTGCATGAAAGGAGGATTAGCAGCGGCGTTGCACGGGAGAATGTGAAAAGTGTTCATATGCAGTATAAACCTGAGAAATCCGTCCATTTTCGTCATTTGTTATCGATTCGACTTAAAGCCAGATCGTCACATTGGCCGCCTTTCTCTCTGAGACCGTTACATTTATCGTCTGCAAAGCTATGTCGCGTGCTGCGGTATGCGGAGACACTAAAAGCACCATAGTAGAACACAGAAGAAGCTTCTATGTTGAAGTAATAGCCAGTGGGAAGTAGTACAATTCAAGTTTTAGTTGTCGATTATTCACTTTTTAGCCGGCTTTGGTGGCTTGGACATGACCTAGGACCTTAAGATTTTGCATGAAAGGAGGACCAGCAGCCGCGTTGCATGGGAGAATGTGAAAAGTGTTCATATGTAGTAAAAACCTGTGAAATCCGTCCGTTTTCGTCATTTTTTGTCGAATCGACTTAAAGCCAGATCGTCACATTTGCCGCTTTTTTCTCTGAGACGGTTACATTTATCTTCTGCAAAGCTATGTCGCGTGCTGCGGTATGCGGAGACACTAAAAGCACCATATTAGAACACAGAAGAAGCTTCTAAGCTGAAGTAATAGCCAGTAAGAAGTAGTACAATTGAAGTTTTAGTTGTCGATTAATCACTTTTTAGCCGGCTTTGGTGGCTTGGACATGACTTAGTACCTTTAGATTTTGCATGAAAGGAAGACTAGCAGCCGAGTTGCACGGGGGAATGTGAAAAGTGTTCATATGTAGTAAAAACCTGAGAAATCCATCCGTTTTCGTCATTTGTTATCGAATCGATTTAAAGCCAGATCGTCACATTGGCCGCTCTTTTGTCTGAAAAAGTTACATTTATCGTCTGCAAAGCTATGTCGCGTGCTGCGGTATGCGGAAACACTAAAAGCACCATAGTAGAACACAGAAGAAGCTTCTAAGTTGAAGTAATAGCCAGTAAGAAGTAGTACAATTCAAGTTTTAGTTGTCGATTATTCACTTTTTAGCCGTCTTTGGTGGCTTGGACATGACCTAGGACCTTAAGATTTTGCATGAAAGGAGGACTAGCAGCCGCGTTGCATGGGAGTATGTGAAAAGTGTTCATATGTAGTAAAAACCTGAGAAATCCGTCCGGTTTCGTCTTTGTTATCGAATCGACTTAAAGCCAGATCGTCACATTGGTCGCTTTTCTCTCTGAGACGGTTACATTTATCGTCTGCAAAGCTATGTCGCGAACTGCGGTATGCGGAGACACTAAAAGCACCATAGTAGAACACAGAAGAAGCTTCTAATTTGAAGTAATAGCCAGTAAGAAGTAGTACAATTGAAGTTTTAGTTATCGATTATTCAATTTTTAGCCGGCTTTGGAGGCTTTGACATGAGGTGGAACCTTAAGATTTTGCATGAAAGGAGGATTAGCAGCGGCGTTGCACGGGAGAATGTGAAAAGTGTTCATATGTAGTAAAAACCTGTGAAATCCGTCCGTTTTCCTCATTTTTTGTCGAATCGACATAAAGCCAGATCGTCACATTTGCCGCTTTTCTCTCTGAGACGGTTACATTTATCGTCTGCAAAGCTATGTCGCGTGCTTCGGTATGCGGAGACACTAAAAGCACCATAGTAGAACACAGAAGAAGCTTCTCAGTCATAGTAATAGCCAGTAATAAGTAGTACAATTCATGTTTTAGTTGTCGATTATTCACTTTTTAGCCGTCTTTGGTGGCTTGGACATGACCTAGGACCTTAAGATTTTGCATGAAAGGAGGACTAGCAGCCGCGTTGCATGGGAGAATGTGAAAAGTGTTCATATGTAGTAAAAACCTGAGACATCCGTCCGTTTTCGTCATTTGTTATCGAATCGACTTAAAGCCAGATCGTCACATTGGCCGCTTTTCTCTCTGAGACGGTTACATTTATCTTCTGCAAAGCTATGTCGCGTGCTGCGGTATGCGGAGACACTAAAAGCACCATATTAGAACACAGAAGAAGCTTCTAAGCTGAAGTAATAGCCAGTAAGAAGTAGTACAATTGAAGTTTTAGTTGTCGATTAATCACTTTTAAGCCGGCTTTGGTGGCTTGGACATGACTTAGTACCTTAAGATTTTGCATGAAAGGAAGACTAGCAGCCGCGTTACACGGGGGAATGTGAAAAGTGTTCATATGTAGTAAAAACCTGAGAAATCCGTCCGTTTTCGTCATTTGTTATCGAATCGATTAAAACCAGATCGTCACATTGGCCGCTCTTCTCTCTGAAAAAGTTACATTTATCGTCTGCAAAGCTATGTCGCGTGCTGCGGTATGCGGAAACACTAAAAGCACCATAGTAGATCACAGAAGAAGCTTCTAAGTTGAAGTAATAGCCAGTAAGAAGTAGTACAATTCGAGTTTTAGTTGTCGATTATTCACTTTTTAGCCGTCTTTGGTGGCTTGGACACGACCTAGGACCTTAAGATTTTGCATGAAAGGAGGACTAGCAGCCGCGTTGCATGGGAGTATGTGAAAAGTGTTCATATGTAGTAAAAACCTGAGAAATCCGTCCGGTTTCGTCTTTGTTATCGAATCGACTTAAAGCCAGATCGTCACATTGGTCGCTTTTCTCTCTGAGACGGTTACATTTATCGTCTGCAAAGCTATGTCGCGAACTGCGGTATGCGGAGACACTAAAAGCACCATAGTACAACACAGAAGAAGCTTCTAATTTGAAGTAATAGCCAGTAAGAAGTAGTACAATTCAAGTTTTAGTTATCGATTATTCAATTTTTAGCCGGCTTTGGAGGCTTGGACATGAGGTGGAACCTTAAGATTTTGCATGAAAGGAGGATTAGCAGCGGCGTTGCACGGGAGAATGTGAAAAGTGTTCATATGCAGTATAAACCTGAGAAATCCGTCCATTTTCGTCATTTGTTATCGATTCGACTTAAAGCCAGATCGTCACATTGGCCGCCTTTCTCTCTGACACCGTTACATTTATCGTCTGCAAAGCTATGTCGCGTGCTGCGGTATGCGGAGACACTAAAAGCACCATAGTAGAACACAGAAGAAGCTTGTAAGTTGAAGTAATAGCCAGTAAGAAGTACTACAATTCAAGTTTTAGTTGTCGATTATTCACTTTTTAGCCGGCTTTGGTGGCTTGGACATGACCTAGGACTTTAAGATTTTGCATGAAAGGGTGACTAACAGCCGCGTTGCATGGGAGTATGTGAAAAGTGTTCATATGTAGTAATAACCTGAGAAATCCGTCCGGTTTCGTCTTTGTTATCGAATCGACTTAAAGCCAGATCGTCACATTGGCCGCTTTTCTCTCTGAGACGGTTACATTTATCGTCTGCAAAGCTATGTCGCGTGCTGCGGTATGCGGAGACACTAAAAGCACCATAGTAGAACACAGAAGGAGCTTCTAAGTTGAAGTAATAGCCAGTAAGAAGTAGTACAATTCAAGTTTTAGTTGTCGATTATTCACTTTTACCCGGCTTTGGTGGCTAGGACATGACCTAGGACCTTAAGATTTTGCATGAAAGGAGGACCAGCAGCCGCGTTGCACGGGAAAATGTTAAAAGTGTTCATATGTAGTAAAAACCTGAGAAATCCATCCGTTTTCGTCATTTGTTATCGAATCGATTTAAAGCCAGATCGTCACATTGGCCGCTCTATTCTCTGAAAAAGTTACATTTATCGTCTGCAAAGCTATGTCGCGTGCTGCGGTATGCGGAAACACTAAAAGCACCATAGTAGAACACAGAAGAAGCTTCTAAGTTGAAGTAATAGCCAGTAAGAAGTAGTACAATTCAAGTTTTAGTTGTCGATTATTCACTTTTTAGCCGTCTTTGGTGGCTTGGACATGACCTAGGACCTTAAGATTTTGCATGAAAGGAGGACTAGCAGCCGCGTTGCATGGGAGTATGTGAAAAGTGTTCATATGTAGTAAAAACCTGAGAAATCCGTCCGGTTTCGTCTTTGTTATCGAATCGACTTAAAGCCAGATCGTCACATTGGTCGCTTTTCTCTCTGAGACGGTTACATTTATCGTCTGCAAAGCTATGTCGCGAACTGCGGTATGCGGAGACACTAAAAGCACCATAGTAGAACACAGAAGAAGCTTCTAATTTGAAGTAATAGCCAGTAAGAAGTAGTACAATTCAAGTTTTAGTTATCGATTATTCACTTTTTAGCCGGCTTTGGTGGCTTGGACATGACCTAGAACCTTAAGATTTTGCATGAAAGGAGGACTAGCAGCCGCGTTGCACGGCAGAATGTGAAAAGTGTTCATATGTAGTAAAAACCTGTGAAATCCGTCCGTTTTCCTCATTTTTTGTCGAATCGACATAAAGCCAGATCGTCACATTTGCCGCTTTTCTCTCTGAGACGGTTACATTTATCGTGTGCAAAGCTATGTCGCGTGCTTCGGTATGCGGAGACACTAAAAGCACCATAGTAGAACACAGAAGAAGCTTCTCAGTCATAGTAATAGCCAGTAATAAGTAGTACAATTCATGTTTTAGTTGTCGATTATTCACTTTTTAGCCGTCTTTGGTGGCTTGGACATGACCTAGGACCTTAAGATTTTGCATGAAAGGAGGACTAGCAGCCGCGTTGCATGGGAGAATGTGAAAAGTGTTCATATGTAGTAAAAACCTGAGACATCCGTCCGTTTTCGTCATTAGTTATCGAATCGACTTAAAGCCAGATCGTCACATTGGACGCTTTTCTATCTGAGACGGTTACATTTATCTTCTGCAAAGCTATGTCGCGTGCTGCGGTATGCGGAGACACTAAAAGCACCATATTAGAACACAGAAGAAGCTTCTAAGCTGAAGTAATAGCCAGTAAGAAGTAGTACAATTGAAGTTTTAGTTGTCGATTAATCACTTTTAAGCCGGCTTTGGTGGCTTGGACATGACTTAGTACCTTAAGATTTTGCATGAAAGGAAGACTAGCAGCCGCGTTACACGGGGGAATGTGAAAAGTGTTCATATGTAGTAAAAACCTGAGAAATCCGTCCGTTTTCGTCATTTGTTATCGAATCGATTAAAACCAGATCGTCACATTGGCCGCTCTTGTCTCTGAAAAAGTTACATTTATCGTCTGCAAAGCTATGTCGCGTGCTGCGGTATGCGGAAACACTAAAAGCACCATAGTAGATCACAGAAGAAGCTTCTAAGTTGAAGTAATAGCCAGTAAGAAGTAGTACAATTCGAGTTTTAGTTGTCGATTATTCACTTTTTAGCCGTCTTTGGTGGCTTGGACATGACCTAGGACCTTAAGATTTTGCATGAAAGGAGGACTAGCAGCCGCGTTGCATGGGAGTATGTGAAAAGTGTTCATATGTAGTAAAAACCTGAGAAATCCGTCCGGTTTCGTCTTTGTTATCGAATCGACTTAAAGCCAGATCGTCACATTGGTCGCTTTTCTCTCTGAGACGGTTACATTTATCGTCTGCAAAGCTATGTCGCGAACTGCGGTATGCGGAGACACTAAAAGCACCATAGTACAACACAGAAGAAGCTTCTAATTTGAAGTAATAGCCAGTAAGAAGTACTACAATTCAAGTTTTAGTTGTCGATTATTCACTTTTTAGCCGGCTTTGGTGGCTTGGACATGACCTAGGACTTTAAGATTTTGCATGAAAGGGGGACTAACAGCCGCGTTGCATGGTAGTATGTGAAAAGTGTTCATATGTAGTAATAACCTGAGAAATCCGTCCGGTTTCGTCTTTGTTATCGAATCGACTTAAAGCCAGATCGTCACATTGGCCGCTTTTCTCTCTGAGACCGTTACATTTATCGTCTGCAAAGCTATGTCGCGTGCTGCGGTATGCGGAGACACTAAAAGCACCATAGTAGAACACAGAAGGAGCTTCTAAGTTGAAGTAATAGCCAGTAAGAAGTAGTACAATTCAAGTTTTAGTTGTCGATTATTCACTTTTACCCGGCTTTGGTGGCTAGGACATGACCTAGGACCTTAAGATTTTGCATGAAAGGAGGACTAGCAGCCGCGTAGCACGGGAGAATGTGAAAAGTGTTCATATGTAGTAAAAACCTGAGAAATCCGTCCGTTTTCGTCATTTGTTATCGAATCGACTTAAAGCCAGATCGTCACATTGGCCGCTCTTCTCTCTAAAAAAGTTACATTTATCGTCTGCAAAGCTATGTCGCGTGCTGCGGTATGCGGAAACACTAAAAGTACCATAGTAGAACACAGAAGAAGCTTCTAAGTTGAAGTAATAGCCAGTAAGAAGTAGTACAATTCAAGATTTAGTTGTCGATTGTTCACCTTTTAGCCGGCTTTGGTGGCTATGACATGAACTAGGACCTTAAGATTTTGCATGAAAGGAGGACTAGCAGCCGCGTTGCATGGGAGAATGTGAAATGTGTTCATATGTAGTAAAAACCTGAGAAATCCGTCCATTTTCGTCATTTGTTATCGAATCGACTTAAGGCCAGATCGTCACATTGGCCGCTTTTCTCTCTGAGACGGTTACATATATCGTCTGCAAAGCTGTGTCGCGAGCTGCGCTATGCGGAGACACTAAAAGCACCATAGTAGAACACAGAAGGAGCTTCTAAGTTGAAGTAATAGCCAGTAAGAAGTAGTACAATTTAAGTTTTACTTATCGATTATTCTTTAATTAGCTGGCTTTGGTGGCTTGGACATGACCTAGGACCTTAAGATTTTGCATGAAAGGAGGACTAGCAGCCGCGTTGCACGGGAGATTGTGAAAAGTGTTAATATGTGGTAAAAACCTGAAAAATCCGTCCGTTCTCGTCATTTGTTATCGAATCGACTTAAAGCCAGATCGTCATATTGGCCGCTTTTCTCTCTGAGACGGTTACATTAATCGTCTGCAAAGCTATGTCGCGAACTGTGGTATGCGGAGACACTAAAAGCACCATAGTAGAACACAGAAGAAGCTTCTAAGTTGAAGTAATAGCTAGTAAGAAGTAGTACAATTCAAGTTTTAGTTGTCGATTCTTCACCTTTTAGCCGGCATTGGTGGCTATGACATGAAATAGGACCTTAAGATTTTGCATGAAAGGAGGACTAGCAGCCGCTTTGCATGGGAGAATGTGAAATGTGTTCATATGTAGTAAAAACCTCTGAAATCCGTCCATTTTCGTCATTTGTTATCGATTCGACTTAAGGCCAGATCGTCACATTGGCCACCTTTCTCTCTGAGACCGTTACATTTATCGTCTGCAAAGCTATGTCGCGTGCTGCGGTATGCGGAGACACTAAAGGCACCATAGTAGAACACAGGAGAAGCTTCTAAGTTGAAGTAATAGCCAGTAAGAAGTAGTACAATTCAAGTTTTAGTTATCGATTATTCACTTTTTAGCCGGCTTTGGTGGCTTGGACATGACCTAGAACCTTAAGATTTTGCATGAAAGGAGGACTAGCAGCCGCGTTGCACGGCAGAATGTGAAAAGTGTTCATATGTAGTAAAAACCTGAGAAATCCGTCCGGTTTCGTCTTTGTTATCCAATCGACTTAAAACCAGATCGTCACATTGGCTGCTTTTCTCTCTGAGACGGTTACATTTATCGTCTGCAAAGCTATGTAGCGTGCTGCGGTATGCGGAGACACTAAAAGCACCATAGTAGAACACAGAAGAAGCTTCTAAGTTGAAGTAAGAGCCAGTAAGCAGTAGTACAATTCAAGATTTAGTTGTCGATTGTTCACCTTTTAGCCGGCTTTGGTGGTTATGACATGACCTAGGACCTTAAGATTTTGCATGAAAGGAGGACTAGCAGCCGCGTTGCACGGCAGAATGTGAAAAGTGTTCATATGTAGTAAAAACCTGAGAAATCCGTCCGGTTTCGTCTTTGTTATCCAATCGACTTAAAACCAGATCGTCACATTGGCTGCTTTTCTCTCTGAGACGGTTACATTTATCGTCTGCAAAGCTATGTCGCGTGCTGCGGTATGCGGAGACACTAAAAGCACCATAGTAGAACACATAAGAAGCTTCTAAGTTGAAGTAATAGCCAGTAAGATGTAGTACAATTCATGATTTAGTTGTCGATTGTTCACCTTATGCCGGCTTTGGTGGCTATGACATGAACTAGGACCTTAAGATTTTGCATGAAAGGAGGACTAGCAGCCGCGTTGCATGGGAGAATGTGAAATGAGTTCATATGTAGTACAAACCTGAGAAATCCGTCCATTTTCGTCATTTGTTATCGAATCGACTTATAGCCAGATCGTCACATTGGCCGCTTTTCTCTCTGAGACGGTTACATTTATCGTCTGCTAAGCTATGTCGCGTGCTGCGGTATGCGGAGACACTAAAGGCACCATAGTAGAACACAGAAGGAGCTTCTAAGTTGAAGTAATAGCTAGTAAGAAGTAGTACAATTCAAGTTTTTGTTATCGATTATTCTTTTTTTAGCCGGCTTTGGTGGCCTGGACATGACCTAGGAACTTAAGATTTTGCATGAAAGGAGGACTAGCAGCCGCGTTGCATGGGAGAATGTGAAAAGTGTTCATATGTAGTAGAAACCTGAGAAATCCGTCCGTTTTCGTCATTTGTTATCGAATCGACTTGAAGCCAGATCGTCACATTGGCCGCTCTTCTCTCTGAAACGGTTACATTTATCGTCTGCAAAGCTATGTCGCGTGCTGCGGTATGCGGAAACACTAAAAGCACCATAGTAGAACACAGAAGAAGCTTCTAAGTTGAAGTAATAGCCAGTAAGAAGTAGTACAATTCAAGTTTTAGTTGTCGATTATTCACTTTTTAGCCGGCTTTGGTGGCTTGGACATGACCTAGGACCTTAAGATTTAGCATGAAAGGAGGACTAGCAGCCGCGTTGCACGGCACAATGTGAAAAGTGTTCATATGTAGTAAAAACCTGAGAAATCCGTCCGGTTTCGTCTTTGTTATCGAATCGACTTAAAGCCAGATCGTCACATTGGCCGCTTTTCTCTCTGAGACGGTTACATTTATCGTCTGCAAAGCTATGTCGCGTGCTGCGGTATGCGGAGACACTAAAAGCACCACAGTAGAACACAGAAGAAGCTTCTAAGTTGAAGTAATAGCCAGTAAGAAGTAGTACAATTCAAGATTTAGTTGTCGATTGTTCACCTTTTAGCCGGCTTTGGTGGCTATGACATGAACTAGGACCTTAAGATTTTGCATGAAAGGAGGACTAGCATCCGCGTTGCATGGGAGAATGTGAAATGTGTTCATATGTAGTAAAAACCTGAGAAATCCGTCCATTTTCGTCATTTGTTATCTAATCGACTTATAGCCAGATCGTCACATTGGCCGCTTTTCTCTCTGAGACGGTTACATTTATCGTCTGCAAAGCTATGTCGCGTGCTGCGCTATGCGGAGACACTAAAACCACCATATTAGAACACAGAGGGAGCTTCTAAGTTGAAGTAATAGCCAGTAAGAAGTAGTACAATTCAAGTTTTAGTTATCGATTATTCGTTTTTTAGCCGGCTTTGGTGGCTTGGACATGACCTAGGACCTTAAGATTTTGCATGAAAGGAGGACTAGCAGCCGCGTTGCACGGGAGAATGTGAAAAGTGTTCATACGTAGTAAAAACCTGAGAAATCCGTCCGTTTTCGTCATTTGTTATCGAATCGACTTAAAGCCAGATCGTCATATTGGCCGCTTTTCTCTCTGAGACAGTTACATTAATCGTCTGCAAAGCTATGTCGCGAACTGCGGTATGCGGAGACACTAAAAGCACCATAGTACAACACAGAAAAAGCTTCTAAGTTGAAGTAATAGCCAGTAAGAAGTAGTACAATTGAAGTTTTAGTTGTCGATTAATCACTTTTTAGCCGGCTTTGGTGGCTTGGACATGACTTAGTACCTTAAGATTTTGCATGAAAGGAAGACTAGCAGCCGCGTTGCACGGGGGAATGTGAAAAGTGTTCATATGTAGTAAAAGCCTGAGAAATCCGTCCGGTTTCGTCTTTGTTATCGAATCGACTTAAAGCCAGATCGTCACATTGGCTGCTTTTCTCTCTGAGACGGTTACATTTATCGTCTGCAAAGCTATGTCGCGTGCTGCGGTGTGCGGAGACACTAAAAGCACCATAGTAGAACACAGAAGAAGCTTCTAAGTTGAAGTAATAGCCAGTAAGAAGTAGTACAATTCAAGTTTTAGTTGTCGATTATTCACTTTTTAGCCGACATTGGTGGCTTGGACATGACCTAGGACCTTAAGATTTTGCATGAAAGGAGGACTAGCAGCCGCGTTGCATGGGAGAATGTGAAAAGTGTTCATATGTAGTAAAAACCTGAGACATCCGTCCGTTTTCGTCATTTGTTATCGAATCGACTTAAAGCCAGATCGTCACATTGGCCGCTTTTCTCTCTGAGACGGTTACATTTATCTTCTGCAAAGCTATGTCGCGTGCTGCGGTATGCGGAGACACTAAAAGCACCATATTAGAACACAGAAGAAGCTTCTAAGCTGAAGTAATAGCCAGTAAGAAGTAGTACAATTGAAGTTTTAGTTGTCGATTAATCACTTTTTAGCCGGCTTTGGTGGCTTGGACATGACTTAGTACCTTAAGATTTTGCATGAAAGGAAGACTAGCAGCCGCGTTGCACGGGGGAATGTGAAAAGTGTTCATATGTAGTAAAAACCTGAGAAATCCGTCCGTTTTCGTCATTTTTATCGAATCGATTTAAACCAAATCGTCACATTGGCCGCTCTTCTCTCTGAAAAAGTTACATTTATCGTTTGCAAAGCTATGTCGCGTGCTGCGGTATGCGGAAACACTAAAACCACCATATTAGAACACAGAAGGAGCTTCTAAGTTGAAGTAATAGCCAGTAAGAAGTAGTACAATTCAAGTTTTAGTTATCGATTATTCGTTTTTTAGCCGGCTTTGGTGGCTTGGACATGACCTAGGACCTTAAGATTTTGCATGAAAGGAGGACTAGCAGCCGCGTTGCATGGGAGAATGTGAAATGTGTTCATATGTAGTAAAAACCTGAGAAATCCGTCCATTTTCGTCATTTGTTATCTAATCGACTTATAGCCAGATCGTCACATTGGCCGCTTTTCTCTCTGAGACGGTTACATTTATCGTCTGCAAAGCTATGTCGCGTGCTGCGCTATGCGGAGACACTAAAACCACCATATTAGAACACAGAAGGAGCTTCTAAGTTGAAGTAATAGCCAGTAAGAAGTAGTACAATTCAAGTTTTAGTTATCGATTATTTTTTTTTTAGCCGGCTTTGGTGGCTTGGACATGACCTAGGACCTTAAGATTTTGCATGAAAGGAGGACTAGCAGTCGCGTTGCACGGCAGAATGTGAAAAGTGTTCATATGTAGTAAAAGCCTGAGAAATCCGTCCGGTTTCGTCTTTGTTATCGAATCGACTTAAAGCCAGATCGTCACATTGGCTGCTTTTCTCTCTGAGACGGTTACATTTATCGTCTGCAAAGATATGTCGCGTGCTGCGGTGTGCGGAGACACTAAAAGCACCATAGTAGAACACAGAAGAAGCTTCTAAGTTGAAGTAATAGCCAGTAAGAAGTAGTACAATTAAAGTTTTAGTTGTCGATTATTCACTTTTTAGCCGTCATTGGTGGCTTGGACATGACCTAGGACCTTAAGCTTTTGCATGAAAGGAGGACTAGCAGCCGCGTTGCATGGGAGAATGTGAAAAGTGTTCATATGTAGTAAAAACCTGAGACATCCGTCCGTTTTCGTCATTTGTTATCGAATCGACTTAAAGCCAGATCGTCACATTGGCCGCTTTTCTCTCTGAGACGGTTACATTTATCTTCTGCAAAGCTATGTCGCGTGCTGCGGTATGCGGAGACACTAAAAGCACCATATTAGAACACAGAAGAAGCTTCTAAGCTGAAGTAATAGCCAGTAAGAAGTAGTACAATTGAAGTTTTAGTTGTCGATTAATCACTTTTTAGCCGGCTTTGGTGGCTTGGACATGACTTAGTACCTTAAGATTTTGCATGAAAGGAAGACTAGCAGCCGCGTTGCACGGGGGAATGTGAAAAGTGTTCATATGTAGTAAAAACCTGAGAAATCCGTCCGTTTTCGTCATTTTTATCGAATCGATTTAAACCAAATCGTCACATTGGCCGCTCTTCTCTCTGAAAAAGTTACATTTATCGTCTGCAAAGCTATGTCGCGTGCTGCGGTATGCGGAAACACTAAAAGCACCATAGTAGAACACAGAAGAAGCTTCTAAGTTGAAGTAATAGCCAGTAAGAAGTAGTACAATTCAAGTTTTAGTTGTCGATTATTCACTTTTTAGCCGGCTTTGGTGGCTATGACATGAACTAGGACCTTAAGATTTTGCATGAAAGGAGGACTAGCAGCCGCGTTGCATGGGAGAATGTGAAATGTGTTCATATGTAGTAAAAACCTGAGAAATCCGTCCATTTTCGTCATTTGTTATCTAATCGACTTATAGCCAGATCGTCACATTGGCCGCTTTTCTCTCTGAGACGGTTACATTTATCGTCTGCAAAGCTATGTCGCGTGCTGCGCTATGCGGAGACACTAAAACCACCATATTAGAACACAGAAGGAGCTTCTAAGTTGAAGTAATAGCCAGTAAGAAGTAGTACAATTGAAGTTTTAGTTATCGATTATTCGTTTTTTAGCCGGCTTTGGTGGCTTGGACATGACCTAGGACCTTAAGATTTTGCATGAAAGGAGGACTAGCAGCCGCGTTGCACGGGAGAATGTGAAAAGTGTTCATACGTAGTAAAAACCTGAGAAATCCGTCCGTTTTCGTCATTTGTTATCGAATCGACTTAAAGCCAGATCGTCATATTGGCTGCTTTTCTCTCTGAGACAGTTACATTAATCGTCTGCAAAGCTATGTCGCGAACTGCGGTATGCGGAGACACTAAAAGCACCATAGTACAACACAGAAAAAGCTTCTAAGTTGAAGTAATAGCCAGTAAGAAGTAGTACAATTCAAGTTTTAGTTGTCGATTATTCACTTTTTAGCCGGCTTTGGTGGCTTGGACATGACCTAGGACCTTAAGATTTTCCATGAAAGGAGGACTAGCAGCCGCGTTGCATGGGAGAATGTGAAAAGTGTTCATAAGTAGTAAAAACCTGAGAAATCCGTCCGTTTTCGTCATTTTTTATCGAATCGACTTAAAGCCAGATCGTCATATTGGCCGCTTTTCTCTCTGAGACGGTTACATTAATCGTCTGCAAAGCTATGTCGCGAACTGCGGTATGCGGAGACACTAAAAGCACCATAGTACAACACAGAAAAAGCTTCTAAGTTGAAGTAATAGCCAGTAAGAAGTAATACAATTCAAGTTTTAGTTATCGATTATTCACTTTTTAGCCGGCTTTGGAGGCTTGGACATGAGGTGGAACCTTAAGATTTTGCATGAAAGGAGGATTAGTAGCGGCATTGCACGGGAGAATGTGAAAAGTGTTCATATGTAGTAAAAACCTGTGAAATCCGTCCGTTTTCGTCATTTTTTGTCGAATCGACTTAAAGCCAGATCGTCACATTTGCCGCTTTTCTCTCTGAGACGGTTACATTTATCGTCTGCAAGGCTATGTCGCGTGCTTCGGTATGCGGAGACACTAAAAGCACCATAGTAGAACACAGAAGAAGCTTCTAAGTCGAAGTAAAAGCCAGTAATAAGTAGTACAATTCAAGTTTTAGTTGCCGATTATTCACTTTTTGGCCGTCTTTGGTGGCTTGGACATGACCTAGGACCTTAAGATTTTGCATGAAAGGAGGACTAGCAGCCGCGTTGCATGGGAGAATGTGAAAAGTGTTCATATGTAGTAAAAACCTGAGACATACGTCCGTTTTCGTCATTTGTTATCGAATCGACTTATAGCCAGATCGTCACATTGGCCGCTTTTCTCTCCGAGACGGTTACATTTATCTTCTGCAAAGCTATGTCGCGTGCTGCGGTATGCGGAGACACTAAAAGCACCATATTAGAACACAGAAGAAGCTTCTAAGCTGAAGTAATAGCCAGTAAGAAGTAGTACAATTGAAGTTTTAGTTGTCGATTAATCACTTTTCAGCCGGCTTTGGTGGCTTGGACATGACTTAGTACCTTAAGATTTTGCATGAAAGGAAGACTATCAGCCGCGTTGCACGGCGGAATGTGAAAAGTGTTCATATGTAGTAAAAACCTGAGAAATCCGTCCGTTTTCGTCATTTGTTATCGAATCGATTTAAAGCCAGATCGTCACATTGGCCGCTCTTCTCTCTGAAAAAGTTACATTTATCGTCTGCAAAGCTATGTCGCGTGCTGCGGTATGCGGAAATACTAAAAGCACCATAGTAGAACACAGAAGAAGCTTCTAATTTGAAGTAATAGCCAGTAAGAAGTAGTACAATTCAAGTTTTAGTTATCGATTATTCAATTTTTAGCCGGCTTTGGTGGCTATGACATGAACTAGGACCTTAAGATTTTGCATGAAAGGAGGACTAGCAGCCGCGTTGCATGGGAGAATGTGAAATGTGTTCATATGTAGTAAAAACCTGAGAAATCCGTCCATTTTCGTCATTTGTTATCGAATCGACTTAAGGCCAGATCGTCACATTGGCCGCTTTTCTCTCTGAGACGGTTACATATATCGTCTGCAAAGCTGTGTCGCGAGCTGCGCTATGCGGAGACACTAAAAGCACCATAGTAGAACACAGAAGAAGCTTCTAAGTTGAAGTAAGAGCCAGTAAGAAGTAGTACAATTCAAGATTTAGTTGTCGATTGTTCACCTTTTAGCCGGCTTTGGTGGCTATGACATGACCTAGGACCTTAAGATATTGCATGAAAGGAGGACTAGCAGCCGCGTTGCACGGCAGAATGTGAAAAGTGTTCATATGTAGTAAAAACCTGAGAAATCCGTCCGGTTTCGTCATTTGTTATCGAATCGACTTAAGGCCAGATCGTCACATTGGCCGCTTTTCTCTCTGAGACGGTTACATATATCGTCTGCAAAGCTGTGTCGCGAGCTGCGCTATGCGGAGACACTAAAAGCACCATAGTAGAACACAGAAGGAGCTTCTAAGTTGAAGTAATAGCCAGTAAGAAGTAGTACAATTCAAGTTTTACTTATCGATTATTCTTTTTTTAGCTGGCTTTGGTGGCTTGGACATGACCTAGGACCTTAAGATTTTGCATGAAAGGAGGACTAGCAGCCGCGTTGCACGGGAGAATGTGAAAAGTGTTCATATGTAGTAAAAACCTGAGAAATCCGTCCGTTTTCGTCATATGTTATCGAATCGACTTAAAGCCAGATCGTCATATTGGCCGCTTTTCTCTGTGAGACGGATACATTAATCGTCTGCAAAGCTATGTCGCGAACTGCGGTATGCGGAGACACTAAAAGCACCATAGTAGAACACAGGAGAAGCTTCTAAGTTGAAGTAATAGCCAGTAAGAAGTAGTACAATTCAAGTTTTAGTTATCGATTATTCACTTTTTAGCCGGCTTTGGTGGCTTGGACATGACCTAGAACCTTAAGATTTTGCATGAAAGGAGGACTAGCAGCCGCGTTGGACGGCAGAATGTGAAAAGTGTTCATATGTAGTAAAAACCTGAGAAATCCGTCCGGTTTCGTCTTTGTTATCGAATCGACTTAAAGCCAGATCGTCACATTGGCTGCTTTTCTCTCTGAGACGGTTACATTTATCGTCTGCAAAGCTATGAAGCGTGCTGCGGTATGCGGAGACACTAAAAGCACCATAGTAGAACACAGAAGAAGCTTCTAAGTTGAAGTAAGAGCCAGTAAGAAGTAGTACAATTCAAGATTTAGTTGTCGATTGTTCACCTTTTAGCCGGCTTTGGTGGCTATGACATGACCTAGGACCTTAAGATATTGCATGAAAGGAGGACTAGCAGCCGCGTTGCACGGCAGAATGTGAAAAGTGTTCATATGTAGTAAAAACCTGAGAAATCCGTCCGGTTTCGTCTTTGTTATCGAATCGACTTAAAACCAGATCGTCACATTGGCTGCATTTCTCTCTGAGACGGTTACATTTATCGTCTGCAAAGCTATGTCGCGTGCTGCGGTATGCGGAGACACTAAAAGCACCATAGTAGAACACATAAGAAGCTTCTAAGTTGAAGTAATAGCCAGTAAGAAGTAGTACAATTCATGATTTAGTTGTCGATTGTTCACCTTTTGCCGGCTTTGGTGGCTATGACATGAACTAGGACCTTAAGATTTTGCATGAAAGGAGGACTAGCAGCCGCGTTGCATGGGAGAATGTGAAATGAGTTCATATGTAGTACAAACCTGAGAAATCCGTCCATTTTCGTCATTTGTTATCGAATCGACTTATAGCCAGATCGTCACATTGGCCGCTTTTCTCTCTGAGACGGTTACATTTATCGTCTGCTAAGCTATGTCCCGTGCTGCGGTATGCGGAGACACTAAAGGCACCATAGTAGAACACAGAAGGAGCTTCTAAGTTGAAGTAATAGCCAGTAAGAAGTAGTACAATTCTAGTTTTAGTTATCGATTATTCTTTTTTTAGCCGGCTTTGGTGGCCTGGACATGACCTAGGAACTTAAGCTTTTGCATGAAAGGAGGACTAGCAGCCGCGTTGCATGGGAGAATGTGAAAAGTGTTCATATGTAGTAGAAACCTGAGAAATCCGTCCGTTTTCGTCATTTGTTATCGAATCGACTTAAAGCCAGATCGTCACATTGGCCGCTCTTCTCTCTGAAACGGTTACATTTATCGTCTGCAAAGCTATGTCGCGTGCTGCCGTATGCGGAAACACTAAAAGCACCATAGTAGAACACAGAAGAAGCTTCTAAGTTGAAGTAATAGCCAGTAAGAAGTAGTACAATTCAAGTTTTAGTTGTCGATTATTCACTTTTTAGCCGGCTTTGGTGGCTTGGACATGACCTAGGACCTTAAGATTTAGCATGAAAGGAGGACTAGCAGCCGCGTTGCACGGCACAATGTGAAAAGTGTTCATATGTGGTAAAAACCTGAGAAATCCGTCCGTTTTCGTCTTTGTTATCGAATCGACTTAAAGCCAGATCGTCACATTGGCCGCTTTTCTCTCTGAGACGGTTACATTTATCGTCTGCAAAGCTATGCCGCGTGCTGCGGTATGCGGAGACACTAAAAGCACCACAGTAGAACACAGAAGAAGCTTCTAAGTTGAAGTAATATCCAGTAAGAAGTAGTAAATTTCAAGATTTAGTTGTCGATTGTTCACCTTTTAGCCGGCTTTGGTGGCTATGACATGAACTAGGACTTTAAGATTTTGCATGAAAGGAGGACTAGCAGCCGCGTTGCATGGGAGAATGTGAAATGTGTTCATATGTAGTAAAAACCTGAGAAATCCGTCCATTTTCGTCATTTGTTATCGAATCGACTTAAAGCCAGATCGTCACATTGGCCGCTTTTCTCTCTGAGACGGTTACATTTATCGTCTGCAAAGCTGTGTCGCGTGCTGCGCTATGCGGAGACACTAAAAGCACCATAGTAGAACACAGAAGGAGCTTCTAAGTTGAAGTAATAGCCAGTAAGAAGTAGTAAAATTCAAGTTTTAGTTATCGATTATTCACTTTTTAGCCGGCTTTGGAGGCTTCGACATGAGGTGGAACCTTAAGATTTTGCATGAAAGGAGGATTAGCAGCGGCGTTGCACGGGAGAATGTGAAAAGTGTTCATATGCAGTATAAACCTGAGAAATCCGTCCATTTTCCTCATTTGTTATCGATTCGACTTAAAGCCAGATCGTCACATTGGGCGCCTTTCTCTCTGAGACCGTTACATTTATCGTCTGCAAAGCTATGTCGCGTGCTGCGGTATGCGGAGACACTAAAGGCACCATAGTAGAACACAGAAGAAGCTTCTATGTTGAAGTAGTAGCCAGTAGGAAGTAGTACAATTCAAGTTTTAGTTGTCGATTATTCACTTTTTAGCCGGCTTTGGTGGCTTGGACATGACCTAGGACCTTATGATTTTGCATGAAAGGAGGACTAGCAGCCGCGTTGCATGGGAGAATGTGAAAAGTGTTCATATGTAGTAAAAACCTGAGAAATCCGTCCGTTTTCGTCATTTTTTATGGAATCGACTTAAAGCCAGATCGTCACATTGGCCGCTTTTCTCTCTGAGACGGTTACATTTATCGTCTGCAAAGCTATGTCGCGTGCTGCGGTATGCGGAGACACTAAAAGCACCATAGTAGAACACAGAAGAAGCTTCTAAGTTGAAGTAATAGCCAGTAAGAAGTAGTACAATTCAAGTTTTAGTTATCGATTATTCACTTTTTAGCCGTCTTTGGTGGCTTGGACATGACCTAGGACCTTAAGATTTTGCATGAATGGAGGACTAGCAGCCGCGTTGCACGGCAGAATGTGAAAAGTGTTCATATGTAGTAAAAACCTGAGAAATCCGTCCGGTTTCGTCATTTGTTATCGAATCCACTTAAAGCCAGATCGTCACATTGGCTGCTTTTCTCTCTGAGACGGTCACATTTATCGTCTGCAAAGCTATGTCGCGTGCTGCGGTATGCGGAGACACTAAAAGCACCATAGTAGAACACAGAAGAAGCTTCTAAGTTGAAGTAATAGCCAGTAAGAAGTAGTACAATTCAAGATTTAGTTGTCGATTGTTCACCTTTTAGCCGGCTTTGGTGGCTATGACATGAACTAGGACCTTAAGATTTTGCATGAAAGGAGGACTAGCAGCCGCGTTGCATGGGAGAATGTGAAATGTGTTCATATGTAGTAAAAACCTGAGAAATCCGTCCATTTTCGTCATTTGTTATCTAATCGACTTATAGCCAGATCGTCACATTGGCCGCTTTTCTCTCTGAGACGGTTACATTTATCGTCTGCAAAGCTATGTCGCGTGCTGCGGTATGCGGAGACACTAAAAGCACCATAGTAGAACACAGAAGAAGCTTCTAAGTTGAAGTAATAGCCAGTAAGAAGTAGTACAATTCAAGTTTTAGTTATCGATTATTCACTTTTTAGCCGTCTTTGGTGGCTTGGACATGACCTAGGACCTTAAGATTTTGCATGAATGGAGGACTAGCAGCCGCGTTGCACGGCAGAATGTGAAAAGTGTTCATATGTAGTAAAAACCTGAGAAATCCGTCCGGTTTCGTCTTTGTTATCGAATCGACTTAAAGCCAGATCGTCACATTGGCTGCTTTTCTCTCTGAGACGGTTACATTTATCGTCTGCAAAGTTATGTCGCGTGCTGCGGTATGCGGAGACACTAAAAGCACCATAGTAGAACACAGAAGAAGCTTCTAAGTTGAAGTAATAGCCAGTAAGAAGTAGTACAATTCAAGATTTAGTTGTCGATTGTTCACCTTTTAGCCGGCTTTGGTGGCTGTGACATGAACTAGGACCTTAAGATTTTGCATGAAAGGAGGACTAGCAGCCGCGTTGCATGGGAGAATGTGAAATGTGTTCATATGTAGTAAAAACCTGAGAAATCCGTCCATTTTCGTCATTTGTTTTCTAATCGACTTATAGCCAGATCGTCACATTGGCCGCTTTTCTCTCTGAGACGGTTACATTTATCGTCTGCAAAGCTATGTCGCGTGCTGCGCTATGCGGAGACACTAAAAGCACCATATTAGAATACAGAAGGAGCTTCTAAGTTGAAGTAATAGCCAGTAAGAAGTAGTACAATTCAAGTTTTAGTTATCGATTATCCTTTTTTTAGCCGGCGTTGGTGGCTTGGACATGACCTAGGACCTTAAGATTTTGCATGAAAGGAGGACTAGTAGCCGCGTTGCACGGGAGAATGTGAAAAGTGTTCATATGTAGTAAAAACCTGAGAAATCCGTCCGGTTTCGTCTTTGTTATCGAATCGACTTAAAGCCAGATCGTCACATTCCCTGCTTTTCTCTCTGAGACGGTTACATTTATCGTCTGCAAAGTTATGTCGCGTGCTGCGGTATGCGGAGACACTAAAAGCACCATAGTAGAACACAGAAGAAGCTTCTAAGTTGAAGTAATAGCCAGTAAGAAGTAGTACAATTCAAGATTTAGTTGTCGATTGTTCACCTTTTAGCCGGCTTTGGTGGCTTGGACATGACCTAGGACCTTAAGATTTTGCAAGAAAGGAGGACTAGCAGCCGCGTTGCACGGGAGAATGTGAAAAGTGTTCATATGTAGTAAAAACCTGAGAAATCCGTCCGTTTTCGTCATTTTTTATCGAATCGACTTAAAGCCAGATCGTCATATTGGCCGCTTTTCTCTCTGAGACGGTTACATTAATCGTCTGCAAAGCTATGTCGCGAACAGCGGTATGCGGAGACACTAAAAGCACCATAATACAACACAGAAAAAGCTTCTAAGTTGAAGTAATAGCCAGTAAGAAGTAGTACAATTCAAGTTTTAGTTATCGATTATTCACTTTTTAGCCGGCTTTGGAGGCTTGGACATGAGGTGGAACCTTAAGATTATGCATGAAAGGAGGATTAGCAGCGGCGTTGCACGGGAGAATGTGAAAAGTGTTCATATGCAGTTTAAACCTGAGAAATCCGTCCATTTTCGTCATTTGTTATCGATTCGACTTAAAGCCAGATCGTCACATTGGCCGCTTTTCTCTCTGAGCCGGTTACATTTATCGTCTGCAAAGCTATGTCGCGTGCTGCGCTATGCGGAGACACTAAAAGCACCATAGTCGAACACAGAAGGAGCTTCTAAGTTAAAGTAATAGCCAGTAAGGAGTAGTACAATTCAAGTTTTCGTTATCGATTATTCTTTTTTTAGCCGGCTTTGGTGGCTTGGACATGACCTAGGACCTTAAGATTTTGCATGAAAGGAGGACTAGCAGCCGCGTTGCACGGGAGAATGTGAAAAGTGTTCATATGTAGTAAAAACCTGAGAAATCCGTCCGGTTTCGTCTTTGTTATCGAATCGACTTAAAGCCAGATCGTCACATTCCCTGCTTTTCTCTCTGAGACGGTTACATTTATCGTCTGCAAAGCTATGTCGCGAACTGCGGTATGCAGAGACACTAAAAGCACCATAGTACAACACAGAAAAAGCTTTTAAGTTGAAGTAATAGCCAGTAAGAAGTAGTACAATTGAAGTTTTAGTTGTCGATTATTCACTTTTACCCGGCTTTGGTGGCTAGGACATGACCTAGGACCTTAAGATTTTCCATGAAAGGAGGACTAGCAGCCGCGTTGCACGGTAGAATGTGAAAAGTGTTCATATGTAGTAAAAACCTGAGAAATCCGTCCGTTTTCGTCATTTTTTATCGAATCGACTTAAAGCCAGATCGTCACATTGGCCGCTTTTCTCTCTGAGACATTCACATTTATCGTCTGCAAAGCTATGTCGCTTGCTGCGGTATGCGGAGACACTAAAAGCACCATAGTAGAACACAGAAGGAGCTTCTAAGTTGAAGTAATAGCCAGTAAGAAGTAGTACAATTCAAGATTTAGTTGTCGATTGTTCACCTTTTAGCCGGCTTTGGTGGCTATGACATGAACTAGGACCTTAAGATTTTGCATGAAAGGAGGACTAGCAGCCGCGTTGCATGGGAGAATGTGAAATGTGTTCATATGTAGTGAAAACCTGAGAAATCCGTCCATTTTCGTCATTTGTTATCGAATCGACTTAAAGCCAGATCGACACATTGGCTGCTTTTCTGTCTGTGACGGTTACATTTATCGTCTGCAAAGCTATGTTGCGTGCTGCGGTATGCGGAGACACTAAAAGCACCATAGTAGAACACAGAAGAAGCTTCTAAGTTGAAGTAATAGCCAGTAAGAAGTAGTACAATTCAAGTTTTAGTTATCGATTATTCTTTTTTTAGTCGGCTTTGGTGGCTTGGAGATGACCTAGGACCTTAAGATTTTGCATGAAAGGAGGACTAGCAGCCGCGTTGCACGGGCGAATGTGATAAGTGTTCATATGTAGTAAAAACCTGAGAAATCCGTCCATTTTCGTCATTTGTTATCGAATCGACTTAAAGCCAGATCGACACATTGGCTGCTTTTCTGTCTGTGACGGTTACATTTATCGTCTGCAAAGCTATGTTGCGTGCTGCGGTATGCGGAGACACTAAAAGCACCATAGTAGAACACAGAAGAAGCTTCTAAGTTGAAGTAATAGCCAGTAAGAAGTAGTACAATTCAAGATTTAGTTGTCGATTGTTCACCTTTTAGCCGGCTTTGGTGGCTATAACATGAACTAGGACCTTAAGATTTTGCATGAAAGGAGGACTCGCAGCCGCGTTGCATGGCAGAATGTGAAATGTGTTCATATGTAGTAAAAACCTGAGAAATCCGTCCATTTTCGTCATTTGTTATCGAATCGACTTATAGCCAGATCGTCACATTTCCGCTTTTCTCTCTGAGACGGTTACATTTATCGTCTGCAAAGCTATGTCGCGTGCTGCGCTATGCGGAGACACTAAAAGCATCATAGTAGAACACAGAAGGAGCTTCTAAGTTGAAGTAATAGCCAGTAAGAAGTAGTACAATTCAAGTTTTAGTTATCGATTATTCTTTTTTAGCCGGCTTTGGTGGCTTGGACATGACCTAGGACCTTAAGATTTTGCATGAAAGGAGGACTAGCAGCCGCGTTGCACGCGAGAATGTGAAAAGTGTTCATATGTAGTAAAAACCTGAGACATCCGTCCGTTTTCGTCATTTGTTATCGAATCGACTTAAAGCCAGATCGTCACATTGGCTGTTCTTCTCTCTGAAACTGTTACTTTTATCGTCTGCAAAGCTATGTCGCGTGCTGCGGTATGCGGAAGCACTAAAAGCACCATAGTAGAACACAGAAGAAGCTTCTAAGTTGAAGTAATAGCCAGTAAGAAGTAGTACAATTCAAGATTTAGTTGTCGTTTGTTCACCTTTAGCCGGCTTTGGTGGCTATGACATGACCTAGGACCTTAAGATTTTGCATGAAAGGAGGACTAGCAGCCGCTTTGCACGGGAGGATATGAAAAGTGTTCATATGCAGTATAAACCTGAGAAATCCGTCCGTTTTCGTCATTTGTTATTGAATCGACTTAAAGCCAGATCGTCACATCGGCCGCTTTTCTCTCTGAGACGGTTACATTTATCGTCTGCAAAGCTATGTCGCGTGCTGCGCTATGCGGAGACACTAAAAGCACCATAGTCGAACACAGAAGGAGCTTCTAAGTTGAAGTAATAGCCAGTAAGAAGTAGTACAATTCAAGTTTTAGTTATCGATTATTCTTTTTTTAGCCGGCTTTGGTGGCTTGGACATGACCTAGGACCTTAAGATTTTGCATGAAAGGAGGACTAGCAGCCGCGTTGCACGGGAGAATGTGAAAAGTGTTCATATGTAGTAAAAACCTGAGAAATCCGTCCGTTTTCGTCATTTGTTATCGAATCGACTTAAAGCCAGATCGTCATATTGGCCGCTTTTCTCTCTGAGACGGTTACATTAATCGTCTGCAAAGCTATGTCGCGAACTGCGGTATGCGGAGACACTAAAAGCACCATAGTACAACACAGAAAAAGCTTCTAAGTTGAAGTAATAGCCAGTGAGAAGTAGTACAATTGAAGTTTTAGTTGTCGATTATTCACTTTTACCCGGCTTTGGTGGCTAGGACATGACCTAGGACCTTAAGATTTTCCATGAAACTAGGACTAGCAGCCGCGTTGCACGGCAGAATGTGAAAAGTGTTCATATGTAGTAAAAACCTGAGAAATCCGTCCGTTTTCGTCATTTGTTATCGAATCGATTTAAAGCCAGATCGTCACATTGGCCGCTTTTCTCTCTGAGACCTTCACATTTATCGTCTGCAAAGCTATGTCGCGTGCTGCGGTGTGCGGAGACACTAAAAGCACCATAGTAGAACACAGAAGGAGCTTCTAAGTTGAAGTAATAGCCAGTAAGAAGTAGTACAATTCAAGATTTAGTTGTCGATTGTTCACCTTTTAGTCGGCTTTGGTGGCTACGACATGAACTAGGACCTTAATATTTTGGATGAAAGAGGACTAGCAGCCGCGTTGCATGGGAGAATGTGAAATGTGTTCATATGTAGTAAAAACCTGAGAAATCCGTCCATTTTCGTCATTTGTTATCGATTCGACTTAAAGCCAGATCGTCACATTGGCCGCTTTTCCCTCTGAGACGGTTAAATTTATCGTGTGCAAAGCTATGTCGCGTGCTGCGGTATGCGGAGACACTAAAAGCACCATAGTCGAACACAGAAGGAGCTTCTAAGTTGAAGAAATAGCCAGTAAGAAGTAGTACAATTTAAGTTTTAGTTGTCGATTATTCACTTTTTAGCCGGCTTTGGTGGCTTGGACATGACCTAGGACCTTAAGATTTTGCATGAAAGGAGGACTAGCAGCCGCGTTGCACGGGAGGATATGAAAAGTGTTCATATGCAGTAAAAACCTGAGAAATCCGTCCGTTTTCCTCATTTGTTATCGAATCGACTTAAAGCCAGATCGTCACATCGGCCGCTTTTCTCTCTGAGACGGTTACATTTATCGTCTGCAAAGCTATGTCGCGTGCTGCGCTATGCGGAGACACTAAAAGCACCATAGTCGAACACAGAAGGAGCTTCTAAGTTGAAGTAATAGCCAGTAAGAAGTAGTACAATTCAAGTTTTAGTTATCGATTATTCTTTTTTTAGCCGGCTTTGGTGGCTTGGACATGACCTAAGACCTTAAGATTTTGCATGAAAGGAGGACTAGCAGCCGCGTTGCACGGCAGAATGTGAAAAGTGTTCATATGTAGTAAAAACCTGAGAAATCCGTCCGGTTTCGTCTTTGTTATCGAATCGACTTAAAGCCAGATCGTCACATTCACTGATTTTCTCTCTGAGACGGTTACATTTATCGTCTGCAAAGCTATGTCGCGTGCTGCGGTATGCGGAGACACTAAAAGCACCATAGTAGAACACAGAAGAAGCTTCTAAGTTGAAGTAATAGCCAGTAAGAAGTAGTACAATTCAAGATTTAGTTGTCGTTTGTTCACCTTTTAGCCGGCTTTGGTGGCTATGACATGACCTAGGACCTTAAGATTTTGCATGAAAGAAGGACTAGCATCCGCTGTGCACGGGAGGATATGAAAAGTGTTCATATGCAGTAAAAACCTGAGAAATCCGTCCGTTTTCGTCATTTGTTATTGAATCGACTTAAAGCCAGATCGTCACATCGGCCGCTTTTCTCTCTGAGACGGTTACATTTATCGTCTGCAAAGCTATGTCGCGTGCTGCGCTATGCGGAGACACTAAAAGCACCATAGTCGAACACAGAAGGAGCTTCTAAGGTGAAGTAATAGCCAGTAAGTAGTAGTACAATTCAAGTTTTAGTTATCGATTATTCTTTTTTTAGCCGGCTTTGGTGGCTTGGACATGACCTAGGACCTTAAGATTTTGCATGAAAGGAGGACTAGCAGCCGCGTTGCACGGGAGAATGTGAAAAGTGTTCATATGTAGTAAAAACCTGAGAAATCCGTCCGTTTTCGTCATTTGTTATCGAATCGACTTAAAGCCAAATCGTCATATTGGCCGCTTTTCTCTCTGAGACGGTTACATTAATCGTCTGCAAAGCTATGTCGCGAACTGCGGTATGCGGAGACACTAAAAGCACCATAGTACAACACAGAAAAAGCTTCTAAGTTGAAGTAATAGCCAGTAAGAAGTAGTACAATTGAAGTTTTAGTTGTCGATTGTTCACCTTTTAGCCGGCTTTGGTGGCTATAACATGAACTAGGACCTTAAGATTTTGCATGAAAGGAGGACTAGCAGCCGCGTTGCATGGCAGAATGTGAAATGTGTTCATATGTAGTAAAAACCTGAGAAATCCGTCCATTTTCGTCATTTGTTATCGAATCGACTTAAAGCCAGATCGTCACATTGGCCGCTTTTCTCTCTGAGACGGTTACATTTAACGTCTGCAAAGCTGTGTCGCGTGCTGCGCTATGCGGAGACACTAAAAGCACCATAGTAGAACACAGAAGGAGCTTCTAAGTTGAAGTAATAGCCAGTAAGAAGTAGTACAATTCAAGTTTTAGTTATCGATTATTCGTTTTTTAGCCGGCTTTGGTGGCTTGGACATGACCTAGGGCCTTAAGATTTTGCATGAAAGGAGGACTAGCAGCCGCGTTGCATGGGAGAATGTGAAATGTGTTCATATGTAGTAAAAACCTGAGAAATCCGTCCATTTTCGTCATTTGTTATCTAATCGACTTATAGCCAGATCGTCACATTGGCCGCTTTTCTCTCTGAGACGGTTACATTTAACGTCTGCAAAGCTATGTCGCGTGCTGCGCTATGCGGAGACACTAAAACCACCATATTAGAACACAGAAGGAGCTTCTAAGTTGAAGTAATAGCCAGTAAGAAGTAGTACAATTCAAGTTTTAGTTATCGATTATTCGTTTTTTAGCCGGCTTTGGTGGCTTGGACATGACCTAGGGCCTTAACATTTTGCATGAAAGGAGGACTAGCAGCCGCGTTGCACGGGAGATTGTGAAAAGTGTTCATACGTAGTAAAAACCTGAGAAATCGTCCATTTTCGTCATTTGTTATCGAATCGACTTAAAGCCAGATCGTCGTATTGGCCGCTTTTCTCTCTGAGACAGTTACATTAATCGTCTGCAAAGCTATGTCGCGAACTGCGGTATGCGGAGACACTAAAAGCACCATAGTACAACACAGAAAAAGCTTCTAAGTTGAAGTAATAGCCAGTAAGAAGTAGTACAATTCAAGTTTTAGTTGTCGATTATTCACTTTTTAGCCGGCTTTGGTGGCTTGGACATGACCTAGGACCTTAAGATTTTCCATGAAAGGAGGACTAGCAGCCGCGTTGCATGGGAGAATGTGAAAAGTGTTCATAAGTAGTAAAAACCTGAGAAATCCGTCCGTTTTCGTCATTTTTTATCGAATCGACTTAAAGCCAGATCGTCATATTGGCCGCTTTTCTCTCTGAGACGGTTACATTTATCGTCTGCAAAGCTATGTCGCGAACTGCGGTATGCGGAGACACTAAAAGCACCATAGTACAACACAGAAAAAGCTTCTAAGTTGAAGTAATAGCCAGTAAGAAGTAGTACAATTCAAGTTTTAGTTATCGATTATTCACTTTTTAGCCGGCTTTGGAGGCTTGGACATGACCTAGGACCTTAAGATTTTGCATGAAAGGAGGACTAGCAGTCGCGTTGCACGGCAGAATGTGAAAAGTGTTCATATGTAGTAAAAACCTGAGAAATCCGTCCGGTTTCGTCTTTGTTATCGAATCGACTTAAAGCCAGATCGTCACATTGGCTGCTTTTCTCTCTGAGACGGTTACATTTATCGTCTGCAAAGCTATGTCGCGTGCTGCGGTATGCGGAGACACTAAAAGCACCATAGTAGAACACAGAAGAAGCTTCTAAGTTGAAGTAATAGCCAGTAAGAAGTAGTACAATTCAAGATTTAGTTGTCGATTGTTCACCTTTTAGCCGGCTTTGGTGGCTTGGACATGACCTAGGACCTTAAGATTTTGCAAGAAAGGAGGACTAGCAGCCGCGTTGCACGGGAGAATGTGAAAAGTGTTCATATGTAGTAAAAACCTGAGAAATCCGTCCATTTTCGTCATTTGTTATCTAATCGACTTATAGCCAGATCGTCACATTGGCCGCTTTTCTCTCTGAGACGGTTACATTTATCGTCTGCAAAGCTATGTCGCGTGCTGCGCTATGCGGAGACACTAAAAGCACCATATTAGAATACAGAAGGAGCTTCTAAGTTGAAGTAATAGCCAGTAAAAAGTAGTACAATTCAAGTTTTAGTTATCGATTATTCTTTTTTTAGCCGGCGTTGGTGGCTTGGACATGACCTAGGACCTTAAGATTTTGCATGAAAGGAGGACTAGTAGCCGCGTTGCACGGGAGAATGTGAAAAGTTTTCATATGTAGTAAAAACCTGAGAAATCCGTCCGGTTTCGTCTTTGTTATCGAATCGACTTAAAGCCAGATCGTCACATTCCCTGCTTTTCTCTCTGAGACGGTTACATTTATCGTCTGCAAAGTTATGTCGCGTGCTGCGGTATGCGGAGACACTAAAAGCACCATAGTAGAACACAGAAGAAGCTTCTAAGTTGAAGTAATAGCCAGTAAGAAGTAGTACAATTCAAGATTTAGTTGTCGATTGTTCACCTTTTAGCCGGCTTTGGTGGCTTGGACATGACCTAGGACCTTAAGATTTTGCAAGAAAGGAGGACTAGCAGCCGCGTTGCACGGGAGAATGTGAAAAGTGTTCATATGTAGTAAAAACCTGAGAAATCCGTCCGTTTTCGTCATTTTTTATCGAATCGACTTAAAGCCAGATCGTCATATTGGCCGCTTTTCTCTCTGAGACGGTTACATTAATCGTCTGCAAAGCTATGTCGCGAACTGCGGTATGCGGAGACACTAAAAGCACCATAATACAACACAGAAAAAGCTTCTAAGTTGAAGTAATAGCCAGTAAGAAGTAGTACAATTCAAGTTTTAGTTATCGATTATTCACTTTTTAGCCGGCTTTGGAGGCTTGGACATGAGGTGGAACCTTAAGATTATGCATGAAAGGAGGATTAGCAGCGGCGTTGCACGGGAGAATGTGAAAAGTGTTCATATGCAGTTTAAACCTGAGAAATCCGTCCATTTTCGTCATTTGTTATCGATTCGACTTAAAGCCAGATCGTCACATTGGCCGCTTTTCTCTCTGAGCCGGTTACATTTATCGTCTGCAAAGCTATGTCGCGTGCTGCGCTATGCGGAGACACTAAAAGCACCATAGTCGAACACAGAAGGAGCTTCTAAGTTAAAGTAATAGCCAGTAAGGAGTAGTACAATTCAAGTTTTCGTTATCGATTATTCTTTTTTTAGCCGGCTTTGGTGGCTTGGACATGACCTAGGACCTTAAGATTTTGCATGAAAGGAGGACTAGCAGCCGCGTTGCACGGGAGAATGTGAAAAGTGTTCATATGTAGTAAAAACCTGAGAAATCCGTCCGGTTTCGTCTTTGTTATCGAATCGACTTAAAGCCAGATCGTCACATTCCCTGCTTTTCTCTCTGAGACGGTTACATTTATCGTCTGCAAAGCTATGTCGCGTGCTGCGGTATGCGGAGACACTAAAAGCACCATAGTAGAACACAGAAGAAGCTTCTAAGTTGAAGTAATAGCCAGTAAGAAGTAGTACAATTCAAGATTTAGTTGTCGATTGTTCACCTTTTAGCCGGCTTTGGTGGCTTGGACATGACCTAGGACCTTAAGATTTTGCAAGAAAGGAGGACTAGCTGCCGCGTTGCACGGGAGAATGTGAAAAGTGTTCATATGTAGTAAAAACCTGAGAAATCCGTCCATTTTCGTCATTTGTTATCGAATCGACTTAAAGCCAGATCGTCATATTGGCCGCTTTTCTCTCTGAGACGGTTACATTAATCGTCTGCAAAGCTATGTCGCGAACTGCGGTATGCGGAAACACTAAAAGCACCATAGTACAACACAGAAAAAGCTTTTAAGTTGAAGTAATAGCCAGTAAGAAGTAGTACAATTGAAGTTTTAGTTGTCGATTATTCACTTTTACCCGGCTTTGGTGGCTAGGACATGACCTAGGACCTTAAGATTTTCCATGAAAGGAGGACTAGCAGCCGCGTTGCACGGTAGAATGTGAAAAGTGTTCATATGTAGTAAAAACCTGAGAAATCCGTCCGTTTTCGTCATTTTTTATCGAATCAACTTAAAGCCAGATCGTCACATTGGCCGCTTTTCTCTCTGAGACCTTCACATTTATCGTCTGCAAAGCTATGTCGCGTGCTGCGGTATGCGGAGACACTAAAAGCACCATAGTAGAACACAGAAGGAGCTTCTAAGTTGAAGTAATAGCCAGTAAGAAGTAGTACAATTCAAGATTTAGTTGTCGATTGTTCACCTTTTAGCCGGCTTTGGTGGCTATGACATGAACTAGGACCTTAAGATTTTGCATGAAAGGAGGACTAGCAGCCGCGTTGCATGGGAGAATGTGAAATGTGTTCATATGTAGTGAAAACCTGAGAAATCCGTCCATTTTCGTCATTTGTTATCGAATCGACTTAAAGCCAGATCGACACATTGGCTGCTTTTTTGTCTGTGACGGTTACATTTATCGTCTGCAAAGCTATGTTGCGTGCTGCGGTATGCGGAGACACTAAAAGCACCATAGTAGAACACAGAAGAAGCTTCTAAGTTGAAGTAATAGCCAGTAAGAAGTAGTACAATTCAAGTTTTAGTTATCGATTATTCTTTTTTTAGTCGGCTTTGGTGGCTTGGAGATGACCTAGGACCTTAAGATTTTGCATGAAAGGAGGACTAGCAGCCGCGTTGCACGGGCGAATGTGATAAGTGTTCATATGTAGTAAAACCTGAGAAATCCGTCCATTTTCGTCATTTGTTATCGAATCGACTTAAAGCCAGATCGACACATTGGCTGCTTTTCTGTCTGTGACGGTTACATTTATCGTCTGCAAAGCTATGTTGCGTGCTGCGGTATGCGGAGACACTAAAAGCACCATAGTAGAACACAGAAGAAGCTTCTAAGTTGAAGTAATAGCCAGTAAGAAGTAGTACAATTCAAGATTTAGTTGTCGATTGTTCACCTTTTAGCCGGCTTTGGTGGCTATAACATGAACTAGGACCTTAAGATTTTGCATGAAAGGAGGACTAGCAGCCGCGTTGCATGGCAGAATGTGAAGTGTGTTCATATGTAGTAAAAACCTGAGAAATCCGTCCATTTTCATCATTTGTTATCGAATCGACTTATAGCCAGATCGTCACATTTCCGCTTTTCTCTCTGAGACGGTTACATTTATCGTCTGCAAAGCTATGTCGCGTGCTGCGCTATGCGGAGACACTAAAAGCATCATAGTAGAACACAGAAGGAGCTTCTAAGTTGAAGTAATAGCCAGTAAGAAGTAGTACAATTCAAGTTTTAGTTATCGATTATTCTTTTTTAGCCGGCTTTGGTGGCTTGGACATGACCTAGGACCTTAAGATTTTGCATGAAAGGAGGACTAGCAGCCGCGTTGCACGCGAGAATGTGAAAAGTGTTCATATGTAGTAAAAACCTGAGACATCCGTCCGTTTTCGTCATTTGTTATCGAATCGACTTAAAGCCAGATCGTCACATTGGCTGTTCTTCTCTCTGAAACTGTTACTTTTATCGTCTGCAAAGCTATGTCGCGTGCTGCGGTATGCGGAAGCACTAAAAGCACCATAGTAGAACACAGAAGAAGCTTCTAAGTTGAAGTAATAGCCAGTAAGAAGTAGTACAATTCAAGATTTAGTTGTCGTTTGTTCACCTTTAGCCGGCTTTGGTGGCTATGACATGACCTAGGACCTTAAGATTTTGCATGAAAGGAGGACTAGCAGCCGCTTTGCACGGGAGGATATGAAAAGTGTTCATATGCAGTAAAAACCTGAGAAATCCGTCCGTTTTCGTCATTTGTTATTGAATCGACTTAAAGCCAGATCGTCACATCGGCCGCTTTTCTCTCTGAGACGGTTACATTTATCGTCTGCAAAGCTATGTCGCGTGCTGCGCTATGCGGAGACACTAAAAGCACCATAGTCGAACACAGAAGGAGCTTCTAAGTTGAAGAAATAGCCAGTAAGAAGTAGTACAATTCAAGTTTTAGTTATCGATTATTCTTTTTTAGCCGGCTTTGGTGGCTTGGACATGACCTAGGACCTTAAGATTTTGCATGAAAGGAGGACTAGCAGCCGCGTTGCACGGGAGAATGTGAAAAGTGTTCATATGTAGTAAAAACCTGAGAAATCCGTCCGTTTTCGTCATTTGTTATCGAATCGACTTAAAGCCAGATCGTCATATTGGCCGCTTTTCTCTCTGAGACGGTTACATTAATCGTCTGCAAAGCTATGTCGCGAACTGCTGTATGCGGAGACACTAAAAGCACCATAGTACAACACAGAAAAAGCTTCTAAGTTGAAGTAATAGCCAGTGAGAAGTAGTACAATTGAAGTTTTAGTTGTCGATTATTCACTTTTACCCGGCTTTGGTGGCTAGGACATGACCTAGGACCTTAAGATTTTCCATGAAACTAGGACTAGCAGCCGCGTTGCACGGCAGAATGTGAAAAGTGTTCATATGTAGTAAAAACCTGAGAAATCCGTCCGTTTTCGTCATTTGTTATCGAATCGATTTAAAGCCAGATCGTCACATTGGCCGCTTTTCTCTCTGAGACCTTCACATTTATCGTCTGCAAAGCTATCTCGTGCTGCGGTGTGCGGAGACACTAAAAGCACCATAGTAGAACACAGAAGGAGCTTCTAAGTTGAAGTAATAGCCAGTAAGAAGTAGTACAATTCAAGATTTAGTTGTCGATTGTTCACCTTTTAGCCGGCTTTGGTGGCTACGACATGAACTAGGACCTTAATATTTTGGATGAAAGAGGACTAGCAGCCGCGTTGCATGGGAGAATGTGAAATGTGTTCATATGTAGTAAAAACCTGAGAAATCCGTCCATTTTCGTCATTTGTTATCGATTCGACTTAAAGCCAGATCGTCACATTGGCCGCTTTTCCCTCTGAGACGGTTAAATTTATCGTGTGCAAAGCTATGTCGCGTGCTGCGGTAAGCGGAGACACTAAAAGCACCATAGTCGAACACAGAAGGAGCTTCTAAGTTGAAGAAATAGCCAGTAAGAAGTAGTAGAATTTAAGTTTTAGTTGTCGATTATTCACTTTTTAGCCGGCTTTGGTGGCTTGGACATGACCTAGGACCTTAAGATTTTGCATGAAAGGAGGACTAGCAGCCGCGTTGCACGGGAGGATATGAAAAGTGTTCATATGCAGTAAAAACCTGAGAAATCCGTCCGTTTTCCTCATTTGTTATCGAATCGACTTAAAGCCAGATCGTCACATCGGCCGCTTTTCTCTCTGAGACGGTTACATTTATCGTCTGCAAAGCTATGTCGCGTGCTGCGCTATGCGGAGACACTAAAAGCACCATAGTCGAACACAGAAGGAGCTTCTAAGTTGAAGTAATAGCCAGTAAGAAGTAGTACAATTCAAGTTTTAGTTATCGATTATTCTTTTTTTAGCCGGCTTTGGTGGCTTGGACATGACCTAAGACCTTAAGATTTTGCATGAAAGGAGGACTAGCAGCCCCGTTGCACGGCAGAATGTGAAAAGTGTTCATATGTAGTAAAAACCTGAGAAATCCGTCCGGTTTCGTCTTTGTTATCGAATCGACTTAAAGCCAGATCGTCACATTCACTGATTTTCTCTCTGAGACGGTTACATTTATCGTCTGCAAAGCTATGTCGCGTGCTGCGGTATGCGGAGACACTAAAAGCACCATAGTAGAACACAGAAGAAGCTTCTAAGTTGAAGTAATAGCCAGTAAGAAGTAGTACAATTCAAGATTTAGTTGTCGTTTGTTCACCTTTTAGCCGGCTTTGGTGGCTATGACATGACCTAGGACCTTAAGATTTTGCATGAAAGAAGGACTAGCATCCGCTTTGCACGGGAGGATATGAAAAGTGTTCATATGCAGTAAAAACCTGAGAAATCCGTCCGTTTTCGTCATTTGTTATTGAATCGACTTAAAGCCAGATCGTCACATCGGCCGCTTTTCTCTCTGATACGGTTACATTTATCGTCTGCAAAGCTATGTCGCGTGCTGCGCTATGCGGAGACACTAAAAGCACCATAGTCGAACACAGAAGGAGCTTCTAAGGTGAAGTAATAGCCAGTAAGTAGTAGTACAATTCAAGTTTTAGTTATCGATTATTCTTTTTTAGCCGGCTTTGGTGGCTTGGACATGACCTAGGACCTTAAGATTTTGCATGAAAGGAGGACTAGCAGCCGCGTTGCACGGGAGAATGTGAAAAGTGTTCATATGTAGTAAAAACCTGAGAAATCCGTCCGTTTTCGTCATTTGTTATCGAATCGACTTAAAGCCAGATCGTCATATTGGCCGCTTTTCTCTCTGAGACGGTTACATTAATCGTCTGCAAAGCTATGTCGCGAACTGCGGTATGCGGAGACACTAAAAGCACCATAGTACAACACAGAAAAAGCTTCTAAGTTGAAGTAATAGCCAGTAAGAAGTAGTACAATTGAAGTTTTAGTTGTCGATTGTTCACCTTTTAGCCGGCTTTGGTGGCTATAACATGAACTAGGACCTTAAGATTTTGCATGAAAGGAGGACTAGCAGCCGCGTTGCATGGCAGAATGTGAAATGCGTTCATATGTAGTAAAAACCTGAGAAATCCGTCCATTTTCGTCATTTGTTATCGAATCGACTTATAGCCTGATCGTCACATTTCCGCTTTTCTCTCTGAGACGGTTACATTTATCGTCTGCAAAGCTATGTCGCGTGCTGCGCTATGCGGAGACACTAAAAGCAGAATAGTAGAACACAGAAGGAGCTTCTAAGTTGAAGTAATAGCCAGTAAGAAGTAGTACAATTCAAGTTTTAGTTATCGATTATTCTTTTTTAGCCGGCTTTGGTGGCTTGGACATGACCTAGGACCTTAAGATTTTGCATGAAAGGAGGACTAGCAGCCGCGTTGCACGCGAGAATGTGAAAAGTGTTCATATGTAGTAAAAACCTGAGACATCCGTCCGGTTTCGTCATTTGTTATCGAATCGACTTAAAGCCAGATCGTCACATTGGCTGTTCTTCTCTCTGAAACTGTTACTTTTATCGTCTGCAAAGCTATGTCGCGTGCTGCGGTATGCGGAAACACTAAAAGCACCATAGTAGAACACAGAAGAAGCTTCTAAGTTGAAGTAATAGCCAGTAAGAAGTAGTACAATTCAAGATTTAGTTGTCGTTTGTTCACCTTTTAGCCGGCTTTGGTGGCTATGACATGACCTAGGACCTTAAGATTTTGCATGAAAGGAGGACTAGCAGCCGCTTTGCACGGGAGGATATGAAAAGTGTTCATATGCAGTAAAAACCTGAGAAATCCGTCCGTTTTCGTCATTTGTTATTGAATCGACTTAAAGCAAGATCGTCACATCGGCCGCTTTTCTCTCTGAGACGGTTACATTTATCGTCTGCAAAGCTATGTCGCGTGCTGCGCTATGCGGAGACACTAAAAGCACCATAGTCGAACACAGAAGGAGCTTCTAAGTTGAAGTAATAGCCAGTAAGAAGTAGTACAATTCAAGTTTTAGTTATCGATTATTCTTATTTTAGCCGGCTTTGGTGGCTTGGACATGACCTAGGACCTTAAGATTTTGCATGAAAGGAGGACTAGCAGCCGCGTTGCACGGGAGAATGTGAAAAGTGTTCATATGTAGTAAAAACCTGAGAAATCCGTCCGTTTTCGTCATTTGTTATCAAATCGACTTAAAGCCAGATCGTCATATTGGCCGCTTTTCTCTCTGAGACGGTTACATTAATCGTCTGCAAAGCTATGTCGCGAACTGCGGTATGCGGAGACACTAAAAGCACCATAGTACAACACAGAAAAAGCTTCTAAGTTGAAGTAATAGCCAGTAAGAAGTAGTACAATTGAAGTTTTAGTTGTCGATTATTCACTTTTACCCGGCTTTGGTGGCTAGGACATGACGTAGGACCTTAAGATTTTCCATGAAACTAGGACTAGCAGCCGCGTTGCACGGCACAATGTGAAAAGTGTTCATATGTAGTAAAAACCTGAGAAATCCGTCCGTTTTCGTCATTTGTTATCGAATCGATTTAAAGCCAGATCGTCACATTTGCCGCTTTTCTCTCTGAGACCTTCACATTTATCGTCTGCAAAGCTATGTCGCGTGCTGCGGTGTGCGGAGACACTAAAAGCACCATAGTAGAACACAGAAGGAGCTTCTAAGTTGAAGTAATAGCCAGTAAGAAGTAGTACAATTCAAGATTTAGTTGTCGATTGTTCACCTTTTAGCCGGCTTTGGTGGCTACGACATGAACTAGGACCTTAAGATTTTGGATGAAAGAGGACTAGCAGCCGCGTTGCTGGGAGAATGTGAAATGTGTTCATATGTAGTAAAAACCTGAGAAATCCGTCCATTTTCGTCATTTGTTATCGATTCGACTTAAAGCCAGATCGTCACATTGGCCGCTTTTCCCTCTGAGACGGTTAAATTTATCGTGTGCAAAGCTATGTCGCGTGCTGCGGTATGCGGAGACACTAAAAGCACCATAGTCGAACACAGAAGGAGGTTCTAAGTTGAAGAAATAGCCAGTAAGAAGTAGTACAATTTAAGTTTTAGTTGTCGATTATTCACTTTTTAGCCGGCTTTGGTGGCTTGGACATGACCTAGGACCTTAAGATTTTGCATGAAAGGAGGACTAGCAGCCGCGTTGCACGGGAGGATATGAAAAGTGTTCATATGCAGTAAAAACCTGAGAAATCCGTCCGTTTTCCTCATTTGTTATCGAATCGACTTAAAGCCAGATCGTCACATCGGCCGCTTTTCTCTCTGAGACGGTTACATTTATCGTCTGCAAAGCTATGTCGCGTGCTGCGCTATGCGGAGACACTAAAAGCACCATAGTCGAACACAGAAGGAGCTTCTAAGTTGAAGTAATAGCCAGTAAGAAGTAGTACAATTCAAGTTTTAGTTATCGATTATTCTTTTTTTAGCCAGCTTTGGTGGCTTGGACATGACCTAAGACCTTAAGATTTTGCATGAAAGGAGGACTAGCAGCCGCGTTGCACGGCAGAATGTGAAAAGTGTTCATATGTAGTAAAAACCTGAGAAATCCGTCCGGTTTCGTCTTTGTTATCGAATCGACTTAAAGCCAGATCGTCACATTCACTGCTTTTCTCTCTGAGACGGTTACATTTATCGTCTGCAAAGCTATGTCGCGTGCTGCGGTATGCGGAGACACTAAAAGCACCATAGTAGAACACAGAAGAAGCTTCTAAGTTGAAGTAATAGCCAGTAAGAAGTAGTACAATTCAAGATTTAGTTGTCGTTTGTTCACCTTTTAGCCGGCTTTGGTGGCTATGACATGACCTAGGACCTTAAGATTTTGCATGAAAGAAGGACTAGCAGCCGCTTTGCACGGGAGGATATGAAAAGTGTTCATACGCAGTAAAAACCTGAGAAATCCGTCCGTTTTCGTCATTTGTTATTGAATCGACTTAAAGCCAGATCGTCACATCGGCCGCTTTTCTCTCTGAGACGGTTACATTTATCGTCTGCAAAGCTATGTCGCGTGCTGCGCTATGCGGAGACACTAAAAGCAACATAGTCGAACACAGAAGGAGCTTCTAAGGTGAAGTAATAGCCAGTAAGTAGCAGTACAATTCAAGTTTTAGTTATCGATTATTCTTTTTTTAGCCGGCTTTGGTGGCTTGGACATGACCTAGGACCTTAAGATTTTGCATGAAAGGAGGACTAGCAGCCGCGTTGCACTGGAGAATGTGAAAAGTGTTCATATGTAGTAAAAACCTGAGAAATCCGTCCGTTTTCGTCATTTGTTATCGAATCGACTTAAAGCCAGATCGTCATATTGGCCGCTTTTCTCTCTGAGACGGTTACATTAATCGTCTGCAAAGCTATGTCGCGAACTGCGGTATGCGGAGACACTAAAAGCACCATAGTACAACACAGAAAAAGCTTCTAAGTTGAAGTAATAGCCAGTAAGAAGTAGTACAATTGAAGTTTTAGTTGTCGATTATTCACTTTTACTCGGCTTTGGTGGCTAGGACATGACCTAGGACCTTAAGATTTTCCATGAAAGGAGGACTAGCAGCCGCGTTGCACGGCAGAATGTGAAAAGTGTTCATATGTAGTAAAAACCTGAGAAATCCGTCCGTTTTCGTCATTTGTTATCGAATCGATTTAAGGCCAGATCGTCACATTGGCCGCTTTTCTCTCTGAGACCTTCACATTTATCGTCTGCAAAGCTATGTCGCGTGCTGCGGTGTGCGGAGACACTAAAAGCACCATAGTAGAACACAGAAGGAGCTTCTAAGTTGAAGTAATAACCAGTAAGAAGTAGTACAATTCAAGATTTAGTTGTCGATTGTTCACCTTTTAGCCGGCTTTGGTGGCTATGACATGAACTAGGACCTTAAGATTTTGGATGAAAGGAGGACTAGCAGCCGCGTTGCATGGGAGAATGTGAAATGTGTTCATATGTAGTAAAAACCTGAGAAATCCGTCCGTTTTCGTCATTTGTTATCGATTCGACTTAAAGCCAGATCGTCACATTGGCCGCTTTTCCCTCTGAGACGGTTAAATTTATCGTCTGCAAAGCTATGTCGCGTGCTGCGGTATGCGGAGACACTAAAAGCACCATAGTCGAACACAGAAGGAGCTTCTAAGTTGAAGAAATAGCCAGTAAGAAGTAGTACAATTCAAGTTTTAGTTATCGATTATTCTTTTTTAGCCGGCTTTGGTGGCTTGGACATGACCTAGGACCTTAAGATTTTGCATGAAAGGAGGACTAGCAGCCGCGTTGCACCGGAGAATGTGAAAAGTGTTCATATGTAGTAAAAACCTGAGAAATCCGTCCGTTTTCGTCATTTGTTATCGAATCGACTTAAAGCCAGATCGTCATATTGGCCGCTTTTCTCTCTGAGACGGTTACATTAATCGTCTGCAAAGCTATGTCGCGAACTGCGGTATGCGGACACACTAAAAGCACCATAGTACAACACAGAAAAAGCTTCTAAGTTGAAGTAATAGCCAGTAAGAAGTAGTACAATTGAAGTTTTAGTTGTCGATTGTGCACCTTTTAGCCGGCTTTGGTGGCTATAACATGAACTAGGACCTTAAGATTTTGCATGAAAGGAGGACTAGCAGCCGCGTTGCATGGCAGAATGTGAAATGTGTTCATATGTAGTAAAAACCTGAGAAATCCGTCCATTTTCGTCATTTGTTATCGAATCGACTTATAGCCTGATCGTCACATTTCCGCTTTTCTCTCTGAGACGGTTACATTTATCGTCTGCAAAGCTATGTCGCGTGCTGCGCTATGCGGAGACACTAAAAGCATCATAGTAGAACACAGAAGGAGCTTCTAAGTTGAAGTAATAGCCAGTAAGAAGTAGTACAATTCAAGTTTTAGTTATCGATTATTCTTTTTTAGCCGGCTTTGGTGGCTTGGACATGACCTAGGACCTTAAGATTTTGCATGAAAGGAGGACTAGCAGCCGCGTTGCACGCGAGAATGTGAAAAGTGTTCATATGTAGTAAAAACCTGAGACATCCGTCCGGTTTCGTCATTTGTTATCGAATCGACTTAAAGCCAGATCGTCACATTGGCTGTTCTTCTCTCTGAAACTGTTACTTTTATCGTCTGCAAAGCTATGTCGCGTGCTGCGGTATGCGGAAACACTAAAAGCACCATAGTAGAACACAGAAGAAGCTTCTAAGTTGAAGTAATAGCCAGTAAGAAGTAGTACAATTCAAGATTTAGTTGTCCTTTGTTCACCTTTTAGCCGGCTTTGGTGGCTATGACATGACCTAGGACCTTAAGATTTTGCATGAAAGGAGGACTAGCAGCCGCTTTGCACGGGAGGATATGAAAAGTGTTCATATGCAGTAAAAACCTGAGAAATCCGTCCGTTTTCGTCATTTGTTATTGAATCGACTTAAAGCAAGATCGTCACATCGGCCGCTTTTCTCTCTGAGACGGTTACATTTATCGTCTGCAAAGCTATGTCGCGTGCTGCGCTATGCGGAGACACTAAAAGCACCATAGTCGAACACAGAAGGAGCTTCTAAGTTGAAGTAATAGCCAGTAAGAAGTAGTACAATTCAAGTTTTAGTTATCGATTATTCTTATTTTAGCCGGCTTTGGTGGCTTGGACATGACCTAGGACCTTATGATTTTGCATGAAAGGAGGACTAGCAGCCGCGTTGCACGGGAGAATGTGAAAAGTGTTCATATGTAGTAAAAACCTGAGAAATCCGTCCGTTTTCGTCATTTGTTATCGAATCGACTTAAAGCCAGATCGTCATATTGGCCGCTTTTCTCTCTGAGACGGTTACATTAATCGTCTGCAAAGCTATGTCGCGAACTGCGGTATGCGGAGACACTAAAAGCACCATAGTACAACACAGAAAAAGCTTCTAAGTTGAAGTAATAGCCAGTAAGAAGTAGTACAATTGAAGTTTTAGTTGTCGATTATTCACTTTTACCCGGCTTTGGTGGCTAGGACATGACCTAGGACCTTAAGATTTTCCATGAAACTAGGACTAGCAGCCGCGTTGCACGGCACAATGTGAAAAGTGTTCATATGTAGTAAAAACCTGAGAAATCCGTCCGTTTTCGTCATTTGTTATCGAATCGTTTTAAAGCCAGATCGTCACATTTGCCGCTTTTCTCTCTGAGACCTTCACATTTATCGTCTGCAAAGCTATGTCGCGTGCTGCGGTGTGCGGAGACACTAAAAGCACCATAGTAGAACACAGAAGGAGCTTCTAAGTTGAAGTAATAGCCAGTAAGAAGTAGTACAATTCAAGATTTAGTTGTCGATTGTTCACCTTTTAGCCGGCTTTGGTGGCTACGACATGAACTAGGACCTTAAGATTTTGGATGAAAGAGGACTAGCAGCCGCGTTGCATGGGAGAATGTGAAATGTGTTCATATGTAGTAAAAACCTGAGATATCCGTCCATTTTCGTCATTTGTTATCGATTCGACTTAAAGCCAGATCGTCACATTGGCCGCTTTTCCCTCTGAGACGGTTAAATTTATCGTGTGCAAAGCTATGTCGCGTGCTGCGGTATGCGGAGACACTAAAAGCACCATAGTCGAACACAGAAGGAGCTTCTAAGTTGAAGAAATAGCCAGTAAGAAGTAGTACAATTTAAGTTTTAGTTGTCGATTATTCACTTTTTAGCCGGCTTTGGTGGCTTGGACATGACCTAGGACCTTAAGATTTTGCATGAAAGGAGGACTAGCAGCCGCGTTGCACGGGAGGATATGAAAAGTGTTCATATGCAGTAAAAACCTGAGAAATCCGTCCGTTTTCCTCATTTGTTATCGAATCGACTTAAAGCCAGATCGTCACATCGGCCGCTTTTCTCTCTGAGACGGTTACATTTATCGTCTGCAAAGCTATGTCGCGTGCTGCGCTATGCGGAGACACTAAAAGCACCATAGTCGAACACAGAAGGAGCTTCTAAGTTGAAGTAATAGCCAGTAAGAAGTAGTACAATTCAAGTTTTAGTTATCGATTATTCTTTTTTTAGCCGGCTTTGGTGGCTTGGACATGACCTAAGACCTTAAGATTTTGCATGAAAGGAGGACTAGCAGCCGCGTTGCACGGCAGAATGTGAAAAGTGTTCATATGTAGTAAAAACCTGAGAAATCCGTCCGGTTTCGTCTTTGTTATCGAATCGACTTAAAGCCAGATCGTCACATTCACTGCTTTTCTCTCTGAGACGGTTACATTTATCGTCTGCAAAGCTATGTCGCGTGCTGCGGTATGCGGAGACACTAAAAGCACCATAGTAGAACACAGAAGAAGCTTCTAAGTTGAAGTAATAGCCAGTAAGAAGTAGTACAATTCAAGATTTAGTTGTCGTTTGTTCACCTTTTAGCCGGCTTTGGTGGCTATGACATGACCTAGGACCTTAAGATTTTGCATGAAAGAAGGACTAGCAGCCGCTTTGCACGGGAGGATATGAAAAGTGTTCATACGCAGTAAAAACCTGAGAAATCCGTCCGTTTTCGTCATTTGTTATTGAATCGACTTAAAGCCAGATCGTCACATCGGCCGCTTTTCTCTCTGAGACGGTTACATTTATCGTCTGCAAAGCTATGTCGCGTGCTGCGCTATGCGGAGACACTAAAAGCAACATAGTCGAACACAGAAGGAGCTTCTAAGGTGAAGTAATAGCCAGTAAGTAGCAGTACAATTCAAGTTTTAGTTATCGATTATTCTTTTTTTAGCCGGCTTTGTTGGCTTGGACATGACCTAGGACCTTAAGATTTTGCATGAAAGGAGGACTAGCAGCCGCGTTGCACTGGAGAATGTGAAAAGTGTTCATATGTAGTAAAAACCTGAGAAATCCGTCCGTTTTCGTCATTTGTTATCGAATCGACTTAAAGCCAGATCGTCATATTGGCCGCTTTTCTCTCTGAGACGGTTACATTAATCGTCTGCAAAGCTATGTCGCGAACTGCGGTATGCGGAGACACTAAAAGCACCATAGTACAACACAGAAAAAGCTTCTAAGTTGAAGTAATAGCCAGTAAGAAGTAGTACAATTGAAGTTTTAGTTGTCGATTATTCACTTTTACTCGGCTTTGGTGGCTAGGACATGACCTAGGACCTTAAGATTTTGCATGAAAGGAGGACTAGCAGCCGCGTTGCACGGCAGAATGTGAAAAGTGTTCATATGTAGTAAAAACCTGAGAAATCCGTCCGTTTTCGTTATTTGTTATCGAATCGATTTAAGGCCAGATCGTCACATTGGCCGCTTTTCTCTCTGAGACCTTCACATTTATCGTCTGCAAAGCTATGTCGCGTGCTGCGGTGTGCGGAGACACTAAAAGCACCATAGTAGAACACAGAAGGAGCTTCTAAGTTGAAGTAATAACCAGTAAGAAGTAGTACAATTCAAGATTTAGTTGTCGATTGTTCACCTTTTAGCCGGCTTTGGTGGCTATGACATGAACTAGGACCTTAAGATTTTGGATGAAAGGAGGACTAGCAGCCGCGTTGCATGGGAGAATGTGAAATGTGTTCATATGTAGTAAAAACCTGAGAAATCCGTCCGTTTTCGTCATTTGTTATCGATTCGACTTAAAGCCAGATCGTCACATTGGCCGCTTTTCCCTCTGAGACGGTTAAATTTATCGTCTGCAAAGCTATGTCGCGTGCTGCGGTATGCGGAGACACTAAAAGCACCATAGTCGAACACAGAAGGAGCTTCTAAGTTGAAGAAATAGCCAGTAAGAAGTAGTACAATTTAAGTTTTAGTTGTCGATTATTCACTTTTTAGCCGGCTTTGGTGGCTTGGACATGACCTAGGACCTTAAGATTTTGCATGAAAGGAGGTCTAGCAGCCGCGTTGCACGGCAGAATGTGAAAAGTGTTCATATGTAGTAAAAACCTGAGAAATCCGTCCGTTTTCGTCCTTTGTTATCGAATCGACTTAAAGCCACATCGTCATATTGGCCGCTTTTCTCTCTGAGACGGTTACATTAATCGTCTGCAAAGCTATGTCGCGAACTGCGGTATGCGGAGACACTAAAAGCACCATAGTACAACACAGAAGAAGCTTCTAAGTTGAAGTAATAGCCAGTAAGAAGTAGTACAATTCAAGTTTTAGTTATCGATTATTCACTATTTAGCCGGCTTTGGAGGCTTGGACATGAGGTGGAACCTTAAGATTTTGCATGAAAGGAGGATTAGCAGCGGCGTTGCACGGGAGAATGTGAAAAGTGTTCATATGCAGTATAACCCTGAGAAATCCGTCCATTTTCGTCATTTGTTATCGATTCGACTTAAAGCCAGATCGTCACATTGGCCGCCTTTCTCTCTGAGACCGTTACATTTATCGTCTGCAAAGCTATGTCGCCTGCTACGGTATGCGGAGACACTAAAAGCACCATAGTAGAACACAGAAGAAGCTTCTATGTTGAAGTAATAGCCAGTAGGAAGTAGTACAAGTCAAGTGTTAGTTATCGATTATTCACTTTTTAGCCGGCTTTGGTGGCTGGGACATGACCTAGGACCTTAGGATTTTGCATGAAAGGAGGACTAGCAGCCGCGTTGCATGGGAGAATGTGAAAAGTGTTCATATGTAGTAAAAACCTGAGAAATCCGTCCGTTTTCGTCATTTTTTATCGAATCGACTTAAAGCCAGATCGTCACATTGGCCGCTTTTCTCTCTGAGACGGTTACATTTATCGTCTGCAAAACTATGTCGCGTGCTGCGGTATGCGGATACACTAAAAGCACCATAGTAGAACACAGAAGAAGCTTCTAAGTTGAAGTAATAGCCAGTAAGAAGTAGTACAATTCAAGTTTTAGTTATCGATTATTCACTTTTTAGCCGTCTTTGGTGGCTTGGACATGACCTAGGACCTTAAGATTTTGCATGAAAGGAGGACTAGCAGCTGCGTTGCATGGGAGAATGTGAAAAGTGTTCAAATGTAGTAAAAACCTGTGAAATCAGTCCGTTTTCGTCATTTGTTATCGAATCAACTTAAAGCCAGATCGTCACATTGGCCGCTTTTCTCTCTGAGACGTTTACGTTTATCGTCTGCAAAGCTATGTCAGGTGCTGCGGTATGCGGAAACACTAAAAGCACCATAGTAGAACACAGAAGAAGCTTCTAAGTTGTAGTAATAGCCAGTAAGAGGTAGTACAATTCAAGTTTTAGTTGTCGATTATTCACTTTTTAGCCGGCTTTGGTGGCTTGGACATGACCTAGGACCTTAAGATTTTGCATGAAAGGAGGACTAGCAGCCGCGTTGCACGGGAGAATGTGAAAAGTGTTCATATGTAGTAAAAACCTCAGAAATCCGTCCGTTTTCGTCATTTGTTATCGAATCGACTTAAAGCCAGATCGTGACATTGGCCGTTCTTCTCTCTGAAACGGTTTTATTTATCGTCTGCAAAGCTATGTCGCGTGTTGCGGTATGCCGAAATACTAAAAGCACCATAGTAGAACACAGAAGAAGCATCTAAGTTGAAGTAATAGCCAGTAAGAAGTAGTACAATTCAAGTTTTAGTTGTCGGTTATTCACTTTTTAGCCGGCTTTGGTTTCTTTGACGTTAGGTGGAACCTTAAGATTTTGCATGAAAGAAGGACTAGCAGCCGCGTTGCACGCGAGAATGTGAAAAGTGTTCATATGTAGTAAAAACCTGAGACATCCGTCCGTTTTCGTCATTTGTTATCGAATCGACTTAAAGCCAGATCGTCACATTGGCTGTTCTTCTCTCTGAAACGGTTACATTTATCGTCTGCAAAGCTATGTCGCGTGCTGCGGTATGCGGAAACACTAAAAGCACCATAGTAGAACACAGAAGAAGCTTCTAAGTTGAAGTAATAGCCAGTAAGAAGTAGTACAATTGAAGTTTTAGTTGTCGATTATTCACTTTTTAGCCGGCTTTAGTGGCTTGGACATGGCCTAGGACCTTAAGATTTTGCATGAAAGGAGGACTAGCAGCCGCGTTGCACGGGAGGATATGAAAAGTGTTCATATGCAGTAAAAACCTGAGAAATCCGTCCGTTTTCGTCATTTGTTGTCGAATCGACCTAAAGCCAGATCGTCACATTGGCCGCTTTTCTCTCTGAGACGGTTACATTTATCGTCTGCAAAGCTATGTCGCGTGCTGCGGTTTGCGGAGACACTAAAAGCACCATAGTAGAACACAGAAGAAACTTCTAAGTTGAAGTAATAGCCAGTAAGAAGTAGTACAATACAAGTTTTAGTTGTCGATTATTCACTTTTTAGCCGGCTTTGGTGGCTTGGACATGACTTAGGACCTTATGATTTTGCATGAAAGGAGGACTAGCAGCCGCGTTGCACGGGAGAATGTGAAAAGTGTTCATATGTAGTAAAAACCTGAGAAATCCGTCCGTTTTCGTCATTTGTTATGGAATCGACTTAAAGCCAGATCGTCACATTGGCCGTTCTGCTATCTGAAACGGTTTTATTTATAGTCTGCAAAGCTATGTCGCGTGCTGCCGTATGCCGAAACACTAAAAGCACCATAGTAGAACACAGAAGAAGCTTCTAATTTGAAGTAATAGCCAGTAAGTAGTAGTACAATTAAAGTTTTAGTTATCGATTATTCACTTTTTAGCCGGCTTTGGTGCCTTGGACATGAGGTGGAACCTTAAGATTTTGCATGAAGGGAAGACTAGCAGCCGCGTTGCACGGGAGAATGTGAAAAGTGTTCGTATGTAGTAAAAACCTGAGAAATTTATCCGTTTTCGTCATTTGTTATCGAATCGACTTAAAGCCAGATCGTCACATTGGCCGCTCTTCTCTCTGAAACGGTTACATTTATCGTCTGCAAAGCTATGTCGCGTGCTGCAGTATGCGGAAACACTAAAAGCACCATAGTAGAACACAGAAGAAGCTTCTAAGTTCAAGTATAAGCCAGTAAGAAGCAGTAAAATTCAAGTTGTAGTTATTGATTATTCACTTTTTGCCGGCTTTGGTGGCTTGGACATGAAGTGGAACCTTAAGATTTTGCATGAAAGTAGGACTAGCAGCCGCGTTGCACGGGAGAATGTGAAAAGTGTTCATATGTAGTAAACACCTGAGAAATCCGTCCGTTTTCGTCATTTGTTATCGAATCGACTTAAAGCCAGATCGTCACATTGGCCGCTTATCTCTCTGAGACGGTTACATTAATCGTCTGCAAAGCTATGCCACGTGCTGCGGTATGCGGAGACACTAAAAGCACCATATTAGAACACAGAAGAAACATGTAAGTTGAAGTAATAGCCAGTAAGAAGTAGTACAATTCAAGTTTTAGTTGTGGATTAATCACTTTTTAGCCGGCTTTGGTCGCTTGGACATGACCTAGGACATTAAGATTTTGCATGAAAGGAGGACTAGCCGCCGCGTTGCACGGGAGAATGTGAAAAGTGTTCATATGTAGTAAAAACCTGAGAAATCCGTCCGTTTTCGTCATTTGTTATGGAATCGATTTAAAGCCAGATCGTCACATTGGCCGCTCTTCTCTCTGAGACGGTTACATTTATCGTCTGCAAAGCTATGTCGCGTGCTGCGGTATGCGGAAACACAAAAAGCACCATAGTAGAACACAGAAGAAGCTTCTATGTTGAAGTAATAGCCAGAAAGAAGTAGTACAATTGAAGTTTTAGTTGTCGATTATTCACTTTTACCCGGCTTTGGTGGCTAGGACATGACCTAGGACCTTAAGATTTTCCATGAAAGGAGGACTAGCAGCCGCGTTGCACGGCAGAATGTGAAAAGTGTTCATATGTAGTAAAAACCTGAGAAATCCGTCCGTTTTCGTCATTTGTTATCGATTCGACTTAAAGCCAGATCGTCACATTGGCCGCTTTTCCCTCTGAGACGGTTAAATTTATCGTCTGCAAAGCTATGTCGCGTGCTGCGGTATGCGGAGACACTAAAAGCACCATAGTCGAACACAGAAGGAGCTTCTAAGTTGAAGAAATAGCCAGTAAGAAGTAGTACAATTCAAGTTTTAGTTATCGATTATTCTTTTTTAGCCGGCTTTGGTGGCTTGGACATGACCTAGGACCTTAAGATTTTGCATGAAAGGAGGACTAGCAGCCGCGTTGCACCGGAGAATGTGAAAAGTGTTCATATGTAGTAAAAACCTGAGAAATCCGTCCGTTTTCGTCATTTGTTATCGAATCGACTTAAAGCCAGATCGTCATATTGGCCGCTTTTCTCTCTGAGACGGTTACATTAATCGTCTGCAAAGCTATGTCGCGAACTGCGGTATGCGGACACACTAAAAGCACCATAGTACAACACAGAAAAAGCTTCTAAGTTGAAGTAATAGCCAGTAAGAAGTAGTACAATTGAAGTTTTAGTTGTCGATTGTGCACCTTTTAGCCGGCTTTGGTGGCTATAACATGAACTAGGACCTTAAGATTTTGCATGAAAGGAGGACTAGCAGCCGCGTTGCATGGCAGAATGTGAAATGTGTTCATATGTAGTAAAAACCTGAGAAATCCGTCCATTTTCGTCATTTGTTATCGAATCGACTTATAGCCTGATCGTCACATTTCCGCTTTTCTCTCTGAGACGGTTACATTTATCGTCTGCAAAGCTATGTCGCGTGCTGCGCTATGCGGAGACACTAAAAGCATCATAGTAGAACACAGAAGGAGCTTCTAAGTTGAAGTAATAGCCAGTAAGAAGTAGTACAATTCAAGTTTTAGTTATCGATTATTCTTTTTTAGCCGGCTTTGGTGGCTTGGACATGACCTAGGACCTTAAGATTTTGCATGAAAGGAGGACTAGCAGCCGCGTTGCACGCGAGAATGTGAAAAGTGTTCATATGTAGTAAAAACCTGAGACATCCGTCCGGTTTCGTCATTTGTTATCGAATCGACTTAAAGCCAGATCGTCACATTGGCTGTTCTTCTCTCTGAAACTGTTACTTTTATCGTCTGCAAAGCTATGTCGCGTGCTGCGGTATGCGGAAACACTAAAAGCACCATAGTAGAACACAGAAGAAGCTTCTAAGTTGAAGTAATAGCCAGTAAGAAGTAGTACAATTCAAGATTTAGTTGTCCTTTGTTCACCTTTTAGCCGGCTTTGGTGGCTATGACATGACCTAGGACCTTAAGATTTTGCATGAAAGGAGGACTAGCAGCCGCTTTGCACGGGAGGATATGAAAAGTGTTCATATGCAGTAAAAACCTGAGAAATCCGTCCGTTTTCGTCATTTGTTATTGAATCGACTTAAAGCAAGATCGTCACATCGGCCGCTTTTCTCTCTGAGACGGTTACATTTATCGTCTGCAAAGCTATGTCGCGTGCTGCGCTATGCGGAGACACTAAAAGCACCATAGTCGAACACAGAAGGAGCTTCTAAGTTGAAGTAATAGCCAGTAAGAAGTAGTACAATTCAAGTTTTAGTTATCGATTATTCTTATTTTAGCCGGCTTTGGTGGCTTGGACATGACCTAGGACCTTATGATTTTGCATGAAAGGAGGACTAGCAGCCGCGTTGCACGGGAGAATGTGAAAAGTGTTCATATGTAGTAAAAACCTGAGAAATCCGTCCGTTTTCGTCATTTGTTATCGAATCGACTTAAAGCCAGATCGTCATATTGGCCGCTTTTCTCTCTGAGACGGTTACATTAATCGTCTGCAAAGCTATGTCGCGAACTGCGGTATGCGGAGACACTAAAAGCACCATAGTACAACACAGAAAAAGCTTCTAAGTTGAAGTAATAGCCAGTAAGAAGTAGTACAATTGAAGTTTTAGTTGTCGATTATTCACTTTTACCCGGCTTTGGTGGCTAGGACATGACCTAGGACCTTAAGATTTTCCATGAAACTAGGACTAGCAGCCGCGTTGCACGGCACAATGTGAAAAGTGTTCATATGTAGTAAAAACCTGAGAAATCCGTCCGTTTTCGTCATTTGTTATCGAATCGTTTTAAAGCCAGATCGTCACATTTGCCGCTTTTCTCTCTGAGACCTTCACATTTATCGTCTGCAAAGCTATGTCGCGTGCTGCGGTGTGCGGAGACACTAAAAGCACCATAGTAGAACACAGAAGGAGCTTCTAAGTTGAAGTAATAGCCAGTAAGAAGTAGTACAATTCAAGATTTAGTTGTCGATTGTTCACCTTTTAGCCGGCTTTGGTGGCTACGACATGAACTAGGACCTTAAGATTTTGGATGAAAGAGGACTAGCAGCCGCGTTGCATGGGAGAATGTGAAATGTGTTCATATGTAGTAAAAACCTGAGATATCCGTCCATTTTCGTCATTTGTTATCGATTCGACTTAAAGCCAGATCGTCACATTGGCCGCTTTTCCCTCTGAGACGGTTAAATTTATCGTGTGCAAAGCTATGTCGCGTGCTGCGGTATGCGGAGACACTAAAAGCACCATAGTCGAACACAGAAGGAGCTTCTAAGTTGAAGAAATAGCCAGTAAGAAGTAGTACAATTTAAGTTTTAGTTGTCGATTATTCACTTTTTAGCCGGCTTTGGTGGCTTGGACATGACCTAGGACCTTAAGATTTTGCATGAAAGGAGGACTAGCAGCCGCGTTGCACGGGAGGATATGAAAAGTGTTCATATGCAGTAAAAACCTGAGAAATCCGTCCGTTTTCCTCATTTGTTATCGAATCGACTTAAAGCCAGATCGTCACATCGGCCGCTTTTCTCTCTGAGACGGTTACATTTATCGTCTGCAAAGCTATGTCGCGTGCTGCGCTATGCGGAGACACTAAAAGCACCATAGTCGAACACAGAAGGAGCTTCTAAGTTGAAGTAATAGCCAGTAAGAAGTAGTACAATTCAAGTTTTAGTTATCGATTATTCTTTTTTTAGCCGGCTTTGGTGGCTTGGACATGACCTAAGACCTTAAGATTTTGCATGAAAGGAGGACTAGCAGCCGCGTTGCACGGCAGAATGTGAAAAGTGTTCATATGTAGTAAAAACCTGAGAAATCCGTCCGGTTTCGTCTTTGTTATCGAATCGACTTAAAGCCAGATCGTCACATTCACTGCTTTTCTCTCTGAGACGGTTACATTTATCGTCTGCAAAGCTATGTCGCGTGCTGCGGTATGCGGAGACACTAAAAGCACCATAGTAGAACACAGAAGAAGCTTCTAAGTTGAAGTAATAGCCAGTAAGAAGTAGTACAATTCAAGATTTAGTTGTCGTTTGTTCACCTTTTAGCCGGCTTTGGTGGCTATGACATGACCTAGGACCTTAAGATTTTGCATGAAAGAAGGACTAGCAGCCGCTTTGCACGGGAGGATATGAAAAGTGTTCATACGCAGTAAAAACCTGAGAAATCCGTCCGTTTTCGTCATTTGTTATTGAATCGACTTAAAGCCAGATCGTCACATCGGCCGCTTTTCTCTCTGAGACGGTTACATTTATCGTCTGCAAAGCTATGTCGCGTGCTGCGCTATGCGGAGACACTAAAAGCAACATAGTCGAACACAGAAGGAGCTTCTAAGGTGAAGTAATAGCCAGTAAGTAGCAGTACAATTCAAGTTTTAGTTATCGATTATTCTTTTTTTAGCCGGCTTTGTTGGCTTGGACATGACCTAGGACCTTAAGATTTTGCATGAAAGGAGGACTAGCAGCCGCGTTGCACTGGAGAATGTGAAAAGTGTTCATATGTAGTAAAAACCTGAGAAATCCGTCCGTTTTCGTCATTTGTTATCGAATCGACTTAAAGCCAGATCGTCATATTGGCCGCTTTTCTCTCTGAGACGGTTACATTAATCGTCTGCAAAGCTATGTCGCGAACTGCGGTATGCGGAGACACTAAAAGCACCATAGTACAACACAGAAAAAGCTTCTAAGTTGAAGTAATAGCCAGTAAGAAGTAGTACAATTGAAGTTTTAGTTGTCGATTATTCACTTTTACTCGGCTTTGGTGGCTAGGACATGACCTAGGACCTTAAGATTTTGCATGAAAGGAGGACTAGCAGCCGCGTTGCACGGCAGAATGTGAAAAGTGTTCATATGTAGTAAAAACCTGAGAAATCCGTCCGTTTTCGTTATTTGTTATCGAATCGATTTAAGGCCAGATCGTCACATTGGCCGCTTTTCTCTCTGAGACCTTCACATTTATCGTCTGCAAAGCTATGTCGCGTGCTGCGGTGTGCGGAGACACTAAAAGCACCATAGTAGAACACAGAAGGAGCTTCTAAGTTGAAGTAATAACCAGTAAGAAGTAGTACAATTCAAGATTTAGTTGTCGATTGTTCACCTTTTAGCCGGCTTTGGTGGCTATGACATGAACTAGGACCTTAAGATTTTGGATGAAAGGAGGACTAGCAGCCGCGTTGCATGGGAGAATGTGAAATGTGTTCATATGTAGTAAAAACCTGAGAAATCCGTCCGTTTTCGTCATTTGTTATCGATTCGACTTAAAGCCAGATCGTCACATTGGCCGCTTTTCCCTCTGAGACGGTTAAATTTATCGTCTGCAAAGCTATGTCGCGTGCTGCGGTATGCGGAGACACTAAAAGCACCATAGTCGAACACAGAAGGAGCTTCTAAGTTGAAGAAATAGCCAGTAAGAAGTAGTACAATTTAAGTTTTAGTTGTCGATTATTCACTTTTTAGCCGGCTTTGGTGGCTTGGACATGACCTAGGACCTTAAGATTTTGCATGAAAGGAGGTCTAGCAGCCGCGTTGCACGGCAGAATGTGAAAAGTGTTCATATGTAGTAAAAACCTGAGAAATCCGTCCGTTTTCGTCCTTTGTTATCGAATCGACTTAAAGCCACATCGTCATATTGGCCGCTTTTCTCTCTGAGACGGTTACATTAATCGTCTGCAAAGCTATGTCGCGAACTGCGGTATGCGGAGACACTAAAAGCACCATAGTACAACACAGAAGAAGCTTCTAAGTTGAAGTAATAGCCAGTAAGAAGTAGTACAATTCAAGTTTTAGTTATCGATTATTCACTATTTAGCCGGCTTTGGAGGCTTGGACATGAGGTGGAACCTTAAGATTTTGCATGAAAGGAGGATTAGCAGCGGCGTTGCACGGGAGAATGTGAAAAGTGTTCATATGCAGTATAACCCTGAGAAATCCGTCCATTTTCGTCATTTGTTATCGATTCGACTTAAAGCCAGATCGTCACATTGGCCGCCTTTCTCTCTGAGACCGTTACATTTATCGTCTGCAAAGCTATGTCGCCTGCTACGGTATGCGGAGACACTAAAAGCACCATAGTAGAACACAGAAGAAGCTTCTATGTTGAAGTAATAGCCAGTAGGAAGTAGTACAAGTCAAGTGTTAGTTATCGATTATTCACTTTTTAGCCGGCTTTGGTGGCTGGGACATGACCTAGGACCTTAGGATTTTGCATGAAAGGAGGACTAGCAGCCGCGTTGCATGGGAGAATGTGAAAAGTGTTCATATGTAGTAAAAACCTGAGAAATCCGTCCGTTTTCGTCATTTTTTATCGAATCGACTTAAAGCCAGATCGTCACATTGGCCGCTTTTCTCTCTGAGACGGTTACATTTATCGTCTGCAAAACTATGTCGCGTGCTGCGGTATGCGGATACACTAAAAGCACCATAGTAGAACACAGAAGAAGCTTCTAAGTTGAAGTAATAGCCAGTAAGAAGTAGTACAATTCAAGTTTTAGTTATCGATTATTCACTTTTTAGCCGTCTTTGGTGGCTTGGACATGACCTAGGACCTTAAGATTTTGCATGAAAGGAGGACTAGCAGCTGCGTTGCATGGGAGAATGTGAAAAGTGTTCAAATGTAGTAAAAACCTGTGAAATCAGTCCGTTTTCGTCATTTGTTATCGAATCAACTTAAAGCCAGATCGTCACATTGGCCGCTTTTCTCTCTGAGACGTTTACGTTTATCGTCTGCAAAGCTATGTCAGGTGCTGCGGTATGCGGAAACACTAAAAGCACCATAGTAGAACACAGAAGAAGCTTCTAAGTTGTAGTAATAGCCAGTAAGAGGTAGTACAATTCAAGTTTTAGTTGTCGATTATTCACTTTTTAGCCGGCTTTGGTGGCTTGGACATGACCTAGGACCTTAAGATTTTGCATGAAAGGAGGACTAGCAGCCGCGTTGCACGGGAGAATGTGAAAAGTGTTCATATGTAGTAAAAACCTCAGAAATCCGTCCGTTTTCGTCATTTGTTATCGAATCGACTTAAAGCCAGATCGTGACATTGGCCGTTCTTCTCTCTGAAACGGTTTTATTTATCGTCTGCAAAGCTATGTCGCGTGTTGCGGTATGCCGAAATACTAAAAGCACCATAGTAGAACACAGAAGAAGCATCTAAGTTGAAGTAATAGCCAGTAAGAAGTAGTACAATTCAAGTTTTAGTTGTCGGTTATTCACTTTTTAGCCGGCTTTGGTTTCTTTGACGTTAGGTGGAACCTTAAGATTTTGCATGAAAGAAGGACTAGCAGCCGCGTTGCACGCGAGAATGTGAAAAGTGTTCATATGTAGTAAAAACCTGAGACATCCGTCCGTTTTCGTCATTTGTTATCGAATCGACTTAAAGCCAGATCGTCACATTGGCTGTTCTTCTCTCTGAAACGGTTACATTTATCGTCTGCAAAGCTATGTCGCGTGCTGCGGTATGCGGAAACACTAAAAGCACCATAGTAGAACACAGAAGAAGCTTCTAAGTTGAAGTAATAGCCAGTAAGAAGTAGTACAATTGAAGTTTTAGTTGTCGATTATTCACTTTTTAGCCGGCTTTAGTGGCTTGGACATGGCCTAGGACCTTAAGATTTTGCATGAAAGGAGGACTAGCAGCCGCGTTGCACGGGAGGATATGAAAAGTGTTCATATGCAGTAAAAACCTGAGAAATCCGTCCGTTTTCGTCATTTGTTGTCGAATCGACCTAAAGCCAGATCGTCACATTGGCCGCTTTTCTCTCTGAGACGGTTACATTTATCGTCTGCAAAGCTATGTCGCGTGCTGCGGTTTGCGGAGACACTAAAAGCACCATAGTAGAACACAGAAGAAACTTCTAAGTTGAAGTAATAGCCAGTAAGAAGTAGTACAATACAAGTTTTAGTTGTCGATTATTCACTTTTTAGCCGGCTTTGGTGGCTTGGACATGACTTAGGACCTTATGATTTTGCATGAAAGGAGGACTAGCAGCCGCGTTGCACGGGAGAATGTGAAAAGTGTTCATATGTAGTAAAAACCTGAGAAATCCGTCCGTTTTCGTCATTTGTTATGGAATCGACTTAAAGCCAGATCGTCACATTGGCCGTTCTGCTATCTGAAACGGTTTTATTTATAGTCTGCAAAGCTATGTCGCGTGCTGCCGTATGCCGAAACACTAAAAGCACCATAGTAGAACACAGAAGAAGCTTCTAATTTGAAGTAATAGCCAGTAAGTAGTAGTACAATTAAAGTTTTAGTTATCGATTATTCACTTTTTAGCCGGCTTTGGTGCCTTGGACATGAGGTGGAACCTTAAGATTTTGCATGAAGGGAAGACTAGCAGCCGCGTTGCACGGGAGAATGTGAAAAGTGTTCGTATGTAGTAAAAACCTGAGAAATTTATCCGTTTTCGTCATTTGTTATCGAATCGACTTAAAGCCAGATCGTCACATTGGCCGCTCTTCTCTCTGAAACGGTTACATTTATCGTCTGCAAAGCTATGTCGCGTGCTGCAGTATGCGGAAACACTAAAAGCACCATAGTAGAACACAGAAGAAGCTTCTAAGTTCAAGTATAAGCCAGTAAGAAGCAGTAAAATTCAAGTTGTAGTTATTGATTATTCACTTTTTGCCGGCTTTGGTGGCTTGGACATGAAGTGGAACCTTAAGATTTTGCATGAAAGTAGGACTAGCAGCCGCGTTGCACGGGAGAATGTGAAAAGTGTTCATATGTAGTAAACACCTGAGAAATCCGTCCGTTTTCGTCATTTGTTATCGAATCGACTTAAAGCCAGATCGTCACATTGGCCGCTTATCTCTCTGAGACGGTTACATTAATCGTCTGCAAAGCTATGCCACGTGCTGCGGTATGCGGAGACACTAAAAGCACCATATTAGAACACAGAAGAAACATGTAAGTTGAAGTAATAGCCAGTAAGAAGTAGTACAATTCAAGTTTTAGTTGTGGATTAATCACTTTTTAGCCGGCTTTGGTCGCTTGGACATGACCTAGGACATTAAGATTTTGCATGAAAGGAGGACTAGCCGCCGCGTTGCACGGGAGAATGTGAAAAGTGTTCATATGTAGTAAAAACCTGAGAAATCCGTCCGTTTTCGTCATTTGTTATGGAATCGATTTAAAGCCAGATCGTCACATTGGCCGCTCTTCTCTCTGAGACGGTTACATTTATCGTCTGCAAAGCTATGTCGCGTGCTGCGGTATGCGGAAACACAAAAAGCACCATAGTAGAACACAGAAGAAGCTTCTATGTTGAAGTAATAGCCAGAAAGAAGTAGTACAATTGAAGTTTTAGTTGTCGATTATTCACTTTTACCCGGCTTTGGTGGCTAGGACATGACCTAGGACCTTAAGATTTTCCATGAAAGGAGGACTAGCAGCCGCGTTGCACGGCAGAATGTGAAAAGTGTTCATATGTAGTAAAAACCTGAGAAATCCGTCCGTTTTCGTCATTTGTTATCGAATCGATTTAAAGCCAGATCGTCACATTGGCCACTTTTCTCTCTGAGACGGTTACATTTATCGTCTGCAAAGATATGTCGCGTGCTGCGGTGTGCGGAGACACTAAAAGCACCATAGTAGAACACAGAAGGAGCTTCTAAGTTGAAGTAATAGCCAGTAAGAAGTAGTACAATTCAAGATTTAGTTGTCGATTGTTCACTTTTTTGGCCGGCTTTGGTGGCTTGGACATGAAGTGGAACCTTAAGATTTTGCGTGAAAGTAGGACTAGCAGCCGCGTTGCACGGGAGAATTTGAAAAGTGTTCATGTGTAGTAAACACCTGAGAAATCCGTCCGTTTTCGTCATTTGTTATCGAATCGACTTAAAGCCAGATCGTCACATTGGCCGCTTTTCTCTCTGAGACGCTTACATTTATCGTGTGCAAAGCTATGTCGCGTGCTGCGGTATGCGGAGACACTAAAAGCACCATAGTAGAACACAGAAAAAGCTTCTAAGTTGAAGTAATAGCCAGTAAGAAGTAGTACAATTCAAGATTTAGTTATCGATTATTCACTTTTTAGCCGGCTTTGGTGGCTTGGACATGACCTAGGACCTTACGATTTTGCATGAAAGGATGTCTAGCAGCCGCGTTGCATGGGAGAATGTGAAAAGTGTTAATATTTAGTAAAAACCTGAGAAATCCGTCCGGTTTCGTCATTTGTTATCGAATCGACTTAAAGCCAGATCGTCACATTGGCCGCTTTTCTCTCTGAGACGGTTACATTTATCGTCTGCAAAGCTATGTCGCGTGCTGCGGTATGCGGAGACACTAAAAGCACCATAGTAGAACACAGAAGGAGCTTCTAAGTTGAAGTAATAGCCAGTAAGAAGTAGTACAATTCAAGTTTTGGTTGTCGATTATTCACTTTTTAGCCGGCTTTGGTGGCTTGGACATTACATAGGACATTAAGATTTTGCATGAAAGGAGGACTACCAGCCGCGTTGCACGGGAGAATGTGAAAAGTGTTCATATGTAGTAAAAACCTGAGATATCAGTCCGTTTTCGTCATTTGTTATCGAATCGACTTAAAGCCAGATCGTCACCTTGGCCGCTTTTCTGTCTGAGACGGTTACATTTATCGTCTGCAAAGCTATGTCGCGTGCTGCGATATGCGGAGACACTAAAAGCACCATAGTAGGACACAGAAGAAGCTTCTAAGTTGAAGCAATAGCCAGTAAGAAGTAGTACAATTCAAGTTTTAATTATCGATTATTCACTTTTTGGCCGGCTTTGGTATCTTGGATACGAACTAAGACATTAAGATTTTGCACGAAAGGAGGACTAGCAGCCGCGTTGCACGGGAGAATGTGAAAAGTGTTCATATGTAGTAAAAACCTGAGAAATCCGTCCGTTTTCGTCATTTGTTATCGAATCGACTTATAGCCAGATCGTCACATTTTCCTCTTTTCTCTCTGAGACGGTTACATTTATTGTCTGCAAAGCTATGTCGCGTGCTGCAGTATGCGGAAACACTAAAAGCACCATAGTAGAACACAGAAGAAACATCTAAGTTGAAGTAATAGCCAGTTAGAAGTAGTACAATTCAATTTTTAGTTATTGATTATTCACTTTTTAGCCGGATTTGGTGGCTTGGACATGAGGTGGAACCTTAAAATTTTGCATGAAAGGAGGACTAGCAGCCGCGTTGCACGGGAGAATGTAAAAAGTGTTCATATGTGGTAAAAATTTGAGAAATCCGTCCCTTTTCGTCATTTGTTATCGAATCGACTTAAAGCCAGATCGTTATATTGGCCGCTTTTCTCTCTGAGACGGTTACATTTATCGTGTGCAAAGCTATGTCGCGTGCTGCGGTATGCGGAGACACTAAAAGCACCATAGTAGAACACAGAAAAAGCTTCTAAGTTGAAGTAATAGCCAGTAAGAAGTAGTACAATTCAAGATTTAGATATCGATTATTCACTTTTTAGCCGGCTTTGGTGGCTTGGACATGACCTAGGACCTTAAGATCTTGCATGAAATGATGTCTAGCAGCCGCGATGCATCGGAGAATGTGAAAAGTTTTAATATTTAGTAAAAACCTGAGAAATCCGTCCGTTTTCGTCATTTGTTATCGAATCGACTTAAAGCCAGATCGTCACATTGGCCGCTTTCCTCTCTGAGACGGTTACATTTATCGTCTGCAAAGCTATGTCGCGTGCTGCGGTATGCGGAAACACTAAAAGCACCATAGTAGAACACAGAAGAAGCTTTTAAGTTTAAGCAATTGCCAGTAAGAAGTAGTACAATTCACGTTTTAGTTATCGATTATTCACCTTTTAGCCGGCTTTGGTGGCTTGGACATGAGGTGGAACCTTAAGATTTTGCATGAAAGTAGGACTAGCAGCCGCGTTGCACGGGAGAATGTGAAAAGTGTTCAGATGTAGTAAAAACCTGAGAAATCCGTGGGTTTTCGTCATTTGTTATAGTATCGACTTAAAGCCAGATAGTAACATTGGCCACTTTTCTCTCTGAAACAGTTACATTTATCGTCTGCAAAGCTATGTCACGTGCTGCGATATGCGGAGACACTAAAAGCACCATAGTAGAACACAGAAGAAGCTTCTAAATTGATGTGATAGCCAGTAAGAAGTAGTACAATTCAAGTTTTAGTTATTGATTATTCACTTTTTACCCGGCTTTGTTGGCTTGGACATGAGGTGGAACATTAAGATTTTGCATGAAAGTAGGACTAGCAGCCGTGTTGCACTGGAGAATGTGACAAGTGTTCATATGTAGTAAAAACCTGAGAAATCCGTCCGTTTTCGCCATTTGTTATCCAAATCGACTTAAAGCCAGATCGTCACATGGGGGGCTTTTCTCTCTCAGACGGTTACATTTATCGTCTGCAAAGCTATGTCGCGTGCTGCGGTATGCGGAGACACTAAAAGCACCATATTAGAACACAGAAGAAGCTTCTAAGTTGAAGTAATAGCCACTAAGAAGTAGTACAATTCAATTTTTAGTTATCGATTATTCACTTTTTAGCCGGCTTTGGTGGCTTGGACATGACTTAGGACCTTAAGATTTTGCATGAAAGTAGGACTAGCAGCCGCGTTGCACTGGAGAATGTGAAAAGTGTTCATGTGTAGTAAACACCTGAGTAATCCGTCCGTTTTCGTCATTTGTTATCGAACCGACTTAAAGCCAGATCATCACATTGGCCGCTCTTCTCTCTGAAACGTTTGTACTTATCGTCTGCAAAGCTATGTCGCGTGCTGCGGTATGCGGAGACACAATAAGCTCCATAGTAGAACACAGATGAAGCTTCTAAGTTGATGTAATAGCCAGTAAGAAGTAGTACATTTTAAGTTTTAGGTATTGATTATTGACTTTTTAGCTGGCTTTGGTGCCTTGGACATGAGCTAGGACTTTAAGATTCTGCATGAAAGGAGGACTAGCAGCCTCGTTGCACGGGAGAAAGTGAAAAGTGTTCATATGTAGTAAAAAACTGAGAAATCCGTCCGTTTTAGTCATTTGTTATCGAATCGATTTAAAGCCTGATCGTCACATTGGCCGCTCTTCTCACTGAAACGGTTACATTTATCGTCTGCAAAGCTATGTCGCGTGCTGCGGTATGCGGAAACACTAAAAGCACCATATTAGAACACAGAAGAAACTTGTAAGTTGAAGTAATAGCCAGTAAGAAGTAGTACAATTCAAGTTTTAGTTGTGGATTAATCACTTTTTAGCCGGCTTTGGTCGCTTGGACATGACCTAGGACCTTAAGATTTTGCATGAAAGGAAGACTAGCAGCCGCGTTGCACGGGAGAATGTGAAAAGTGTTCATATGTAGTAAAAACCTGAGAAATCCGTCCGTTTTCGTCATTTGTTACGGAATCGACTTAAAGCCAGATCGTCACATTGGCCGCTTTTCTCTCTGAGACGGTTACATTTATCGTCTGCAAAGCTAAGTCGCGTGCTGCGGTATGCGGAGACACTGAAAGCACCATAGTAGAACACAGAAAGAGCTCCTAAGTTGAAGTAATAGCCAGTAAGAAGTAGTACAATTCAAGTTTTAGTTGTCGATTATTCACTTTTTAGCCGGCTTTGGTGGCTTGGACATGACCTAGGACCTTAAGATTTTGCATGAAAGGAGTACTTGCAGCCGCGTTGCACGGGAGAATGTGAAATGTTTTCGTATGTTGTAAAAACCTGAGTAATCCGTCCGTTTTCGTCATTTGTTATCGAATCGACTTAAAGCCAGATCGTCAAATTGGCCGCTTTTCTCTCTGAAACAGTTACATTTATCGTCTGCAAAGCTATGTCACGTGCTGCGGTATGCGGAGACACTAAAAGCACCATAGTAGAACACAGAAGAAGCTTCTAAGTTGAAGTAATAGCCAGTAAGAAGTAGTACAATTCAAGTTTTAGTTATTGATTATTCACTTTTTTGGCCGGCTTTGGTGGCTTGGACATGAAGTGGAACCTTAAGATTTTGCATGAAAGTAGGACTAGCAGCCGCGTTGCACGGGAGAATTTGAAAAGTGTTCATGTGTAGTAAACACCTGAGAAATCCGTCCGTTTTCGTCATTTGTTATCGAATCGACTTAAAGCCAGATCGTCACATTGGCCGCTTTTCTCTCTGAGACGCTTACATTTATCGTGTGCAAAGCTATGTCGCGTGCTGCGGTATGCGGAGACACTAAAAGCACCATAGTAGAACACAGAAAAAGCTTCTAAGTTGAAGTAATAGCCAGCAACAAGTAGTACAATTCAAGCTTTAGTTATCGATTATTCACTTTTTAGCCGGCTTTGGTGGCTTGGACATGACCTAGGACCTTACGATTTTGCATGAAAGGATGTCTAGCAGCCGCGTTGCATGGGAGAATGTGAAAAGTGTTAATATTTAGTAAAAACCTGAGAAATCCGTCCGGTTTCGTCATTTGTTATGGAATCGACTTAAAGCCAGATCGTCACATTGGCCGCTTTTCTCTCTGAGACGGTTACATTTATCGTCTGCAAAGCTATGTCGCGTGCTGCGGTATGCGGAGACACTAAAAGCACCATAGTAGAACACAGAAGGAGCTTCTAAGTTGAAGTAATAGCCAGTAAGAAGTAGTACAATTCAAGTTTTGGTTGTCGATTATTCACTTTTTAGCCGGCTTTGGTGGCTTGGACATTACATAGGACATTAAGATTTTGCATGAAAGGAGGACTACCAGCCGCGTTGCACGGGAGAATGTGAAAAGTGTTCATATGTAGTAAAAACCTGAGATATCAGTCCGTTTTCGTCATTTGTTATCGAATCGACTTAAAGCCAGATCGTCACCTTGGCCGCTTTTCTGTCTGAGACGGTTACATTTATCGTCTGCAAAGCTATGTCGCGTGCTGCGATATGCGGAGACACTAAAAGCACCATAGTAGAACACAGAAGAAACTTCTAAGTTGAAGTAATAGCGAGTAAGAAGTAGTACAATTCAAGTTTTCAGTTGTCGATTATTCACTTTTTAGCCGGCTTTGGTGGCTTGGACATGACCTAGGACCTTAAGATTTTGCATGAAAGGAGGACTAGCAGCCGCGTTGCATGGGAGAATGTGAAAAGTGTTCATATGTAGTAAAAACCAGAGAAATCCGTCCGTTTTCGTCATTTGTCATCGAATCGACTTAAAGCCAGAACGTTATATTGGCCGCTTTTCTCTCTGAGACGGTTACATTTATCGTGTGCAAAGCTATGTCGCGTGCTGCGGTACGCGGAGACACTAAAAGCACCATAGTAGAACACAGAAAAAGCTTCTAAGTTGAAGTAATAGCCAGTAAGAAGTAGTACAATTCAAGATTTAGTTATCGATTATTCACTTTTTAGCCGGCTTTGGTGGCTTGGACATGACCTAGGACCTTAAGATTTTGCATGAAAGGATGTCTAGCAGCCGCATTGCATGGTAGAATTTGAAAGGTGTTAATATTTAGTAAAAACCTGAGCAATCCGTCCGGTTTCGTCATTTGTTATCGAATCGACTTAAAGCCAGATCGTTACATTGGGGGCTTTTCTCTCTGAGACGGTTACATTTATCGTCTGCAAAGCTATGTCGCGTGCTGCGGTATGCGGAGACACTAAAAGCACCATAGTAGAACACAGAAGAAGCTTCTAAGTTAAAGTAATAGCCAGTAAGAAGTAGTACAATTCAAGTTTTAGTTATCGATTATTCACTTTTTAGCCGGCTTTGGTGTCTTGGACATCAAATAGGACCTTAAGATTTTGCATAAAAGGAGGACTAGCAGCCGCGTTGCATGAGAGAATGTACAAAGTGTTCATTTGTAGTAAAAACCTGAGAAATCCGTCCGTTTTCGTCATTTTTTATCGAATCGACTTATAGCCAGATCGTCACATTTTCCTCTTTTCTCTCTGAGACGGTTACATTTATTGTCTGCAAAGCTATGTTGCGTGCTGCAGTATGCGGAAACACTAAAAGCACCATAGTAGAACACAGAAGAAACATCTAAGTTGAAGTAATAGCCAGTAAGAAGTAGTACAATTCAATTTTTAGTTATTGATTATTCACTTTTTAGCCGGATTTGGTGGCTTGGACATGAGGTGGAACCTTAAGATTTTGCATGAAAGGAGGACTAGCAGCCGCGTTGCACGGGAGAATGTGAAAAGTGTTCATATGTGGTAAAAACCTGAGAAATCCGTCCGTTTTCATCATTTGTTATCGAATCGACTTAGAGCCAGATCGTCACATTGGCTGCTTTTCTCTCTGAGACGGTTACATTTATCGTCTGCAAAGCTATGTCGCGTGCTGCGGTATGCGGAGACACTAAAAGCACCATATTAGAACACAGAAGAAGCTTCTAAGTTGAAGTAATAGCCAGTAAGAAGTAGTACAATTCAATTTTTAGTTATCGATTATTCACTATTTAGCCGGCTTTGGTGGCTTGGACATGACTTAGGACCTTAAGATTTTGCATGAAAGTAGGACTAGCAGCCGCGTTGCACAGGAGAATGTGAAAAGCGTTCATGTGTAGTAAACACCTGAGAAATCCGTCCGTTTTCGTCATTTGTTATTGAATCGACTTAAAGCCAGATCGTCACATTGGCCGCTTTTCTGTCTGAGACGGTTACATTTATCGTCTGCAAAGCTATGTCGCGTGCTGCGATATGCGCAGACAGTAATAGCACCATAGTAGAACACAGAAGAAACTTCTAAGTTGAAGTAATAGCCAGTAAGAAGTAGTACAATTCAAGTTTTACATGTCGATTATTCACTTTTTAGCCGGCTTTGGTGGCTTGGACATGACCTAGGACCTTAAGATTTTGCTTGAAAGGAGGACTAGCAGCCGCGTTGCACGGGAGAATGTGAAAAGTGTTCATATGTAGTAAAATTTTGAGAAATCCGTCCATTTTCGTCATCTGTTATCGAATCGACTTAAAGCCAGATCGTTATATTCGCCGCTTTTCTCTCTGAGACGGTTACATTTATCGTGTGCAAAGCTATGTCACGTGCTGCGGTATGCGCAGACACTAAAAGCACCATAGTAGAACACAGAAAAAGCTTCTAAGTTGAAGTAATAGCCAGTAAGAAGTAGTACAATTCAAGATTTAGTTATCTATTATTCACTTTTTAGCCGGCTTTGGTGGCTTGGACATGACCTAGGACCTTAAGATCTTGCATGAAATGATGTCTAGCAGCCGCGATGCATCGGAGAATGTGAAAAGTGTTAATATTTAGTAAAAACCTGAGAAATCCGTCCGTTTTCGTCATTTGTTATCGAATCGACTTAAAGCCAGATCGTCACATTGGCCGCTTTCCTCTCTGAGACGGTTACATTTATCGTCTGCAAAGCTATGTCGCGTGCTGCGGTGTGCGGAAACACTAAAAGCGCCATAGTAGAACACAGAAGAAGCTTTTAAGTTTAAGCAATAGCCAGTAAGAAGTAGTACAATTCACGTTTTAGTTATCGATTATTCACCTTTTAGCCGGCTTTGGTTGCTTGGACATGACCTAGGACCTTAAGATTTTGCATGAAAGGAGGACTAGCAGCTGCGTTGCACGGGAGAATGTGAAAAGTGTTCATATGTAGTAAAAACCTGAGAAATCCGTCCGTTTTCGTCATTTGTTATCGAATCGACTTAAAGCAAGATCGTCATATTGGCCGCTTTTCTCTCTGAGACGGTTACATTAATCGTCTGCAAAGCTATGTCGCGTGCTGCGGTATGCGGAGACACTAAAAGCACCATAGTAGACCATAGAAGAAGCTTATAAGTTGAAGTAATAGCCAGTAAGAAGTAGTACAATTCAAGTTTTAGTTATCGATTATTCACTTTTACCCGGCTTTGGTGGCTTGGACATGAGGTGGAACCTTAAGATTTTGCCTGAAAGTAGGACTAGCAGCCGTGTTGCACTGGAGAATGTGACAAGTGTTCATATGTAGTAAAAACTTGAGAAATCCGTCCGTTTTCGTCATTTGTTATCGAATCGATTTAAAGCCAGATCGTCACATTGGGGGCTTTTCTCTCACAGACGGTTACATTTATCGTCTGCAAAGCTATGTCGCGTGCTGCGATATGCGGAGACAGTAATAGCACCATAGTAGAACACAGAAGAAACTTCTAAGTTGAAGTAATAGCCAGTAAGAAGTAGTACAATTCAAGTTTTAGTTGTCGATTATTCACTTTTTAGCCGGCTTTGGTGGCTTGGACATGACCTAGCACCTTAAGATTTTGCATGAAAGGAGGTCTAGCAGCGGCGTTGCACGGGAGAATGTGAAAAGTGTTCATATGTAGTAAAAACCTGAGAAATCCGTCCGTTTTCGTCATTTGCTATCCAATCGACTTAAAGCCAGATCGTTATATTGGCCGCTTTTCTCTCTGAGACGGTTACATTTATCGTGTGCAAAGCTATGTCGCGTGCTGCGGTATGCGGAGACACTAAAAGCACCATAGTAGAACACAGAAAAAGCTTCTAAGTTGAAGTAATAGCCAGTAAGAAGTAGTACAATTCAAGATTTAGTTATCGATTATTCACTTTTTAGCCGGCTTTGGTGGCTTGGACATGACCTAGGACCTTAAGATTTTGCATGAAATGATGTCTAGCAGCCGCGTTGCATGGGAGAATGTGAAAAGTGTTAATATTTAGTAAAAACCTGAGAAATCCGTCCTTTTTCGTCATTTGTTATCGAATCGACTTAAAGCCAGATCGTCACATTGGCCGCTTTCCTCTCTGAGACGGTAACATTTATCGTCTGCAAAGCTATGTCGCGTGCTGCGGTATGCGGAAACACTAAAAGCACCATAGTAGAACACAGAAGAAGCTTTTAAGTTTAAGCAATAGCCAGTAAGAAGTAGTACAATTCACGTTTTAGTTATCGATTATTCACCTTTTAGCCGGCTTTGGTTGCTTGGACATGACCGAGGACCTTAAGATTTTGCATGAAAGGAGGACTAGCAGCTGAGTTGCACGGGAGAATGTGAAAAGTGTTCATATGTAGTAAAAACCTGAGAAATCCGTCCGTTTTCGTCATTTGTTATCGAATCGACTTAAAGCCAGATCGTCACATTATCAGCTCATCTCTCTGAAACGGTTGTACTTATCGTCTGCAAAGCTATGTCGCGTGCTGCGGTATGCGGAGACACTAAAAGCACCATAGTAGAACACAGAAGAAGCTTCTAAGTTGCAGTAATAGCCAGTAAGAAGTAATACAATTCAAGTTTTAATTGTCGGTTATTCACATTTTAGCCGGCTTTGTTTGTTGGACATGACCTAGGACCTTAAGATTTTGCATGAAAGGAGGATTAGAAGCCGCGTTGCACGGAAGAATGTGAAAAGAGTTCATATGTAGTAAAATCCTGAGAAATCCGTTCGTTTTCGTCATTTGTTATCGAATCGACTTAAAGCCAGATCGTCATATTGGCCGCTTTTCTCTCTGAGGCGGTTACATTAATCGTCTGCAAAGCTATGTCGCGTGCTGCGGTATGCGGAGACACTAAAAGCACCATAGTAGAACATAGCAGAAGCTTATAAGTTGATGTAATAGCCAGTAAGAAGTAGTACAATTCAAGTTTTAGTTATTGATTATTCACTTTTTAGCCGGCTTTGGTGGCTTGGACATGAGGTGGAACCTTAAGATTTTGCATGAAAGTAGGACTAGCAGCCGTGTTGCACTGGAGAATGTGACAAGTGTTCATATGTAGTAAAAACCTGAGAAATCCGTCCGTTTTCGCCATTTGTTATCAAATCGACTTAAAGCCAGATCGTCACATTGGGGGCTTTTCTCTCTGAGACGGTTACATTTATCGTCTGCAAAGCTATGTCGCGTGCTGCGGTATGCGGAGACACTAAAAGCACTATAGTAGAACGCAGAAGAAGCTTCTAAGTTAAAGTAATAGCCAGTAAGATGTAGTACAATTCAAGTTTTTGTTATCGATTATTCACTTTTTAGCCGGCTTTGGTGCCTTGGACTTGACCTAGGACCTTAAGATTTTGCATAAAAGGAGGACTAGCAGCCGCGTTGCATGAGAGAATTTGCAAAGTGTTCATTTGTAGTTAAAACCTGAGAAATCCGTCCGTTTTCGTCATTTGTTATCGAATCGACTTAAAGCCAGATCGTCACTTTGGTCGCTTTTCTCTCTGAGACGGTTACTTTTATCGTCTGCAAAGCTATTCCGCGTGCTGCGGTATGCGGAAATACTAAAAGCACCATAGTAGGACACAGAAGAAGCTTCTAAGTTGAAGCAAAAACAAGTAAGAAGTAGTACAATTCAAGTTTTAATTATCGATTATTCACTTTTTAGCCGGCTTTGGTGGCTTGGATATGACCTAGGACATTAAGATCTTGCACGAAAGGAGGACTAGCAGCCGCGTTGCACGGGATAATGTGAAAAGTGTTCATATGTAGTAAAGACCTGAGAAATCCGTCCGGTTTCGTCATTTGTTATCGAATCGACTTATAGCCAGATCGTCACATTGGCCTCTTTTCTCTCTGAGACGGTTACATTTATCGTCTGCAAAGCTATGTCGCATGCTGCGGTATGCGGAGACACCAAAAGCACCATAGTAGACCACAGAAGAAACTTCTAAGTTGAAGTAATAGCCAGTAAGAAGTAGTACAATTCATTTTTTTGTTATTGATTATTCACTTTATAGCCGGATTTGGTGGCTTGGACATGAGGTGGAACCTTAAGATTCTGCATGAAAGGAGGACTAGCAGCAGCGTTGCACGGGAGAATGTGAAAAGTGTTCATATGTGGTAAAAACCTGAGAAATCCGTCCGTTTTCGTCATTTGTTATCGAATCGACTTAAAGCCAGATCGTCACATTGGCTGCTTTTCTCTCTGAGACGGTTACATTTATCGTCTGCAAAGATATGTCGCGTGCTGCGGTATGCGGAGACACTAAAAGCAGGATAATAGAACACAGAAGAAGCTTCTAAGTTGAAGTAATAGCCAGTAAGAAGTAGTACAATTCAATTTTTAGTTATCGATTATTCACTTTTTAGCCGGCTTTGGTGGCTTGGACATGACATAGGACCTTAAGATTTTGCATGAAAGTAGGACTAGCAGCCGCGTTGCACGGGAGAATGTTAAAACTGTTCATGTGTAGTAAACACCTGAGAAATCCGTCCGTTTTCGCCATTTGTTATCGAACCGACTTAAAGCCAGATCGTCACATTGGCCGCTTTTCTCTCTGAGACGGTTACATTTATCGTCTGCAAAGCTATGTCGCGTGCTGCGGTATGCGGAGACACTAAAAGCGCCATATTAGCACACAGAAGAAGCTTCTAAGTTGAAAATAATAGCCAGTAAGAAGTAGTACAATTCAAATTTAGTTGTCGATTATTAACTTTTTAGCCGGCTTTGGTGGCTTGAACATGACCTAGGACCTTAAGATTTCGCATGAAAGGAGGACTAGCAGCCACGTTGCACGGGAGAATGTGAAAAGTGTTCATATGTAGTAAAAACCTGAGAAATCCGTCCGTTCTCTTCATATGTTATCGAATCGACTTAAAGCCAGATCGTCACATTGGCCGCTCATCTCTCTGAAACGGTTGTACTTATCGTCTGCAAAGCTATGTCGCGTGCTGCGGTATGCGGAGACACTAAAATCCACATAGTAGAACACAGAAGAAGCTTCTAAGTTGAAGTAATAGCCAGTAAGAAGTAGTACAATTCAAGTTTTATTTGTCGATTATTCACTTTTTAGCCGGCTTTGGTGGCTTGGACATGACCTAGGAACTTAAGATTTTGCATAAAAGGAGGACTAGCAGCCGCGTTGCATGGGAGAATGTGAAAAGTGTTCATATGTAGTAAAAACCTGAGAAATCCGTCCGTTTTCGTCTTTTGTTATCGAATCGACTTATAGCCAGATCGTCACACTGGCCTCTTTTCTCTCTGAGACGGTTACATTTATCGTCTGCAAAGCTATGTCGCGTGCTGCGGTATGCGGAGACACTAAAAGCACCATAGTAGAACACAGAAGATACTTCTAGGTTGAAATAATAGCCAGTAAGAAGTAGTACAATTCAAGTTTTAGTTATCGATTGTTCAATTTTTAGCCGGCTTTGGTGGCTTGGATATGACTTAGGACATTAAGATTTTGCACGAAAGGAGGACTAGCAGCCGCGTTGCACGGGAGAATGTGAAAAGTGTTCATATGTAGTAAAAACCTGAGAAATCCGTCCGTTTTCGTAATTTGTTATCGAATCGACTTATAGTAAGATCGTCACATTGGCCTCTTTTCTCTCTGAGACGGTTACATTTATCGACTGCAAAGCTATGTCGAGTGCTGCGGTATGCGGAGACACTAAAAGCACCATAGTAGAACACAGAAGAACTTCTAAGCTGAAGTAATAGCCAGTAAGAAGTAGTACAATTCAAGATTTAGTTGTCGATTATTCACTTTTTAGCCGGCTTTGGTGGCTTGGACATGACTTAGGACCTTAAGATTTTGCATGAAAGGAGGTCTAGCAGCCACGTTGCACGGGAGAACGTGAAAAGTGTTCATATGTAGTAAAAACCTGACAAATCCGTCCGTTTTCATCATTTGTTATCGAATCGATTTAAAGTCAGATCGTCATATTGGCCGCTTTTCTCTCTTAGACGGTTACATTTATCGTCTGCAAAGCTATGTCGCGTGCTGCGGTATGCGGAGACACTAAAATCACCATAGTAGAACACAGAAGAAGCTTCTAAGTTGAAGTAATAGACAGTAAGATGTAGTACAATTCAAGTTGTAGTTATTGATTATTCACTTTTTAGCCGGATTTGGTGCCCTGGTTATGAGGTGGAACCTTAAGATTTTGCATGAAATGAGGACTAGCAGCCGCGTTGCGGTATGCGGAGACACTAAAAGCACCATAGTAGAACACAGAAGAAGCTTCTAAGTCGGAGTAATAGCCAGTAAGCAGTAGTACAATTCAAGTTTTAGTTGTCGATTATTCACTTTTTAGCCGGCTTTGGTGGCTTGGACATGAGGTGGAACCTTAAGATTTTGCATGAAAGGAGGACTAGCAGCCGCGTTGCACGGGAGAATGTGAAAAGTGCTCATATGTAGTAAAAACCTGAGAAATCCGTCCGTTTTCGTTATTTGTTATCGAATCGACTTATAGCCAGATCGTGACATTGGCCTCTTTTCTCTCTGAGACGGTCACATTTATCGTCTGCAAAGCTATGTCGCGTGCTGCGGTATGCGGAAACACTAAAAGCACCATAGTAGAACTCAGAAGAAGCTTCTAAGTTGAAGTAATAGCCAGTAAGAAGTAGTACAATTCAAGTTTTAATTATCGATTATTCACTTTTTAGCCGGCTTTGGTGGCTTGGATATGACCTAGGACATTAAGATTTTGAACGAAAGGAGGACTAGCAGCCGCGTTGCACGGGAGAATGTGAAAAGTGTTCATATGTAGTAAAAACCTGAGAAATCCGTCCGTTTTCGTCATTTGTTATCGAATCGACTTAAAGCCAGATCGTCACATTGGCCACTTTCCTCTCTGAGACGGTTACATTTATCGTCTGCAAAGCTATGTCGCGTGCTGCGGTATGCTGAAACACTAAAAGCACCACAGTAGAACACAGAAGAAGCTTCTAAGTTGAAGTAATAACCAGTAAGAAGTAGTACAATTCAATTTTAGTTGTCGATTATTCATTTCATAGCCGGCTTTGGTGGCTTGGAAATGACCTAGGACCTTAAGATTTTGCATGAAAGGAGGACTAGCAGCCGCGTTGCACGGGAGAATGTGAAAAGTGTCCATATGTAGTAAAAACCTCAGAAATCCGTCCGTTTTCGTCATTTGTTATCGAATCGACTTAAAGCCAGATCGTCACATTGGCCGCTTTTCTCTCTGAGACGGTTACATTTATCGTCTGCAAACCTATATCGCGTGCTGCGGTATGCGGAGACACTAAAAGCACCATAGTAGAACACAGAAGAAGCTTCTAAGTAATAGCCAGTAAGAAGTAGTGCAATTCAAGTTTTAGTTGTCGATTATTCACTTTTTAGCCGGCTTTGGTGGCTTGGACATGAGGTGGAACCTTAAGATTTTGCATAAAAGGAGGACTAGCAGCCGCGTTGCACGGGAGAATGTGAAAAGTGTTCATATGTAGTAAAAACCTGAGAAATCCGTCCGTTTTCGTCATTTGTTATCGAATCGACTTAAAACCAGATCGCCACATTGGCCGCATTTCTCTCTGAGGCGGTTACATTTATCGTCTGCAAAGCTATGTCGCGTGCTGCGGTATGCGGAGACACTAAAAGCACCATAGTAGAACACACAAGAAGCTTCTAGGTTGAAATAATAGCCAGTAAGAAGTAGTACAATTCAAGTTTTAGTTATCGATTATTCACTTTTAGCCGGCTTTGGTGGCTTGGACATGAGGTGGAACCTTCAGATTTTGCATGAAAGCAGGACTAGCAGCCGCGTTGCACGGGAGAATGTGAAAAGTGTTCATATGTAGTAAAAACCTGAGAAATCCGTCCGGTTTCGTCATTTGTTATCGAATCGACTTATAGCCAGATCGTGACATTGGTCTCTTTTCTCTCTGAGACGGTTACATTTATCGTCTGCAAAGCTATGTCGCGTGCTGCGGTATGCGGAAACACTAAAAGCACCATAGTAGAACTCAGAAGAAGCTTCTAAGTTGAAGTAATAGCCAGTAAGAAGTAGTACAATTCAAGTTTTAATTATCGATTATTCACTTTTTAGCCGGCTTTGCTGGCTTGGATATGACCTAGGACATTAAGATTTTGCACGAAAGGAGGACTAGCAGCCGCGTTGCACGGGAGAATGTGAAAAGTGTTCATATGTAGTAAAAACCTGAGAAATCCGTCCGTTTTCGTCATTTGTTATCGAATCGACTTATAGCCAGATCGTCACATTGGTCACTTTTCTCTCTGAGACGGTTACATTTATCGTCTGCAAAGCTATGTCGCGTGCTGCGGTATGCGGAGACACTAAAAGAACCATAGTAGAACACCGAAGAAACTTCTAAGTTTAAGTAATAGCCAGTAAGAAGTAGTACAATTCAAGTTTTAGTTGTCGATTATTCACTTTTTAGCCGGCTTTGGTGGCTTGGACATGACCTAGGACCTTAAGATTTTGCATGAAAGGAGGACTAGCAGCCGCGTTGCACGGGAGAATGTGAAAAGTGTTCATATGTAGTAAAAACCTGACACATCCGTCCGTTTTCATCATTTGTTATCGATTCGACTTAAAGCCAGATCGTCATATTTGTCGCTTTTCTCTCTTAGACGGTTACATTTATCGTCTGCAAAGCTATGTCGCGTTCTGCGGCATGCGGGGACACTAAAAGCACCATAGTAGAACACAGAAGAAGATTCTAAGTTGAAGTAATAGACAGTAAGATGTAGTACAATTCAAGTTTTAGTTATTGATTATTCACTTTTTAGCCGGATTTGGTGGCTTGGACATGAGTTGGAACCTTAAGATTTTGCATGAAAGGAGGACTAGCAGCCGCGTTACACGGGAGAATGTGAAAAGTGTTCATATGTAGTAAAAACCTGAGAAATCCGTCCGGTTTCGTCATTTGTTATCGAATCGACTTAAAGCCAGATCGTCATATTGGCCGCTTTTCTCTCTGAGGCGGTTACATTAATCGTCTGCAAAGCTATGTCGCGTGCTGCGGTATGCGGAGACACTAAAAGCACCATAGTAGAACATAGCAGAAGCTTATAAGTTGATGTAATAGCCAGTAAGAAGTAGTACAATTCAAGTTTTAGTTATTGATTATTCACTTTTTAGCCGGCTTTGGTGGCTTGGACATGAGGTGGAACCTTAAGATTTTGCATGAAAGTAGGACTAGCAGCCGTGTTGCACTGGAGAATGTGACAAGTGTTCATATGTAGTAAAAACCTGAGAAATCCGTCCGTTTTCGCCATTTGTTATCAAATCGACTTAAAGCCAGATCGTCACATTGGGGGCTTTTCTCTCTGAGACGGTTACATTTATCGTCTGCAAAGCTATGTCGCGTGCTGCGGTATGCGGAGACACTAAAACCACTATAGTAGAACGCAGAAGAAGCTTCTAAGTTAAAGTAATAGCCAGTAAGATGTAGTACAATTCAAGTTTTAGTTATCGATTATTCACTTTTTAGCCGGCTTTGGTGCCTTGGACTTGACCTAGGACCTTAAGATTTTGCATAAAAGGAGGACTAGCAGCCGCGTTGCATGAGAGAATTTGCAAAGTGTTCATTTGTAGTTAAAACCTGAGAAATCCGTCCGTTTTCGTCATTTGTTATCGAATCGACTTAAAGCCAGATCGTCACTTTGGTCGCTTTTCTCTCTGAGACGGTTACTTTTATCGTCTGCAAAGCTATTCCGCGTGCTGCGGTATGCGGAAATACTAAAAGCACCATAGTAGGACACAGAAGAAGCTTCTAAGTTGAAGCAAAAACAAGTAAGAAGTAGTACAATTCAAGTTTTAATTATCGATTATTCACTTTTTAGCCGGCTTTGGTGGCTTGGATATGACCTAGGACATTAAGATCTTGCACGAAAGGAGGACTAGCAGCCGCGTTGCACGGGATAATGTGAAAAGTGTTCATATGTAGTAAAGACCTGAGAAATCCGTCCGGTTTCGTCATTTGTTATCGAATCGACTTATAGCCAGATCGTCACATTGGCCTCTTTTCTCTCTGAGACGGTTACATTTATCGTCTGCAAAGCTATGTCGCATGCTGCGGTATGCGGAGACACCAAAAGCACCATAGTAGACCACAGAAGAAACTTCTAAGTTGAAGTAATAGCCAGTAAGAAGTAGTACAATTCATTTTTTTGTTATTGATTATTCACTTTATAGCCGGATTTGGTGGCTTGGACATGAGGTGGAACCTTAAGATTCTGCATGAAAGGAGGACTAGCAGCAGCGTTGCACGGGAGAATGTGAAAAGTGTTCATATGTGGTAAAAACCTGAGAAATCCGTCCGTTTTCGTCATTTGTTATCGAATCGACTTAAAGCCAGATCGTCACATTGGCTGCTTTTCTCTCTGAGACGGTTACATTTATCGTCTGCAAAGATATGTCGCGTGCTGCGGTATGCGAAGACACTAAAAGCAGGATATTAGAACACAGAAGAAGCTTCTAAGTTGAAGTAATAGCCAGTAAGAAGTAGTACAATTCAATTTTTAGTTATCGATTATTCACTTTTTAGCCGGCTTTGGTGGCTTGGACATGACATAGGACCTTAAGATTTTGCATGAAAGTAGGACTAGCAGCCGCGTTGCACGGGAGAATGTTAAAACTGTTCATGTGTAGTAAACACCTGAGAAATCCGTCCGTTTTCGCCATTTGTTATCGAACCGACTTAAAGCCAGATCGTCACATTGGCCGCTTTTCTCTCTGAGACGGTTACATTTATCGTCTGCAAAGCTATGTCGCGTGCTGCGGTATGCGGAGACACTAAAAGCGCCATATTAGCACACAGAAGAAGCTTCTAAGTTGAAAATAATAGCCAGTAAGAAGTAGTACAATTCAAATTTAGTTGTCGATTATTAACTTTTTAGCCGGCTTTGGTGGCTTGAACATGACCTAGGACCTTAAGATTTCGCATGAAAGGAGGACTAGCAGCCACGTTGCACGGGAGAATGTGAAAAGTGTTCATATGTAGTAAAAACCTGAGAAATCCGTCCGTTCTCTTCATATGTTATCGAATCGACTTAAAGCCAGATCGTCACATTGGCCGCTCATCTCTCTGAAACGGTTGTACTTATCGTCTGCAAAGCTATGTCGCGTGCTGCGGTATGCGGAGACACTAAAATCCACATAGTAGAACACAGAAGAAGCTTCTAAGTTGAAGTAATAGCCAGTAAGAAGTAGTACAATTCAAGTTTTATTTGTCGATTATTCACTTTTTAGCCGGCTTTGGTGGCTTGGACATGACCTAGGAACTTAAGATTTTGCATAAAAGGAGGACTAGCAGCCGCGTTGCATGGGAGAATGTGAAAAGTGTTCATATGTAGTAAAAACCTGAGAAATCCGTCCGTTTTCGTCTTTTGTTATCGAATCGACTTATAGCCAGATCGTCACATTGGCCTCTTTTCTCTCTGAGACGGTTACATTTATCGTCTGCAAAGCTATGTCGCGTGCTGCGGTATGCGGAGACACTAAAAGCACCATAGTAGAACACAGAAGATACTTCTAGGTTGAAATAATAGCCAGTAAGAAGTAGTACAATTCAAGTTTTAGTTATCGATTGTTCAATTTTTAGCCGGCTTTGGTGGCTTGGATATGACTTAGGACATTAAGATTTTGCACGAAAGGAGGACTAGCAGCCGCGTTGCACGGGAGAATGTGAAAAGTGTTCATATGTAGTAAAAACCTGAGAAATCCGTCCGTTTTCGTAATTTGTTATCGAATCGACTTATAGTAAGATCGTCACATTGGCCTCTTTTCTCTCTGAGACGGTTACATTTATCGACTGCAAAGCTATGTCGAGTGCTGCGGTATGCGGAGACACTAAAAGCACCATAGTAGAACACAGAAGAAACTTCTAAGCTGAAGTAATAGCCAGTAAGAAGTAGTACAATTCAAGATTTAGTTGTCGATTATTCACTTTTTAGCCAGCTTTGGTGGCTTGGACATGACTTAGGACCTTAAGATTTTGCATGAAAGGAGGTCTAGCAGCCACGTTGCACGGGAGAACGTGAAAAGTGTTCATATGTAGTAAAAACCTGACAAATCCGTCCGTTTTCATCATTTGTTATCGAATCGATTTAAAGTCAGATCGTCATATTGGCCGCTTTTCTCTCTTAGACGGTTACATTTATCGTCTGCAAAGCTATGTCGCGTGCTGCGGTATGCGGAGACACTAAAATCACCATAGTAGAACACAGAAGAAGCTTCTAAGTTGAAGTAATAGACAGTAAGATGTAGTACAATTCAAGTTGTAGTTATTGATTATTCACTTTTTAGCCGGATTTGGTGCCCTGGTTATGAGGTGGAACCTTAAGATTTTGCATGAAATGAGGACTAGCAGCCGCGTTGCGGTATGCGGAGACACTAAAAGCACCATAGTAGAACACAGAAGAAGCTTCTAAGTCGGAGTAATAGCCAGTAAGCAGTAGTACAATTCAAGTTTTAGTTGTCGATTATTCACTTTTTAGCCGGCGTTGGTGGCTTGGACATGAGGTGGAACCTTAAGATTTTGCATGAAAGGAGGACTAGCAGCCGCGTTGCACGGGAGAATGTGAAAAGTGCTCATATGTAGTAAAAACCTGAGAAATCCGTCCGTTTTCGTTATTTGTTATCGAATCGACTTATAGCCAGATCGTGACATTGGCCTCTTTTCTCTCTGAGACGGTCACATTTATCGTCTGCAAAGCTATGTCGCGTGCTGCGGTATGCGGAAACACTAAAAGCACCATAGTAGAACTCAGAAGAAGCTTCTAAGTTGAAGTAATAGCCAGTAAGAAGTAGTACAATTCAAGTTTTAATTATCGATTATTCACTTTTTAGCCGGCTTTGGTGGCTTGGATATGACCTAGGACATTAAGATTTTGAACGAAAGGAGGACTAGCAGCCGCGTTGCACGGGAGAATGTGAAAAGTGTTCATATGTAGTAAAAACCTGAGAAATCCGTCCGTTTTCGTCATTTGTTATCGAATCGACTTAAAGCCAGATCGTCACATTGGCCACTTTCCTCTCTGAGACGGTTACATTTATCGTCTGCAAAGCTATGTCGCGTGCTGCGGTATGCTGAAACACTAAAAGCACCACAGTAGAACACAGAAGAAGCTTCTAAGTTGAAGTAATAACCAGTAAGAAGTAGTACAATTCAATTTTAGTTGTCGATTATTCATTTCATAGCCGGCTTTGGTGGCTTGGAAATGACCTAGGACCTTAAGATTTTGCATGAAAGGAGGACTAGCAGCCGCGTTGCACGGGAGAATGTGAAAAGTGTCCATATGTAGTAAAAACCTCAGAAATCCGTCCGTTTTCGTCATTTGTTATCGAATCGACTTAAAGCCAGATCGTCACATTGGCCGCTTTTCTCTCTGAGACGGTTACATTTATCGTCTGCAAACCTATATCGCGTGCTGCGGTATGCGGAGACACTAAAAGCACCATAGTAGAACACAGAAGAAGCTTCTAAGTAATAGCCAGTAAGAAGTAGTGCAATTCAAGTTTTAGTTGTCGATTATTCACTTTTTAGCCGGCTTTGGTGGCTTGGACATGAGGTGGAACCTTAAGATTTTGCATAAAAGGAGGACTAGCAGCCGCGTTGCACGGGAGAATGTGAAAAGTGTTCATATGTAGTAAAAACCTGAGAAATCCGTCCGTTTTCGTCATTTGTTATCGAATCGACTTAAAACCAGATCGCCACATTGGCCGCATTTCTCTCTGAGGCGGTTACATTTATCGTCTGCAAAGCTATGTCGCGTGCTGCGGTATGCGGAGACACTAAAAGCACCATAGTAGAACACACAAGAAGCTTCTAGGTTGAAATAATAGCCAGTAAGAAGTAGTACAATTCAAGTTTTAGTTATCGATTATTCACTTTTAGCCGGCTTTGGTGGCTTGGACATGAGGTGGAACCTTCAGATTTTGCATGAAAGCAGGACTAGCAGCCGCGTTGCACGGGAGAATGTGAAAAGTGTTCATATGTAGTAAAAACCTGAGAAATCCGTCCGGTTTCGTCATTTGTTATCGAATCGACTTATAGCCAGATCGTGACATTGGTCTCTTTTCTCTCTGAGACGGTTACATTTATCGTCTGCAAAGCTATGTCGCGTGCTGCGGTATGCGGAAACACTAAAAGCACCATAGTAGAACTCAGAAGAAGCTTCTAAGTTGAAGTAATAGCCAGTAAGAAGTAGTACAATTCAAGTTTTAATTATCGATTATTCACTTTTTAGCCGGCTTTGCTGGCTTGGATATGACCTAGGACATTAAGATTTTGCACGAAAGGAGGACTAGCAGCCGCGTTGCACGGGAGAATGTGAAAAGTGTTCATATGTAGTAAAAACCTGAGAAATCCGTCCGTTTTCGTCATTTGTTATCGAATCGACTTATAGCCAGATCGTCACATTGGTCACTTTTCTCTCTGAGACGGTTACATTTATCGTCTGCAAAGCTATGTCGCGTGCTGCGGTATGCGGAGACACTAAAAGAACCATAGTAGAACACCGAAGAAACTTCTAAGTTTAAGTAATAGCCAGTAAGAAGTAGTACAATTCAAGTTTTAGTTGTCGATTATTCACTTTTTAGCCGGCTTTGGTGGCTTGGACATGACCTAGGACCTTAAGATTTTGCATGAAAGGAGGACTAGCAGCCGCGTTGCACGGGAGAATGTGAAAAGTGTTCATATGTAGTAAAAACCTGACACATCCGTCCGTTTTCATCATTTGTTATCGATTCGACTTAAAGCCAGATCGTCATATTTGTCGCTTTTCTCTCTTAGACGGTTACATTTATCGTCTGCAAAGCTATGTCGCGTTCTGCGGCATGCGGGGACACTAAAAGCACCATAGTAGAACACAGAAGAAGATTCTAAGTTGAAGTAATAGACAGTAAGATGTAGTACAATTCAAGTTTTAGTTATTGATTATTCACTTTTTAGCCGGATTTGGTGGCTTGGACATGAGTTGGAACCTTAAGATTTTGCATGAAAGGAGGACTAGCAGCCGCGTTACACGGGAGAATGTGAAAAGTGTTCATATGTAGTAAAAACCTGAGAAATCCGTCCGGTTTCGTCATTTGTTATCGAATCGACTTAAAGCCAGATCGTCACATTGGCCGCTTTTCTCTCTGGAACGGTTACATTTATCGTCTGCAAAGCTATGTCGCGTGCTGCGGTATGCGGAAACACTAAAAGCACCATAGTAGAACACAGAAGAAGCTTCTAAGTTGAAATAATAGCCAGTAAGAAGTAGTACAATTCAAATTTTAATTGTCGATTATTCACTTTTTAGCCTGCCTCGGTGGCTTGGACGTGACCAAGGAACTTAAGATTTTGCATGAAGGGAGGACTAGCAGTCGCGCTGCACGGGAGAATGTGAAACGTTTTCATATGTAGTAAAAACCTGAGAAATCCGTCCGTTTTCGTCATTTGTTATCGAATCGACTTAAAACCAGATCGCCACATTGGCCGCAATTCTCTCTGAGGCGGTTACATTTATCGTCTGCAAAGCTATGTCGCGTGCTGCGGTATGCGGAGACACCAAAAGCACCATAGTAGAACACACAAGAAGCTTCTAGGTTGAAATAATAGCCAGTAAGAAGTAGTACAATTCAAGTTTTAGTTATCGATTATTCACTTTTAGCCGGCTCTGGTGGCTTGGACATGAGGTGGAACCTTCAGATTTTGCATGAAAGCAGGACTAGCAGCCGCGTTGCACGGGAGAATGTGAAATGTGTTCATATGTAGTAAAAACCTGAGAAATCCGTCCGTTTTCGTCATTTGTTATCGAATCGACTTATAGCCAGATCGTGACATTGGCCTCTTTTCTCTATGAGACGGTTACATTTATCGTCTGCAAAGCTATGTCGCGTGTTGCGGTATGCGGAAACACTAAACGCACCATAGTAGAACTCAGAGGAAGCTTCTAAGTTGAAGTAATAGCCAGTAAGACGTAGTACAATTCAAGTTTTAATTATCGATTATTCACTTTTTAGCCGGGTTTTGTGGCTTGGATATGACCTACGACATTAAGATTTTGCACGAAAGGAGGACTAGCAGCCGCGTTGCACGGGAGAATGTGAAAAGTGTTCATATGTAGTAAAAACCTGAGAAATCCGTCCGTTTTCGTCATTTGTTATCGAATCGACTTATAGCCAGATCGTCACATTGGTCTCTTTTCTCTCTGAGACGTTTACATTTATCGTCTGCAAAGCTATGTCGCGTGCTGCGGTATGCGGAGACACTAAAAGCACCATAGTAGAACACCGAAGAAACTTCTAAGTTGAAGTAATAGCCAGTAAGAAGTAGTACAACTCAAGTTTTAGTTGTCGATTATTCACTTTTTAGCCGGCTTTGGTGGCTTGGACATGACCTAGGACCTTAAGATTTTGCATGAAAGGAGGCCTAGCAGCCGCGTTGCATGGGAGAATGTGAAAAGTGTTCATTTCTAGTAAAAACCTGAGAAATCCGTCCGTTTTCGTCATTTGTTATCGAATCGACTTAAAGCCAGATCGTCACTTTGGCCGCTTTTCTCTCTTAGACGGTTACATTTATTGTCTGCAAAGCTATGTCGCGTGCTGCGGTATGCGAAGACACTAAAAGCACCACAGTAGAACACAGAAGAAGCTTCTAAGTTGAAGTAATAGCCAGTAAGAAGTAGTACAATTCAAGTTTTAGTTGTCGATTATTCATTTTTAGCCGGCTTTGGTGGCTTGGATATGACCTAGAACGTTAAGATTTTGCATGAAAGAAGGACTAGCAGCCGCGTTGCACAGGAGAATGTGACAAGTGTTCATATGTAGTAAAGATCTGAGAAATCCGTCCGTTTTCGTCATTTGTTATCGAATCGACTTAAAGCCAGATCATCACATTGGCCGCTTTTCTCTCTGAGACGGTTACATTTATCGTCTGCATAGCTATGTCGCGTGCTGCGGTACGCGGAGACACTAAAAGCACCATAGTAGAACACAGAAGAAGCTTCTAAGTTGAAGTAATAGCCAGTAAGAAGTAGTACAATTCAAGTTTTAGTTGTCGATTATTCACTTTTTAGCCGGCTTTGGTGGCTTGGACATGTCCTAGGACCTTAAGATTTTGCATGAAAGGAGGACTAGCAGCCACGTTGCACGGAAGAATGTGAAAGGTGTTCATATGTAGTAAAAACCTGAGAAATCCGTCCGTTTTCGTCATTTGTTATCGAATCGACTTAAAGCCAGATCGTCACATTGGCCCCTTTTCTCTCTGAGACGGTTGTACTTATCGTCTGCAAAGCTATGTCGCGTGTTGCGGTATCCGGAGACACTAAAAGCTCCATAGTAGAACACAGATGAAACTTCTAAGTTGAAGTAATAGCCAGTAAGAAGTAGTACAATTCAAGTTTTAGTTGTCGATTATTCACTTTTTAGCCGGCTTTGGTGGCTTGGACATGACCTACGACCTTAAGATTTTGGATGAAAAGAGGACTAGCAGCCGCGTTGCAAGGGAGAATGTGAAAATTGTTCATATGTAGTAAAAACCTGAGAAATCCGTCCGTTTTCGTCATTTGTTATTGAATCGACTTAAAGGCAGATCATCACATTGGCCGCTTTTCTCTCTGAGACGGTTACATTTATCGTCTGCAAAGCTATGTCGCGTGCTGCGGTATGCGGAGACACTAAAAGCACCATAGTAAAACACAGATGAAGCTTCTAAGTTCAAGTAATAGCCAGTAAGAAGTAGTACAATTCAAGTTTTAGTTGTCGATTATTCACTTTTTAGCCGGCTTTGGTGGCTTGGAAATGACCTAGGACCTTAAGATTTTGCATGAAAGGAGGACTAGCAGCCGCGTTGCACGGGAGAATGTGAAAAGTGTCCATATGTAGTAAAAACCTCAGAAATCCGTCCGTTTTCGTCATTTGTTATCGAATCGACTGAAAGCCAGATCGTCACATTGGCCGCTTTTCTCTCTGAGACGGTTACATTTATCGTCTGCAAAGCTATGTCGCGTGCTGCGGTATGCGGAGACACTAAAAGCACCATAGTAAAACACAGATGAAGCTTCTAAGTTCAAGTAATAGCCAGTAAGAAGTAGTACAATTCAAGTTTTAGTTGTCGATTATTCACTTTTTAGCCGGCTTTGGTGGCTTGGAAATGACCTAGGACCTTAAGATTTTGCATGAAAGGAGGACTAGCAGCCGCGTTGCACGGGAGAATGTGAAAAGTGTCCATATGTAGTAAAAACCTCAGAAATCCGTCCGTTTTCGTCATTTGTTATCGAATCGACTGAAAGCCAGATCGTCACATTGGCCGCTTTTCTCTCTGAGACGGTTACATTTATCGTCTGCAAAGCTATGTCGCGTGCTGCGGTATGCGGAGACACTAAAAGCACCATAGTAGAACACAGAAGAAGCTTCTAAGTCGAAATAATAGCCAGTAAGAAGTAGTACAATTCAAGTTTTAGTTGTCGATTATTCACTTTTCAGCCGGCTTTGGTGGCTTGGACATGACCTAGGTCCTTACGATTTTGCATAAAAGGGGGACTAGCAGCCGCGTTGCACGGGAGAATGTGAAAAGTGTTCATATGTAGTAAAAACCTGAGAAATCCGTCCGTTTTCGTCATTTGTTATCGAATCGACTTATAGCCAGATCGTCACATTGGTCTCTTTTCTCTCTGAGACGGTTACATTTATCGTCTGCAAAGCTATGTCGCGTGCTGCGGTATGCGGAGACACTAAAAGCACCATAGTAGAACACCGAAGAAACTTCTAAGTTGAAGTAATAGCCAGTAAGAAGTAGTACAATTCAAGTTTTAATTATCGATTATTCACTTTTTAGCCGGCTTTGGTGGCTTGGATATGACCTAGGACATTAGGATTTTGCACGAAAGGAGGACTAGCAGCCGCGTTGCACGGGAGAATGTGAAAAGTGTTCATATGTAGTAAAAACCTGAGAAATCCGTCCGTTTTCGTCATTTGTTATCGAATCGACTTAAAGCCAGATCGTCACATTGTCCTCTTTTCTCTCTGAGACGGTTACATTTATCGTCTGCAAAGCTATGTCGCGTGCTGCGGTATGCGGAAACACTAAAAGCACCCTAGTAGAACTCAGAAGAAGCTTCTAAGTTGAAGTAATAGCCAGTAAGAAGTTGTACAATTCAAGTTTTAATTATCGATTATTCACTTTTTAGCCGGCTTTGGTGGCTTGGATATGACCTAGGACATTAGGATTTTGCACGAAAGGAGGACTAGCAGCCGCATTGCACGGGAGAATGTGAAAAGTGTTCATATGTAGTAAAAACCTGAGAAATCCGTCCGTTTTCGTCATTTGTTATCGAATCGACTTATAGCCAGATCGTCACATTGGTCTCTTTTCTCTCTGAGACGGTTACATTTATCGTCTGCAAAGCTATGTCGCGTGCTGCGGTATGCGGAAACACTAAAAGCACTATAGTAGAACACAGAAGAAGCTTCTAAGTTGAAGTAATAGCCAGTAAGAAGTAGTACAATTCAAGTTTTAGTTGTCGATTATTCACTTTTTAGCCGGCTTTGGTGGCTTGGACATGACCTAGGACCTTAAGATTTTCATCAAAGGAGGACTAGCAGCCGCGTTGCACGGGAGAATGTGAAAAGTGTTCATATGTAGTAAAAACCTGACAAATCCGTCCGTTTTTATCATTTGTTATCGATTCGACTTAAAGCCAGATCGTCATATTTGTCGCTTTTCTCTCTTAGACGGTTACATTTATCGTCTGCAAAGCTATGTCGCGTGCTGCGGTATGCGGAGACACTAAAAGCACCATAGTAGAACACAGAAGAAGCTTCTAAGTTGAAGTAATAGCCAGTAAGAAGTAGTACAATTTAAGTTTTAGTTGTCGATTATTCACTTTTTAGCCGGCTTTGGTGGCTTGGACATGACCTAGGACTTTAAGATTTTGCATGAAAGGAGGACTAGCAGCCGCGTTGCATGGGAGAATGTGAAAAGTGTTCATTTCTAGTAAAAACCTGAGAAATCCGTCCGTTTTCGTCATTTGTTATCGAATCGACTTAAAGCCAGATCGTCACTTTGGCCGCTTTTCTCTCTGAGACGGTTACATTTATTGTCTGCAAAGCTATGTCGCGTGCTGCGGTATGCGAAGACACTAAAAGCACCACAGTAGAACACAGAAGAAGCTTCTAAGTTGAAGTAATAGCCAGTAAGAAGTAGTACAATTCAAGTTTTAGTTGTCGATTATTCACTTTTTAGCCGGCTTTGGTGGCTTGGACATGACCTAGGTCCTTAAGATTTTGCATAAAAGGAGGACTAGCAGCCGCGTTGCACGGGAGAATGTGAAAAGTGTTCATATGTAGTAAAAACCTGAGAAATCCATCTGTTTTCGTCATTTGTTATCGAATCGACTTAAAGCCAGATCGTCACATTGGCCGCTTTTCTCTCTGAGACGGTAACATTTATCGTCTGCAAAGCTATGTCGCATGCTGCGGTATGCTGAAACACTAAAAGCACCATAGTAGAACACAGAAGTAGCTTCTAAGTTGAAGTAATAGCCAGTAAGTAGTAGTACAATTCAAGTTTTAGTTGTCGATTATTCACTTTTTAGCCGGCTTTGGTGGCTTGGACATGACCTAGCTCCTTAAGATTTTGCATAAAAGGAGGACTAGCAGCCGCGTTGCTTGGGAGAATGTGAAAAGTGTTCATTTGTAGTAAAAACCTGAGAAATCCGTCCGTGTTCGTCATTTGTTATCGAATCGACTTAAAGCCAGATCGTCACATTGGCCGCTTTTCTCTCTGAGACGGTTGTACTTATCGTCTGCAAAGCTATGTCGCGCGTTGCGGTATCCGGAGACACTAAAAGCACCATAGTAAAACACACAAGAAGCTTCTAAGTTGAAGTAATAGCCAGTAAGAAGTAGTACAATTCAAGTTTTAGTTGCCGATTATTCACTTTTTAGCCGGCTTTGGTGCCTTGGACATGACCTAGGACCTTAAGATTCTGCATGAAAGGAGGACTAGCAGCCGCGTTGCACGGGAGAATGTGAAAAGTGTTCGTATGTAGTGAAAACCTGAGAAATCCGTCCGTTTTCGTCATTTGTTATCGAATCGACTTAAAGCCAGATCGTCACATTGGCCGCTTTTCTCTCTGAGACGGTTACATTTATCGTCTGCAAAGCTATGTCGCACGCTGCGGTATGCGGAGACCCTAAAAGCACCATAGTAGAACACAGAAGAAGCTTCCAAGTTGAAATAATAGACAGTAAGAAGTAGTACAATTCAAGTTTTAGTTGTCGATTATTCACTTTCTAGCCGGCTTTGGTGGCTTGGACATGACCTAGGGCCTTAAGATTTTGCATGAAAGGAGGACTAGCATCCGCGTTGCACGGGAGAATGTGAAAAGTGTTCATATGTAGTAAAGACCTGAGAAATCCGTCAAGTTTCGTCATTTGTTATCGAATCGACTTAAAGCCAGATCGTCACATAGGCCGTTCTTCTCTCTCAAACGGTTACATTTATCGTCTGCATAGCTATGTCGCGTGCTGCGGTATGCGGAGACAATAAAAGCACTATAGTAGAACACAGAAGAAGCTTCTAAGTTGAAGTAAAAGCCAGTAAGAAGTAGTACAATTCATGTTTTAGTTGTCGATTATTCACTTTTTAGCCGGCTTTGGCGGCTTGGACATGACCTAGGACCTTAAGATTTTGCGTGAAAGGAGGACAAGCAGCCACGTTGCACTGGAGAATGTGAAAAGTGTTCATATGTAGTAAAAACCTGAAAAATCCGTCCGTTTTCGTCATTTGTTGTCGAATCGACTTAAAGCCAGATCGTCACATTGGCCGCTTTTCTCTCTGAGACGGTTGTACTTATCGTCTGCAAAGCTATGTCGCGTGTTGCGGTATGCTGAAACACTAAAAGCACCATAGTAGAACACAGAAGTAGCTTCTAAGTTGAAGTAATAGCCAGTAAGAAGAAGTACAAATCAAGTTTTAGTTGTCGATCATTCACTTTTTAGCCGGCTTTGGTGGCTTGGACATGAGGTGGAGCCTTAAGATTTTGCATGAAAGGAGGACTAGCATCCGCGTTGCACGGGAGAATGTGAAAAGTTTTCATATGTAGTAAAAACCTGAGAAATCCGTCCGTTTTCGTCATTTGTTATCGAATCGACTTAAAGCCAGATCGTCACATTGGCCGCTCTTCTCTCTGGAACGGTTACATTTATCGTCTGCAAACCTATGTCACGTGCTGCGGTATGCGGAGACACTAAAAGCACCATAGTAGAACACAGAAGAAGCTTCTAAGTTGAAGTAAAAGCCAGTAAGAATTAGTACAATTCATGTTTTAGTTGTCGATTATTCACTTTTTAGCCGGCTTTGGCGGCTTGGACATGACCTAGGACCTTAAGATTTTGCATGAAAGGAGGACTAGCAGCCTCGTTGCACTGGATAATGTGAAAAGTGTTCATATGTAGTAAAAACCTGAGAAATCCGTCCGTTTTCGTCATTTGTCATCGAATCGACTTAAAGCCAGATCGTCACATTGGCCGCTTTTCTCTCTGAGACGGTTACATTTATCGTCTGCAAAGCTATGTCGCGTGCAGCGGTATGCTGAAACACTAAAAGCACCATAGTAGAACACAGAAGTAGCTTCTAAGTTGAAGTAATAGCTAGTAAGTAGTAGTACAATTCAAGTTTTAGTTGTCGATTATTCACTTTTTAGCCGGCTTTGGTGGCTTGGACATGACCTAGGTCCTTAAGATTTTGCATAAAAGGAGGACTAGCAGCCGCGTTGCATGGGAGAATGTGAAAAGTGTTCATTTGTAGTAAAAACCTGAGAAATCCGTCCGTTTTCGTCATTTGTTATCGAATCGACTTAAAGCCAGATCGTCACATTGCGGCTTTTCTCTCTGAGACGGTTACATTTATTGTCTGCAAAGCTATGTCGCGTGCTGCGGTATGCGAAGACACTAAAAGCACCACAGTAGAACACAGAAGAAGCTTCTAAGTTGAAGTAATAGCCAGTAAGAAGTAGTACAATTCAAGTTTTAGTTGTCGATTATTCACTTTTTAGCCGGCTTTGGTGGCTTGGACATGACCTAGGTCCTTAGGATTTTGCATAAAAGGAGGACTAGCAGCCGCGTTGCACGGGAGAATGTGAAAAGTGTTCATATGTAGTAAAAACCTGAGAAATCCGTCTGTTTTCGTCATTTGTCATCGAATCGACTTTAAGCCAGATCGTCACATTGGCCGCTTTTCTCTCTGAGACGGTTACATTTATTGTCTGCAAAGCTATGTCGCGTGCTGCGGTATGCGAAGACACTAAAAGCACCACAGTAGAACACAGAAGAAGCTTCTAAGTTGAAGTAATAGCCAGTAAGAAGTAGTACAATTCAAGTTTTAGTTGTCGATTATTCACTTTTTAGGCGGCTTTGGTGGCTTGGACATGACCTAGGTCCTTAAGATTTTGCATAAAAGGAGGACTAGCAGCCGCGTTGCACGGGAGAATGTGAAAAGTGTTCATATGTAGTAAAAACCTGAGAAATCCATATGTTTTCGTCATTTGTTATCGAATCGACTTAAAGCCAGATCGTCACATTGGCCGCTTTTCTCTCTGAGACGGTTACACTTATCGTCTGCAAAGCTATGTCGCGTGCTGCGGTATGCTGAAACACTAAGAGCACCATAGTAGAACACAGAAGTAGCTTCTAAGTTGAAGTAATAGCCAGTAAGTAGTAGTACAATTCAAGTTTTAGTTGCCGATTATTCACTTTTTAGCCGGCTTTGGTGGCTTGGACATGACCTAGGTCCTTAAGATTTTGCATAAAAGGAGGACTAGCAGCCGCGTTGCATGGGAGAATGTGAAAAGTGTTCATTTGTAGTAAAAACCTGATAAATCCGTCCGTTTTCGTCATTTGTTATCGAATCGACTTAAAGCCAGATCGTCACATTGGCCGCTTTTCTCTCTGAGACGGTTGTACTTATCGTCTGCAAAGCTATGTCGCGCATTGCGGTATCCGGAGACACTAAAAGCACCATAGTAAAACACACAAGAAGCTTCTAAGTTGAAGTAATAGCCAGTAAGAAGTAGTACAATTCAAGTTTTAGTTGCCGATTATTCACTTTTTAGCCGGCTTTGGTTGCTTGGACATGACCTAGGACCTTAAGATTCTGCATGAAAGGAGGACTAGCAGCCGCGTTGCACGGGAGAATGTGAAAAGTGTTCATATGTAGTAAAAACCTGAGAAATCCGTCCGTTTTCGTCATTTGTTATCGAATCGACTTAAAGCCAGATCGTCACATTGGCCGCTTTACTCTCTGAGACGGTTACATTTATTGTCTGCAAAGCTATGTCGCACGCTGCGGTATGCGGAGACACTAAAAGCACCATAGTAGAACACAGAAGAAGCTTCCAAGTTGAAATAATAGACAGTAAGAAGTAGTACAATTCAAGTTTTAGTTGTCGATTATTCACTTTCCAGCCGGCTTTGGTGGCTTGGACATGACCTAGGGCCTTAAGATTTTGCATGAAAGGAGGACTAGCATCCGCGTTGCACGGGAGAATGTGAAAAGTGTTCATTTGTAGTAAAGACCTGAGAAATCCGTCCGGTTTCGTCATTTGTTATCGAATCGACTTAAAGCCAGATCGTCACATAGGCCGCTCTTCTCTCTCAAACGGTTACATTTATCGTCTGCAAAGCTATGTCGCGTGCTGCGGTATGCGGAGACAATAAAAGCACCATAGTAGAACGCAGAAGAAGCTTCTAAGTTGAAGTAAAAGCCAGTAAGAAGTAGTACAATTCATGTTTTAGTTGTCGATTATTCACTTTTTAGCCGGATTTGGCGGCTTGGACATGACCTAGGATCTTAAGATTTTGCGTGAAAGGAGGACAAGCAGCCACGTTGCACTGGAGAATGTGAAAAGTGTTCATATGTAGTAAATACCTGAGAAATCCGTCCGTTTTCGTCATTTGTTATCGAATCGACTTAAAGCCAGATCGTCACATTGGCCGCTTTACTCTCTGAGACGGTTACATTTATCGTCTGCAAAGCTATGTCGCGTGCTGCGGTATGCTGAAACACTAAAAGCACCATAGTAGAACACAGAAGTAGCTTCTAAGTTGAAGTAATAGCCAGTAAGTAGTAGTACAATTCAAGTTTTAGTTGTCGATAATTCACTTTTTAGCCGGCTTTGGTGGCTTGGACATGACCTAGGTCCTTAAGATTTTGCATAAAAGGAGGACTAGCAGCCGCGTTGCATGGGAGAATGTGAAAAGTGTTCATTGGTAGTAAAAACCTGAGAAATCTGTCCGTTTTCGTCATTTGTTATCGAATCGACTTAAAGCCAGATCGTTACATTGGCCGCTTTTCTCTCTGAGACGGTTGTACTTATCGTCTGCAAAGCTATGTCGCGTATTGCGGTATCCGGAGACACTAAAAGCACCATAGTAAAACACACAAGAAGCTTCTAAGTTGAAGTAATAGCCAGTAAGAAGTAGTACAATTCAAGTTTTAGTTGTCGGTTATTCTTTTTTTAGCCGGCTTTGGTGGCTTGGACATGACCTAGGACCTTAAGATTCTGCATGAAAGGGGGACTAGCAGCCGCGTTGCACGGGAGAATGTGAAAAGTATTCATATGTAGTAAAAACCTGAGAAATCCGTCCGTTTTCGTCATTTGTTATCGAATCGACTTAAAGCCAGATCGTCACATTGGCCGCTTTTCTCTCTGAGACGATTACATTTATCGTCTGCAAAGCTATGTCGCACGCTGCGGTATGCGGAGACACTAAAAGCACCATAGTAGAACACAGAAGAAGCTTCCAAGTTGAAATAATAGACAGTAAGAAGTAGTACAATTCATGTTTTAGATGTCAATTATTCACTTTTTAGCCGGCTTTGGCGGCTTGGACATGACCTAGGACTTTAAGATTTTGCGTGAAAGGAGGACAAGCAGCCACGTTGCACTGGAGAATGTGAAAAGTGTTCATATGTAGTAAAAACCTGAGAAATCCGTCCGTTTTCGTCATTTGTTATCGAATCGACTTAAAGCTAGATCGTCACATTGGCAGCTTTTCTCTCTGAGACGGTTGTACTTATCGTCTGCAAAGCTATGTCGCGTGTTGCGGTATGCTGAAACACTAAAAGCACCATAGTAGAACACAGAAGTAGCTTCTAAGTTGAAGTAATAGCCAGTAAGAAGTAGTACAATTCAAGTTTTACTTGTCGATCATTCACTTTTTAGCCGGCTTTGGTGGCTTGGACATGTCCTAGGAACTTAAGATTTTGCATTAAAGGAGGACTAGCAGCCACGTTGCACGGAAGAATGTGAAAAGTGTTCATATGTAGTAAAAACCTGAGAAATCCGTCCGTTTTCGTCATTTGTTATCGAAACGACTTAAAGCAATATCGTCACATTGGCCGCTCTTCTCTCTATAACGGTTACATTTATCGTCTGCAAAGCTATGTCGAATGCTGCGGTATGCGGAGACACTAAAAGCACCATCGTAGAACACAGAAGAAGCTTCCAAGTTGAAATAATAGACAGTAAGAAGTAGTAGAATTCATGTTTTAGTTGTCGATTATTCATTTCATAGCCGGCTGTGGTGGCTTGGACATGACCTAGGACCCTAAGATTTTGCATGAAAGGGGGACTAGCATCCGCGTTGCACGGGAGAATGTGAAAAGTGTTCATATGTAGTAAAGACCTGAGAAATCCGACCGGGTTCGTCATTTGTTATCGAATCGACTTAAAGCCAGATCGTCACATTGGCCGCTCTTCTCTCTCAAACGGTTACATTTATCGTCTGCAAAGCTATGTCGCGTGCTGCGGTATGCGGAGACAATAAAAGCACCATAGTAGAACACAGAAGAAGCTTCTAAGTTGAAGTAAAAGCCAGTAAGAAGTAGTACAATTCATGTTTTAGTTGTCGATTATTCACTTTTTAGCCGGCTTTGGCGGCTTGGACATGACCTAGGACCTTAAGATTTTGCGTGAAAGGAGGACAAGCAGCCACGTTGCACTGGAGAATGTGAAAAGTGTTCATATGTAGTAAAAACCTGAGAAATCCGTCCGTTTTCGTCATTTGTTATCGAATCGACTTAAAGCCAGATCGTCACATTGGCCGCTTTTTTCTCTGAGACGGTTGTACTTATCGTCTGCAAAGCTATGTCGCGTGTTGCGGTATGCTGAAACACTAAAAGCACCATAGTAGAACACAGAAGTAGCTTCTAAGTTGAAGTAATAGCCAGTAAGAAGTAGTACAATTCAAGTTTTAGTTGTCGATCATTCACTTTTTAGCCGGCTTTGGTGGGTTGGACATGACCTAGGACCTTAAGATTTTGCATGATAGGAGGACTAGCAGCCGCGTTGCACGGGAGAATGTGAAAAGTGTCCATATGTAGTAAAAACCTGAGAAATCCGTCCGTTTTCGTCATTTGTTATCGAATCGACTTAAAGCCAGATCGTCACATTGGCCGCTCTTCTCTCTTGAACGGTTACATTTAGCGTCTGCAAAGCTATGTCACGTGCTGCAGTATGCGGAGACACTAAAAGTACCATAGTAGAACACAGAAGAAGCTTCTAAGTTGAAGTAAAAGCCAGTAAGAATTAGTACAATTCATGTTTTAATTGTCGATTATTGACTTTTTAGCCGGCTTTGGCGGCTTGGACCTGACCTAGGACCTTAAGATTTTGTATGAAAGGAGGACTAGCAGCCTCGTTGCACTGGAGAATGTGAAAAGTGTTCATATGTAGTAAAAACCTGAGATATCCGTCCGTTTTCGTCATTTGTCATCGAATCGACTTAAAGCCAGATCGTCACATTGGCCGCTTTTCTCTCTGAGACGGTTGTACTTATCGTCTGCAAAGCAATGTCGCGTGCTGCGGTATGCGGAGACACTAAAAGCACCATAGTAGAACACAGATGAAACTTCTAAGTTGATGTAATAGCCAGTAAGAAGTAGTACAGTTCAAGTTTTAGGTATCGATTATTGACTTTTTACCCTTTTTTGTGCCTTGGACATGAGCGAGGAACATAAGATTTTGCATGGAAGGAGGACTAGCAGCTGCGTTGCACGGGAGAATTTGAAAAGTGTTCATATGTAGTAAACACCTGACAAATCCGTCCGTTTTCGTCATTTGTTATCGAATCGACTTAAAGCCAGATCGTCACATTGGCCGCTTTTCTCTCTGAGACGGTTACATTTATCGTCTGCAAACCAATGTCGCATGCTGCGGTATGCTGAAACAATAAAAGCAAGATAGTAGAACACAGAAGAAGCTTCTAAGTTGAAGTAATAGCCAGTAAGAAGTAGTACAATTCAAGTTTTAGTTGTCGATTATTCACTTTTTAGCCGGCTTTCGTGGCTTGGACATGACCTAGGACCTTAAGATTTTGCATGAAAGGAGGACTAGCAGCCGCGTTGCACTGGAGAATGTGAAAAGTGTTCATATGTAGTAAAAACCTGAGAAATCCGTCCGTTTCCTTCATTTGTTATCGATTCGACTTAAAGCCAGATCGTCACATTGGCCGCTCTTCTCTCTGAAACGGTTACATTTATCGTCTGCAAAGCTATGTCGCGTGCTGCGGTATGCGGAGACACTAAAAGCACCATAGTAGAACACAGAAGAAGCTTCTAAGTTGAAGTAAAAGCCAGTAAGAAGTAGTACAATTCAAGTTTTAGTTGTCGATTATTCACTTTTTAGCCGGCTTTGGTGGCTTGGACATGACCTAGGACCTTAAGATTTTGGATGAAATGAGGACTAGCAGCCGCGTTGCAGGGGAGAATGTGAAAATTGTTCATATGTAGTAAAAACCTGAGAAATTCGTCCGTTTTCGTCACTTGTTTTCGAATCATTTTAAAGCCAGAACGTCACATTGGCCGCTTTTCTCTCTGAGACGGTTACATTTATCGTCTGCAAACCTATGTCGCGTGCTGCGGTATGCTGAAACACTAAAAGCACCATAATAGAACACAGAAGTAGCCTCTAAGTTGAAGTAATAGCCAGTAAGAGGTAGTACAATTCAAGTTTTAGTTGTCGATTATTCACTTTTTAGCCGGCTGTGGTGGCTTGGACATGACCTAGGACCTTAAGATTTTGCATGAAAGGAGGACTAGCATCCGCGTTGCACGGGAGAATGTGAAAAGTGTTCATATGTAGTAAAAACCTGCTAAATCCGTCCGTTTTCGTCATTTGTTATCGAATCGACTTAAAGCCAGATCGTCACATTGGCCGCTCTTCTCTCTGGAACGGTTACATTTATCGTCTGCAAACCTATGTCACGTGGTGCGGTATGCGGAGACACTAAAAGCACCATAGTAGAACACAGAAAAAGCTTCTAAGTTGAAGTAAAAGCCAGTAAGAATTAGTACAATTCATGTTTTAGTTGTCGATTATTCACTTTTTAGCCGGCTTTGGCGGCTTGGACATGACCTAGGACCTTAAGATTTTGCATGAAAGGAGGACTAGCAGCCTCGTTGCACTGGAGAATGTGAAAAGTGTTCATATGTAGTAAAAACCTGAGAAATCCGTCCGTTTTCGTCATTTGTCATCGAATCGACTTAAAGCCAGATCGTCACATTGGCCGCTTCTCTCTCTGAGACGGTTGTACTTATCGTCTGCAAAGCTATGTCGCGTGCTGCGGTATGCGGAGACACTAAAAGCACCATAGTAGAACACAGATGAAACTTCTAAGTTGATGTAATGGCCAGTAAGAAGTAGTACAGTTCAAGTTTTAGGTATCGATTATTGACTTTTTACCCTTTTTTGTGCCTTGGACATGAGCGAAGAACATAAGATTTTGCATGAAAGGAGGACTAGCAGCTGCGTTGCACGGGAGAAGTTGAAAAGTGTTCATATGTAGTAAAAACCTGAGAAATCCGTCCGTTTCCGTCATTTGTTATCGATTCGACTTAAAGCCAGATCGTCACATTGGCCGCTCTTCTCTCTGAAACGGTTACATTTATCGTCTGCAAAGCTACATCGCGTGCTGCGGTATGCAGAGACACTAAAAGCACCATAGTAGAACACAGAAGTAGCTTCTAAGTTGAAGTAATAGCCAGTAAGAGGTAGTACAATTCAAGTTTTAGTTGTCGATTATTCAATTTTAGCCGGCTTTGGCGGCTTGGACATGACCTAGGACCTTAAGATTTTGCATGAAAGGAGGACTAGCAGCCACGTTGCACTGGAGAATGTGAAAAGTGTTCATATGTAGTAAAAACCTGAGAAATCCGACCGTTTTCTTCATTTGTTATCGAATCGACTTAAAGCCAGATCGTCACATTGGCCGCTCTTCTCTCTGAAACAGTTACATTTATCGTCTGCAAAGCTATGTCGCGTGCTGCGGTATGCGGAGACACTAAAAGCACCATAGTAAAACACAGAAGAAGCTTCTAAGTTGAAGTAAAAGCCAGTAAGAAGTAGTACAATTCATGTTTTAGTTGTCGATTATTCACTTTTTACCCTTTTTTGGTGCCTTGGGCATGAGCTAGGAACTTAAGATTTTGCATGGAAGGAGGACTAGCAGCCGCGTTGCACGGGAGAATTTGAAAAGTGTTCATATGTAGTAAACACCAGAGAAATCCCTCAATTTTCGTCATTTGTTATCGAATCGACTTAAAGACAGATCGTCACATTGGCCGCTCTTCTCTCTGAAACGGTTGTACTTATCGTCTGCAAAGCTACGTCGCGTGCCCAAGGTATGCGGAGACACTAAAAGCACCATAGTAGAGCACAGAAGAAGCTTCTAAGTTGATGTAATAGCCAGTAAGAAGTAGTATAATTCAAGTTATAGTTGTCGATTATTCACGTTTTGCCGACATTGTTGGCTTGGACATGACCAAGGAGCTTACGATTTTGCATGAAAAGAGGACTAGCAGCCGCGTTGCACGGGAGAATGTGAAAAGTGTTCATATGTAGTAAAAACCTGAGAAATTCGTCCGTTTTCGTCATTTGTTATCGAATCGACTTAAAGCCAGATCATCACATTGGCCGCTTTTCTCTCTGAGACGGTTACATTTATCGTCTGCAAAGCTATGTCGCGTGCTGCGGTATGCGGAGACACTAAAAGCACCATAGTAGAACACAGAAGAAACTTCTAAGTTGATGTAATAGCCAGTACGAAGTAGTACAATTCAAGTTTTAGGTATCGATTATTGACTTTTTACCCTTTTTTGGTGCCTTGGACAAGAGCTAGGAACTTAAGATTTTGCATGGAAGGAGGACTAGCAGCTGCGTTGCACGGGAGAATGTGAAAAGTGTTCATATATAGTAAACACCTGAGAAATCCGTCCGGTTTCGTCTTTGTTATCGAATCGACGTGAAGCCAGATCGTCATTTTGGCCGCTCTTCTCTCTGAAACGGTTGTACTTATCGTCTGCAAAGCTACGTCGCGTGCCCAAGGTATGCGGAGACACTAAAAGCACCATAGTAGAACACAGAAGAAGCTTCTAAGTTGATGTAATAGCCAGTAAGAAGTACTACAATTCAAGTTTTAGTTGTCGATTACACACTTTTTAGCCGACTTTGGTGGCTTGGACATGACCTAGGACCTTATGGTTTTGCACGAAAAGAGGACTAGGAGCCGCGTTGCACGGGAGAATGTGAAAAGTGTTCATATGTAGTAAAAACATGAGAATTCCGTCCGTTTTCGTCATTTGTTATCGAATCGTCTTAAAGCCAGATCGTCTCATTGGCCGCTCTTCTCTCTGAAACAGTTACATTTATCGTCTGCAAAGCTATGTCGCGTGCTGCGGTATGCGGAGACACTAAAAGCACCATAGTAGAACACAGAAGAAGCTTCTAAGTTGAAGTAAAAGCCAGTAAGAAGTAGTACAATTCATGTGTTAGTTGTCGATTATTCATTTTTTAGCCGGCTTTGGCGGCTTGGACATGACCTAGGACCTTAAGATTTTGCATGAAAGGAGGACTAGCAGCCACGTTGCACTGGAGAATGTGAAAAGTGTTCATATGTAGTAAAAACCTGAGAGATCCGTCCGTTTTCTTCATTTGTTATGGAATCGACTTAAAGGGAGATTGACACATTGGCCGCCGTTCTCTCTGAAACGGTTGTACTTATCGTCTGCAAAAATATGTCGCGTGCTGCGGTATGCGGAGACACTAAAAGCACCATAGTAGAACACCGATGAAACTTCTAAGTTGATGTAACAGCCAGTAACAAGTAGTACAATTCAAGTATTAGGTATCGATTATTGACTTTTTAGCTGGCTTTGGTGTCTTGGTCATGAGCTAGGACCTTAAGATTCTGCGTGAAAGGGGGACTAGCAGCCGAGTTGCACGGGAGAATGTGAAAAGTGTTCATATGTAGTAAAAACCTGAGAATTCCGTCCGTTTTCGTCATTTGTTATCGAATCGTCTTAAAGCCAGATCGTCACATTGGCCGCTTTTCTCTCTGAGACGGTTACATTTATCGTCTGCAAAGCTATGTCGCGTGCTGCGGTATGCGGAGACACTAAAAGCACCATAGTAGAACACAGAAGAAGCTTCTAAGTTGAAGTAAAAGCCAGTAAGAAGTAGTACAATTCATGTTTTAGTTGTCGATTATTCACTTTTTACCCTTTTTTGGTACCTTGGACATGAGCTAGGAACTTAAGATTTTGCATGGAAAGAGGACTAGCAGCTGCGTTGACGGGAGAATTTGAAAAGTGTTCATATGTAGAAAACACTTGAGAAATCCGTCCGTTTTCGTCATTTGTTATCGAATCGACTTAAAGCCAGATCGTCACATTGGCCGCTCTTCTCTCGGAAACGGTTGTACTTCTCGTCTGCAAAGCTAAGTCGCGTGCCCTCGGTATGCGGAGACACTAAAAGCACCATAGTAGAACACAGAAGAAGCTTCTAAGTTGATGTAATAGCCAGTAAGAAGCAGTACAATTCAAGTTTTAGTTGTCGATTATTCACTTTTTAGCCGACTTTGTTGGCTTGGACATGACCAAAGACCTTACGATTTGGCATGAAAAGAGGACTAGCAGCAGCGTTGCACGGGAGAATGTGACAAGTGTTCATATGTAGTAAAAACCTGAGAAATCCGTCCTGTATCGTCATTTGTTATCGAATCGACTTCTAGCCAGATCGTCACATTGGCCGCTTTTCTCTCTGAGACGGTTACATTTATCGTCTGCAAAGCTATGTCGCGTGCTGCGGTATGCGGAGACACTAAAAGCACCATAGTAGAACACAGAAGAAGCTTCTAAGTTGAAGTAATAGCCAGTAAGAAGTAGTACAATTCAAGATTTAGTTGTCGATTATTCACATTTTAGCCGTCTTTGGTGGCTTGGACATGACCTAGGACCTTAAGATTTTGCATGAAAGGAGGACTAGCAGCCGCGTTGCACGGGAGAATGTGAAAAGTGTTCATATGTAGTAAAAACCTGAGAAATCCGTCCGTTTTCGTCATTTGTTATCGAATCTACTTAAAGCCAGATGGTCACATTGGCCGCTCTTTTCCCTGGAACGGTTGTACTTATCGTCTGCAAAGCTAGTAGCGCGCTGCGGTATGCGGAGACACTAAAAGCACCATAGTAGAACACAGACGAAGCTTCGAAGTTGATGTAATAGCCAGTAAGAAGTAGTACAATTCAAGTTTTATGTATCGATTATTGACTTTTTAGCTGGCTTTGGTGCCTTGGACATGAGCTAGGACCTTAAGATTCTGCATGAAAGGAGGACTAGCAGCCGAGTTGCACGGGAGAATGTGAAAAGTGTTCATATGTAGTAAAAATCTGAGAAATCCGTCCGTTTACGTCATTTGTTATCGAATCAACTTAAAGCCAGATGGTCACATTGGCCGCTCTTCTCCCTGGAACGGTTGTACGTATCGTCTGCAAAGCTAGTAGCGCGCTGCGGTATGCGGAGACACTAAAAGCACCATAGTAGAACACAGACGAAGCTTCGAAGTTGATGTAATAGCCAGTAAGAAGTAGTACAATTCAAGTTTTATGTATCGATTATTGACTTTTTAGCTGGCTTTGGTGCCTTGGACATGAGCTAGGACCTTAAGATTCTGCATGAAAGGAGGACTAGCAGCCGAGTTGCACGGGAGAATGTGAAAAGTGTTCATATGTAGTAAAAATCTGAGAAATCCGTCCGTTTACGTCATTTGTTATCGAATCGACTTAAAGCCGGATCGTCACATTGGCCGCTCTTCTCTCTGAGACGGTTACATTTATCGTCTGCAAAGCTATGTCGCGTGCTGCGGTATGCGGAGACACTAAAAGCACCATAGTAGAACACAGAAGAAGCTTCTAAGTTGAAGTAAAAGCCAGTAAGAAGTAGTACAATTCATGTTTTAGTTGTCGATTATTCACTTTTTACCCTTTTTTGGTACCTTGGACATGAGCTAGGAACTTAAGATTTTGCATGGAAAGAGGACTAGCAGCTGCGTTGACGGGAGAATTTGAAAAGTGTTCATATATAGTAAACACCTGAGAAATCCGTCCGGTTTCGTCTTTGTTATCGAATCGACGTGAAGCCAGATCGTCATTTTGGCCGCTCTTCTCTCTGAAACGGTTGTACTTATCGTCTGCAAAGCTATGTCGCGTGCTGCTGTATGCGGAGACACTAAAATCACCATAGTAGAACACAGATGAAGCTTCTAAGTTGATGTAATAGCCAGTAAGAAGTAGTACACTTCAAGTTTTAGGTATCGATTTTTGACTTTTTAGCTGGCTTTGGTGCCTTGGACATGAGCTAGGAACTTAAGATTTTGCATGAAAGGAGGACTAGAAGCCGCGTAGCACGGGAGATTATGAAAAGTGTTCATATGTAGTTAAAACCTTAGAAATCCGTCCGTTTTCGTCATTTGTTATCGCATCGACTTAAAGCCAGATTGTCACATTTGCCGCTCTTCCGTCTGAAACGGTTACATTTATCGTATGCAACGCTATGTCGCGTGCTGCGGTATGTGGAGACACTAAAAGCACCATAGTAGAACACAGAAGAAGCTTCTAAGTTGATGTAATAGCCAGTAAGAAGTACTACAATTCAAGTTTTAGTTGTCGATTACACACTTTTTAGCCGACTTTGGTGGCTTGGACATGACCTAGGACCTTATGATTTTGCACGAAAAGAGGACTAGCAGCCGCGTTGCACGGGAGAATGTGAAAAGTGTTCATATGTAGTAAAAACATGAGAATTCCGTCCGTTTTCGTCATTTGTTATGGAATCGACTTAAAGCGAGATTGTCACATTGGCCGCCGTTCTCTCTGAAACGGTTGTACTTATCGTCTGCAAAAATATGTCGCGTGCTTCGGTATGCGGAGACACTAAAAGCACCATAGTAGAACACCGATGAAACTTCTAAGTTGATGTAACAGCCAGTAACAAGTAGTACAATTCAAGTATTAGGTATCGATTATTGACTTTTTAGCTGGCTTTGGTGCCTTGGACATATGCTAGGTCCTTAAGAATCTGCATGAAAGGAGGACTAGCAGCCGAGTTGCATCGGAGAATGTGAAAAGTGTTCATATGTAGTAATAACCTTAGAAATCCGTCCGCTTTCGGCATTTGTTATTGAATCGACTTAAAGCCGTATCGTCACATTGGCCGCTCTATCCACTGAAACGGTTACATTTATCGTCTGCAACGCTATGTCGCGTGCTGCGGTATGCGGAGACACTAAAAGAACCATAGTAGAACACAGATGATGCTTCTAAGTTGATGTAATAGCCAGTAAGAAGCAGTACAATTCAAATTTTAGGTATCGATTATTGACCTTTTACCCTTCTTTGGTGGCTTGGACATGAGCTAGGAACTTAAGATTTAGCGTGAAAGGAGGACTAGCAGCCGCGTTGCACGGGAGAATGTGAAAAGTGTTCATATGTAGTAAAAACCTGAGAAATCCGTCCGTTTTCGTCATTTGTTATGGAATCGACTTAAAGCCAGAAAGTCACATTGTCGGCTCTTCTGTCTGAAACGGTTGCATTTATCGTCTGCAAAGCTATGTCGCGTGCTGCGGTGTGCGGAGACACTAAAAGCACCATAGTAGAACGCAGATGAAGCTTCTAAGTTGATGTAATACCCAATAAGAAGTAGTACAATTCAAGTTTTAGTTACCTATTATTGACTTTTTTGCTGGCTTTGGTGCCTTGGACATGAGCTAGGAACTTAAGATTTTGCATAAAAGGGGGACTAGCAGCCCCGTTGCACGGGAGAATGTGAAAAGTGTTCATATGTAGTAAAAACCTGAGAAATCCGACCTTTTTCGTCATTTGTTATCGAATCGACTTAAAACCAGATCGCCACATTGGCCGCAATTCTCTCTGAGGCGGTTACATTTATCGTCTGCAAAGCTATGCCGCGTGCTGCGGTATGCGGAGACACTAAAAGCACCATAGTAGAACACACAAGAAGCTTCTAGGTTGAAATAATAGACAGTAAGAAGTAGTACAATTCAAGTTTTAGTTATCGATTATTCACTTTAGCCGGCTTTGGTGGCTTGGACATTTGGTGGAACCTTAAGATTTTGCATGAAAGCAGGACTACCAGCCGCGTTGCACGGGAGAATGTGAAAAGTGTTCATATGTAGTAAAAACCTGAGAAATCCGTCCGTTTTCGTCATTTGTTATCGAATCGACTTATAGCCAGATCGTCACATTGGCCTCTTTTCTCTCTGAGACGGTTACATTTATCGTCTGCAAAGCTATGTCGCGTGCTGCGGTATGCGGAAACACTAAAAGCACCCTAGTAGAACTCAGAAGAAGCTTCTAAGTTGAAGTAATAGCCAGTAAGAAGTTGTACAATTCAAGTTTTAATTATCGATTATTCACTTTTTAGCCGGCTTTGGTGGCTTGGATATGACCTAGGACATTAAGATTTTGCACGAAAGGAGGACTAGCAGCCGCGTTGCACGGGAGAATGTGAAAAGTGTTCATATGTAGTAAAAACCTGAGAAATCCGTCCGTTTTCGTCATTTGTTATCGAATCGACTTATAGCCAGATCGTCACATTGGTCTCTTTTCTCTCTGAGACGGTTACATTTATCGTCTGCAAAGCTATGTCGCGTGCTGCGGTATGCGGAGACACTAAAAGCACCATAGTAGAACACCGAAGAAACTTCTAAGTAGAAGTAAAAGCCAGTAAGAAGTAGTACAATTCAAGTTTTAGTTGTCGATTATTCACTTTTTAGCCGGCTTTGGTGGCTTGGACATGACCTAGGACCTTAAGATTTTGGATGAAAGGAGGACTAGCAGCCGCGTTGCACGGGAGAATGTGAAAATTGATCATATGTAGTAAAAACCTGAGAAATCCGTCCGTTTTCGTCACTTGTTTTCGAATCAACTTAAAGCCAGAACGTCACATTGGCCGCTTTTCTCTCTGAGACGGTTACATTTATCGTCTGCAAACCTATGTCGCGTGCTGCGGTATGCTGAAACACTAAAAGCACCATAGTAGAACACAGAAGTAGCCTCTAAGTTGAAGTAATAGCCAGTAAGATGTAGTACAATTCAAGTTTTAGTTGTCCATTATTCACTTTTTAGCCGGCTGTGGTGGCTTGGACATGACCTAGGACCTTAAGATTTTGCATGAAAGGAGGACTAGCATCCGCGTTGCACGGGAGAATGTGAAAAGTGTTCATACGTAGTAAAATTTGAGAAATCCGTCCGTTTTCGTCATTTGTTATCGAATCGACTTAAAGCCAGATCGTCACATTGGCCGCTCTTCTCTCTGGAACGGTTACATTTATCGTCTGCAAACCTATGTCACGTGGTGCGGTATGCGGAGACACTAAAAGCACCATAGTAGAACACAGAAGAAGCTTCTAAGTTGAAGTAAAAGCCAGTAAGAATTAGTACAATTCATGTTTTAGTTGTCGATTATTCACTTTTTAGCCGGCTTTGGCGGCTTGGACATGACCTAGGACCTTAAGATTTTGCATGAAAGGAGGACTAGCAGCCTCGTTGCACTGGAGAATGTGAAAAGTGTTCATATGTAGTAAAAACCTGAGAAATCCGTCCGTTTTCGTCATTTGTCATCGAATCGACTTAAAGCCAGATCGTCACATTGGCCGCTTCTCTCTCTGAGACGGTTGTACTTATCGCCTGCAAAGCTATGTCGCGTGCTGCGGTATGCGGAGACACTAAAAGCACCATAGTAGAACACAGATGAAACTTCTAAGTTGATGTAATAGCCAGTAAGAAGTAGTACAGTTCAAGTTTTAGGTATCGATTATTGACTTTTTACCCTTTTTTGTGCCTTGGACATGAGCGAAGAACATAAGATTTTGCATGGAAGGAGGACTAGCAGCTGCGTTGCACGGGAGAAGTTGAAAAGTGTTCATATGTAGTAAAAACCTGAGAAATCCGTCCGTTTCCGTCATTTGTTATCGATTCGACTTAAAGCCAGATCGTCACATTGGCCGCTCTTCTCGCTGAAACGGTTACATTTATCGTCTGCAAAGCTACATCGCGTGCTGCGGTATGCAGAGACACTAAAAGCACCATAGTAGAACACAGAAGTAGCTTCTAAGTTGAAGTAATAGCCAGTAAGAGGTAGTACAATTCAAGTTTTAGTTGTCGATTATTCACTTTTTAGCCGGCTTTGGCGGCTTGGACATGACCTAGGACCTTAAGATTTTGCATGAAAGGAGGACTAGCAGCCACGTTGCACTGGAGAATGTGAAAAGTGTTCATATGTAGTAAAAACCTGAGAAATCCTTCGTTTTCTTCATTTGTTATCGAATCGACTTAAAGCCAGATCGTCACATTGGCCGCTCTTCTCTCTGAAACAGTTACATTTATCGTCTGCAAAGCTATGTCGCGTGCTGCGGTATGCGGAGACACTAAAAGCACCATAGTAAAACACAGAAGAAGCTTCTAAGTTGAAGTAAAAGCCAGTAAGAAGTAGTACAATTCATGTTTTAGTTGTCGATTATTCACTTTTTACCCTTTTTTGGTGCCTTGGGCATGAGCTAGGAACTTAAGATTTTGCATGGAAGGAGGACTAGCAGCCGCGTTGCACGGGAGAATTTGAAAAGTGTTCATATGTAGTAAACACCTGAGAAATCCCTCAATTTTCGTCATTTGTTATCGAATCGACTTAAAGACAGATCGTCACATTGGCCGCTCTTCTCTCTGAAACGGTTGTACTTATCGTCTGCAAAGCTACGTCGCGTGCCCAAGGTATGCGGAGACACTAAAAGCACCATAGTAGAACACAGAAGAAGCTTCTAAGTTGATGTAATAGCCAGTAAGAAGTAGTATAATTCAAGTTATAGTTGTCGATTATTCACGTTTTGCCGACATTGTTGGCTTGGACATGACCAAGGAGCTTACGATTTTGCATGAAAAGAGGACTAGCAGCCGCGTTGCACGGGAGAATGTGAAAAGTGTTCATATGTAGTAAAAACCTGAGAAATCCGTCCGTTTTCGTCATTTGTTATCGAATCGACTTAAAGCCAGATCATCACATTGGCCGCTTTTCTCTCTGAGACGGTTACATTTATCGTCTGCAAAGCTATGACGCGTGCTGCGGTATGCGGAAACACTAAAAGCACCATAGTAGAACACAGAAGAAACTTCTAAGTTGATGTAATAGCCAGTACGAAGTAGTACAATTCAAGTTTTAGGTATCGATTATTGACTTTTTACCCTTTTTTGGTGCCTTGGACAAGAGCTAGGAACTTAAGATTTTGCATGGAAGGAGGACTAGCAGCTGCGTTGCACGGGAGAATGTGAAAAGTGTTCATATATAGTAAACACCTGAGAAATCCGTCCGGTTTCGTCTTTGTTATCGATTCGACGTGAAGCCAGATCGTCATTTTGGCCGCTCTTCTCTCTGAAACGGTTACATTTATCGTCTGCAAAGCTACATCGCGTGCTGCGGTATGCAGAGACACTAAAAGCACCATAGTAGAACACAGAAGTAGCTTCTAAGTTGAAGTAATAGCCAGTAAGAGGTAGTACAATTCAAGTTTTAGTTGTCGATTATTCACTTTTTAGCCGGCTTTGGCGGCTTGGACATGACCTAGGACCTTAAGATTTTGCATGAAAGGAGGACTAGCAGCCACGTTGCACTGGAGAATGTGAAAAGTGTTCATATGTAGTAAAAACCTGAGAAATCCTTCGTTTTCTTCATTTGTTATCGAATCGACTTAAAGCCAGATCGTCACATTGGCCGCTCTTCTCTCTGAAACAGTTACATTTATCGTCTGCAAAGCTATGTCGCGTGCTGCGGTATGCGGAGACACTAAAAGCACCATAGTAAAACACAGAAGAAGCTTCTAAGTTGAAGTAAAAGCCAGTAAGAAGTAGTACAATTCATGTTTTAGTTGTCGATTATTCACTTTTTAGCCTTTTTTGGTGCCTTGGGCATGAGCTAGGAACTTAAGATTTTGCATGGAAGGAGGACTAGCAGCCGCGTTGCACGGGAGAATTTGAAAAGTGTTCATATGTAGTAAACACCTGAGAAATCCCTCAATTTTCGTCATTTGTTATCGAATCGACTTAAAGACAGATCGTCACATTGGCCGCTCTTCTCTCTGAAACGGTTGTACTTATCGTCTGCAAAGCTACGTCGCGTGCCCAAGGTATGCGGAGACACTAAAAGCACCATAGTAGAACACAGAAGAAGCTTCTAAGTTGATGTAATAGCCAGTAAGAAGTACTACAATTCAAGTTTTAGTTGTCGATTACACACTTTTTAGCCGACTTTGGTGGCTTGGACATGACCTAGGACCTTATGATTTTGCACGAAAAGAGGACTAGCAGCCGCGTTGCACGGGAGAATGTGAAAAGTGTTCATATGTAGTAAAAACATGAGAATTCCGTCCGTTTTCGTCATTTGTTATCGAATCGTCTTAAAGCCAGATCGTCTCATTGGCCGCTCTTCTCTCTGAAACAGTTACATTTATCGTCTGCAAAGCTATGTCGCGTGCTGCGGTATGCGGAGACACTAAAAGCACCATAGTAGAACACAGAAGAAGCTTCTAAGTTGAAGTAAAAGCCAGTAAGAAGTAGTACAATTCATGTGTTAGTTGTCGATTATTCATTTTTTAGCCGGCTTTGACGGCTTGGACATGACCTAGGACCTTAAGATTTTGCATGAAAGGAGGACTAGCAGCCACGTTGCACTGGAGAATGTGAAAAGTGTTCATATGTAGTAAAAACCTGAGAGATCCGTCCGTTTTCTTCATTTGTTATGGAATCGACTTAAAGCGAGATTGTCACATCGGCCGCCGTTCTCTCTGAAACGGTTGTACTTATCGTCTGCAAAAATATGTCGCGTGCTGCGGTATGCGGAGACACTAAAAGCACCATAGTAGAACACCGATGAAACTTCTAAGTTGATGTAACAGCCAGTAACAAGTAGTACAATTCAAGTATTAGGTATCGATTATTGACTTTTTAGCTGGCTTTGGTGCCTTGGACATGAGCTAGGACCTTAAGATTCTGCGTGAAAGGGGGACTAGCAGCCGAGTTGCACGGGAGAATGTGAAAAGTGTTCATATGTAGTAAAAACCTGAGAATTCCGTCCGTTTTCGTCATTTGTTATCGAATCGTCTTAAAGCCAGATCGTCACATTGGCCGCTTTTCTCTCTGAGACGGTTACATTTATCGTCTGCAAAGCTATGTCGCGTGCTGCGGTATGCGGAGACACTAAAAGCACCATAGTAGAACACAGAAGAAGCTTCTAAGTTGAAGTAAAAGCCAGTAAGAAGTAGTACAATTCATGTTTTAGTTGTCGATTATTCACTTTTTACCCTTTTTTGGTACCTTGGACATGAGCTAGGAACTTAAGATTTTGCATGGAAAGAGGACTAGCAGCTGCGTTGACGGGAGAATTTGAAAAGTGTTCATATGTAGTAATAACCTTAGAAATCCGTCCGCTTACGGCATTTGTTATCGAATCGACTTAAAGCCAGATCGTCTCATTGGGCGCTCTCTTGTCTAAAACGGTTACATTTATCGTCTGCAAAGCAATGTCGCGTACTGCGGTATGCGGAGACACTAAAAGCTCCATAGTAGAACACAGATGAAACTTCAAATTTGATTTAATAGCTAGTAAGAAGTAGTACAATTGACGTTTTAGGTATCGATTTTTGACTTTTTTGCTGGCTTTTGTGCCATGGACATGAGCTAGGAACTTAAGATTTTGCACGAAAGGAGTACTAGCAGCCGCGTTGCGCGGGAGAATGTCAAAAGTGTTCATATTTAGTACAAACCTGAGAAATCCGTCCGTGTTCTTCATTTGTTATCGAATCGACTTAAAGCCAGACCGTCACATTGGCCGCTCTTCTCTCTGAAACGGTTGTACTTATCGTCTGCAAAGCTATGTCGCGTGCTGCTGTATGCGGAGACACTAAAAGCACCATAGTAGAACACAGATGAAGCTTCTAAGTTGATGTAATAGCCAGTAAGAAGTAGTACAATTCAAGTTTTAGGTATCGATTTTTGACTTTTTAGCTGGCTTTGGTGCCTTGGACATGAGCTAGGAACTTAAGATTTTGCATGAAAGGAGGACTAGAAGCCGCGTAGCACGGGAGATTATGAAAAGTGTTCATATGTAGTTAAAACCTTAGAAATCCGTCCGTTTTCGTCATTTGTTATCGAATCGACTTAAAGCCAGATTGTCACATTGGCCGCTCTTCCGTCTGAAACGGTTACATTTATCGTATGCAACGCTATGTCGCGTGCTGCGGTATGTGGAGACACTAAAAGAACCATAGTAGAACACAGATGAAGCTTCTAAGTTGATGTAATAGCCTGTAAGAAGCAGTACAAATCAAGTTTTAGGTATCGATTATTGACCTTTTACCCTTCTTTGGTGGCTTGGACATGAGCTAGGAACTTAAGATTTTGCACGAAAGGATTACTAGCAGCCGCGTTGCGCGGGAGAATGTCAAAAGTGTTCATATGTAGTAAAAACCTGAGAAATCCGTCCGTGTTCTTCATTTTTTATCGAATCGACTTAAAGCCAGATCGTCACATTGGCCGCTCTTCTCTCTGAAACGGTTGTACTTATCGTCTGCAAAGCTATGTCGCATGCTGCTGTATGCGGAGACACTAAAGGCACCATAGTAGAACACAGATGAAGCTTCTAAGTTGATGTAATAGCCAGTAAGAAGTAGTACAATTCAAGTTTTAGGTATCGATTTTTGACTTTTTAGCTGGCTTTGGTGGCTTGGACATGAGCTAGGAACTTAAGATTTTGCATGAAAGGAGGACTAGCAGCCGCGTTGCACGGGAGAATGTGAAAAGTGTTCATATGTAGTAAAAACCTGAGAAATCCGTCCGTTTTCGTCATTTGTTATCGAATCGACTTAAAGCCAGATCGTTACATTGGCGGCTCTTCTGTCTGAAACGGTTGCATTTATCGTCTGCAAAGCTATGTCGCGTGCTGCGGTGTGCGGAGACACTAATAGCACCATATTAGAACACAGACTAAGCTTCTAAGTTGATGTAATACCCAATAAGATGTAGTACAATTCAAGTTTTAGTTACCGATTATTGACTTTTTTGCTGGCTTTGGTGCCTTGGACATGAGCTAGGAACTTAAGATTTTGCATGAAAGGAGGACTAGCAGCCGCGTTGCACGGGAGAATGTGAAAAGTGTTCATATGTAGTAAAAGCCTTAGAAATCCGTCAGTTTTCGTCATTTGTTATCGAATCGACTTAAAGCCAGATCGCCACATTGGCCGCTCTTCTCTCTGAAACGGTTGTACTTATCGTCTGCAAAGTTATGTCGCCTGCTGCGGTGTGCGAAGACACTAATAGGTCCATAGTAGAACACAGATGAAACTTCTAAGTTGATGTAATAGCCAGTAAGAAGTAGTACAATTCAAGTTTTAAGTATCGATTATTGACTTTTTAGCTGGCTTTGGTGCCTTGGACGTGAGCTAGGTCCTTAAGAATCTGCATGAAAGGAGGACTAGCAGCCGAGTTGCATCGGAGAATGTGAAAAGTGTTCATATGTAGTAATAACCTTAGAAATCCGTCCGCTTTCGGCATTTGTTATTGAATCGACTTAAAGCCGTATCGTCACATTGGCCGCTCTATCCACTGAAACGGTTACATTTATCGTCTGCAAAGCTATGTCGCGTGCTGCTGTATGCGGAGACACTAAAAGCACCATAGTAGAACACAGATGAAGCTTCTAAGTTAATGTAATAGCCAGTAAGAAGTAGTACAATTCAAGTTTTAGGTATCGATTTTTGACTTTTTTGCTGGCTTTTGTGCCTTGGACATGAGCTAGGAACTTAAGATTTTGCACGAAAGGAGTACTAGCAGCCGCGTTGCGCGGGAGAATGTCAAAAGTGTTCATATGTAGTAAAAACCTGAGAAATCCGTCCGTGTTCTTCATTTGTTATCGAATCGACTTAAAGCCAGGTCGTCACATTGGCCGCTCTTCTCTCTGAAACGGTTGTACTTATCGTCTGCAAAGCTATGTCGCGTGCTGCTGTATGCGGAGACACTAAAAGCACCATAGTAGAACACAGATGAAGCTTCTAAGTTGATGTAATAGCCAGTAAGAAGTAGTACAATTCAAGTTTTAGGTATCGATTTTTGACTTTTTAGCTGGCTTTGGTGCCTTGGACATGAGCTAGGAACTTAAGATTTTGCATGAAAGGAGGACTAGAAGCCGCGTAGCACGGGAGATTATGAAAAGTGTTCATATGTAGTTAAAACCTTAGAAATCCGTCCGTTTTCGTCATTTGTTATCGAATCGACTTAAAGCCAGATTGTCACATTGGCCGCTCTTCCGTCTGAAACGGTTACATTTATCGTATGCAACGCTATGTCGCGTGCTGCGGTATGTGGAGACACTAAAAGAACGATAGTAGAACACAGATGAAGCTTCTAAGTTGATGTAATAGCCTGTAAGAAGCAGTACAAATCAAGTTTTAGGTATCGATTATTGACCTTTTACCCTTCTTTGGTGGCTTGGACATGAGCTAGGAACTTAAGATTTTGCACGAAAGGATTACTAGCAGCCGCGTTGCGCGGGAGAATGTCAAAAGTGTTCATATGTAGTAAAAACCTGAGAAATCCGTCCGTGTTCTTCATTTTTTATCGAATCGACTTAAAGCCAGATCGTCACATTGGCCGCTCTTCTCTCTGAAACGGTTGTACTTATCGTCTGCAAAGCTATGTCGCGCGCTGCTGTATGCGGAGACACTAAAAGCACCATAGTAGAACACAGATGAAGCTTCTAAGTTGATGTAATAGCCAGTAAGAAGTAGTACAATTCAAGTTTTAGGTATCGATTTTTGACTTTTTAGCTGGCTTTGGTGGCTTGGACATGAGCTAAGAACTTAAGATTTTGCATGAAAGGAGGACTAGCAGCCGCGTTGCACGGGAGAATGTGAAAAGTGTTCATATGTAGTAAAAACCTGAGAAATGCGTCCGTTTTCGTCATTTGTTATCGAATCGACTTAAAGCCAGATCGCCACATTGGCCGCTCTTCTCTCTGAAACGGTTGTACTTATCGTCTGCAAAGTTATGTCGCCTGCTGCGGTATGCGAAGACACTAATAGGTCCATAGTAGAACACAGATGAAACTTCTAAGTTGATGTAATAGCCAGTAAGAAGTAGTACAATTCAAGTTTTAAGTATCGATTATTGACTTTTTAGCTGGCTTTGGTGCCTTGGACATGAGCTAGGTCCTTAAGAATCTGCATGAAAGGAGGACTAGCAGCCGAGTTGCATCGGAGAATGTGAAAAGTGTTCATATGTAGTAATAACCTTAGAAATCCGTCCGCTTTCGGCATTTGTTATTGAATCGACTTAAAGCCGTATCGTCACATTGGCCGCTCTATCCACTGAAACGGTTACATTTATCGTCTGCAAAGCTATGTCGCGTGCTGCTGTATGCGGAGACACTAAAAGCACCATAGTAGAACACAGATGAAGCTTCTAAGTTAATGTAATAGCCAGTAAGAAGTAGTACAATTCAAGTTTTAGGTATCGATTTTTGACTTTTTTGCTGGCTTTTGTGCCTTGGACATGTGCTAGGAACTTAAGATTTTGCACGAAAGGAGTACTAGCAGCCGCGTTGCGCGGGAGAATGTCAAAAGTGTTCATATGTAGTAAAAACCTGAGAAATCCGTCCCTGTTCTTCATTTGTTATCGAATCGACTTAAAGCCAGATCGTCACATTGGCCGCTCTTCTCTCTGAAACGGTTGTACTTATCGTCTGCAAAGCTATGTCGCGTGCTGCTGTATGCGGAGACACTAAAAGCACCATAGTAGAACACAGATGAAGCTTCTAAGTTGATGTAATAGCCAGTAAGAAGTAGTACAATTCAAGTTTTAGGTATCGATTTTTGACTTTTTAGCTGGCTTTGGTGCCTTGGACATGAGCTAGGAACTTAAGATTTTGCATGAAAGGAGGACTAGAAGCCGCGTAGCACGGGAGATTGTGAAAAGTGTTCATATGTAGTAAAAACCTTAGAAATCCGTCCGTTTTCGTCATTTGTTATCGAATCGACTTAAAGCCAGATTGTCACATTGGCCGCTCTTCCGTCTGAAACGGTTACATTTATCGTATGCAACGCTATGTCGCGTGCTGCGGTATGCGGAGACACTAAAAGAACCATAGTAGAACACAGATGATGCTTCTAAGTTGATGTAATAGCCAGTAAGAAGCAGTACAATTCAAATTTTAGGTATCGATTATTGACCTTTTACCCTTCTTTGGTGGCTTGGACATGAGCTAGGAACTTAAGATTTAGCGTGAAAGGAGGACTAGCAGCCGCGTTGCACGGGAGAATGTGAAAAGTGTTCATATGTAGTAAAATCCTGAGAAATCCGTCCGTTTTCGTCATTTGTTATCGAATCGACTTAAAGCCAGATCGTCACATTGTCGGCTCTTCTGTCTGAAACGGTTGCATTTATCGTCTGCAAAGCTATGTCGCGTGCTGCGGTGTGCGGAGACCCTAAAAGAACCATAGTAGAACACAGATGAAGCTTCTAAGTTGATGTAATAGCCAGTAAGAAGTAGTACAATTCAAGTTTTAGGTATCGATTTTTGACTTTTTAGCTGGCTTTGGTGGCTTGGACATGAGCTAAGAACTTAAGATTTTGCATGAAAGGAGGACTAGCAGCCGCGTTGCACGGGAGAATTTGAAAAGTGTTCATATGTAGTAAAAACCTGAGAAATCCGTCCGTTTTCGTCATTTGTTATCGAATCGACTTAAAGCCAGATCGCCACATTGGCCGCTCTTCTCTCTGAAACGGTTGTACTTATCGTCTGCAAAGTTATGTCGCCTGCTGCGGTATGCGAAGACACTAATAGGTCCATAGTAGAACGCAGATGAAGCTTCTAAGTTGATGTAATACCCAATAAGAAGTAGTACAATTCAAGTTTTAGTTACCGATTATTGACTTTTTAGCTGGCTTTGGTGCCTTGGACATGAGCTAGGAACTTAAGATTTTGCATGAAAGGAGGAATAGCAGCCGCGTTGCACGGGAGAATGTGAAAAGTTTTCATATGTAGTAAAAGCCTTAGAAATCCGTCAGTATTCGTCATTTGTTATCGAATCGACTTAAAGCCAGATCGCCACATTGGCCGCTCTTCTCTCTGAAACGGTTGTACTTATCGTCTGCAAAGCTATGTCGCGTGCTGCTGTATGCGGAGACACTAAAAGCACCATAGTAGAACACAGATGAAGCTTCTAAGTTGATGTAATAGCCAGTAAGAAGTAGTACAATTCAAGTTTCAGGTATCGATTTTTGACTTTTTAGCTGGCTTTGGTGGCTTGGACATGAGCTAGGAACTTAAGATTTTGCATGAAAGGAGGACTAGCAGCCGCGTTGCACGGGAAAATTTGAAAAGTGTTCATATGTAGTAAAAATCTGAGAAATCCGTCCGTTTTCGTCATTTGTTATCGAATCGACTTAAAGCCAGATCGTTACATTGGCGGCTCTTCTGTCTGAAACGGTTGCATTTATCGTCTGCAAAGCTATGTCGCGTGCTGCGGTGTGCGGAGACACTAATAGCACCATATTAGAACACAGACTAAGCTTCTAAGTTGATGTAATACCCAATAAGATGTAGTACAATTCAAGTTTTAGTTACCGATTATTTACTTTTTTGCTGGCTTTGGTGCCTTGGACATGAGCTAGGAACTTAAGATTTTGCATGAAAGGAGGACTAGCAGCCGCGTTGCACAGGAGAATGTGAAAAGTTTTCATATGTATTAAAAGCCTTAGAAATCCGTCAGTTTTCGTCATTTGTTATCGAATCGACTTAAAGCCAGATCGCCACATTGGCCGCTCTTCTCTCTGAAACGGTTGTACTTATCGTCTGCAAAGTTATGTCGCCTGCTGCGGTATGCGAAGACACTAATAGGTCCATAGTAGAACACAGATGAAACTTCTAAGTTGATGTAATAGCCAGTAAGAAGTAGTACAATTCAAGTTTTAAGTATCGATTATTGACTTTTTAGCTGGCTTTGGTGCCTTGGACATGAGCTAGGTCCTTAAGAATCTGCATGAAAGGAGGACTAGCAGCCGAGTTGCATCGGAGAATGTGAAAAGTGTTCATATGTAGTAATAACCTTAGAAATCCGTCCGCTTTCGGCATTTGTTATTGAATCGACTTAAAGCCGTATCGTCACATTGGCCGCTCTATCCACTGAAACGGTTACATTTATCGCCTGCAAAGCTATGTCGCGTGCTGCTGTATGCGGAGACACTAAAAGCACCATAGTAGAACACAGATGAAGATTCTAAGTTAATGTAATAGCCAGTAAGAAGTAGTACAATTCAAGTTTTAGGTATCGATTTTTGACTTTTTTGCTGGCTTTTGTGCCTTGGACATGAGCTAGGAACTTAAGATTTTGCACGAAAGGAGTACTAGCAGCCGCGTTGCGCGGGAGAATGTCAAAAGTGTTCATATGTAGTAAAAACCTGAGAAATCCGTCCGTGTTCTTCATTTGTTATCGAATCGACTTAAAGCCAGGTCGTCACATTGGCCGCTCTTCTCTCTGAAACGGTTGTACTTATCGTCTGCAAAGCTATGTCGCGTGCTGCTGTATGCGGAGACACTAAAAGCACCATAGTAGAACACAGATGAAGCTTCTAAGTTGATGTAATAGCCAGTAAGAAGTAGTACAATTCAAGTTTTAGGTATCGATTTTTGACTTTTTAGCTGGCTTTGGTGCCTTGGACATGAGCTAGGAACTTAAGATTTTGCATGAAAGGAGGACTAGAAGCCGCGTAGCACGGGAGATTATGAAAAGTGTTCATATGTAGTTAAAACCTTAGAAATCCGTCCGTTTTCGTCATTTGTTATCGAATCGACTTAAAGCCAGATTGTCACATTGGCCGCTCTTCCGTCTGAAACGGTTACATTTATCGTATGCAACGCTATGTCGCGTGCTGCGGTATGTGGAGACACTAAAAGAACCATAGTAGAACACAGATGAAGCTTCTAAGTTGATGTAATAGCCTGTAAGAAGCAGTACAAATCAAGTTTTAGGTATCGATTATTGACCTTTTACCCTTCTTTGGTGGCTTGGACATGAGCTAGGAACTTAAGATTTTGCACGAAAGGATTACTAGCAGCCGCGTTGCGCGGGAGAATGTCAAAAGTGTTCATATGTAGTAAAAACCTGAGAAATCCGTCCGTGTTCTTCATTTTTTATCGAATCGACTTAAAGCCAGATCGTCACATTGGCCGCTCTTCTCTCTGAAACGGTTGTACTTATCGTCTGCAAAGCTATGTCGCGTGCTGCTGTATGCGGAGACACTAAAAGCACCATAGTAGAACACAGATGAAGCTTCTAAGTTGATGTAATAGCCAGTAAGAAGTAGTACAATTCAAGTTTTAGGTATCGATTTTTGACTTTTTAGCTGGCTTTGGTGGCTTGGACATGAGCTAGGAACTTAAGATTTTGCATGAAAGGAGGACTAGCAGCCGCGTTGCACGGGAGAATGTGAAAAGTGTTCATATGTAGTAAAAACCTGAGAAATGCGTCCGTTTTCGTCATTTGTTATCGAATCGACTTAAAGCCAGATCGCCACATTGGCCGCTCTTCTCTCTGAAACGGTTGTACTTATCGTCTGCAAAGTTATGTCGCCTGCTGCGGTATGCGAAGACACTAATAGGTCCATAGTAGAACACAGATGAAACTTCTAAGTTGATGTAATAGCCAGTAAGAAGTAGTACAATTCAAGTTTTAAGTATCGATTATTGACTTTTTAGCTGGCTTTGGTGCCTTGGACATGAGCTAGGTCCTTAAGAATCTGCATGAAAGGAGGACTAGCAGCCGAGTTGCATCGGAGAATGTGAAAAGTGTTCATATGTAGTAATAACCTTAGAAATCCGTCCGCTTTTGGGCATTTGTTATTGAATCGACTTAAAGCCGTATCGTCACATTGGCCGCTCTATCCACTGAAACGGTTACATTTATCGTCTGCAAAGCTATGTCGCGTGCTGCTGTATGCGGAGACACTAAAAGCACCATAGTAGAACACAGATGAAGCTTCTAAGTTAATGTAATAGCCAGTAAGAAGTAGTACAATTCAAGTTTTAGGTATCGATTTTTGACTTTTTTGCTGGCTTTTGTGCCTTGGACATGTGCTAGGAACTTAAGATTTTGCACGAAAGGAGTACTAGCAGCCGCGTTGCGCGGGAGAATGTCAAAAGTGTTCATATGTAGTAAAAACCTGAGAAATCCGTCCCTGTTCTTCATTTGTTATCGAATCGACTTAAAGCCAGATCGTCACATTGGCCGCTCTTCTCTCTGAAACGGTTGTACTTATCGTCTGCAAAGCTATGTCGCGTGCTGCTGTATGCGGAGACACTAAAAGCACCATAGTAGAACACAGATGAAGCTTCTAAGTTGATGTAATAGCCAGTAAGAAGTAGTACAATTCAAGTTTTAGGTATCGATTTTTGACTTTTTAGCTGGCTTTGGTGCCTTGGACATGAGCTAGGAACTTAAGATTTTGCATGAAAGGAGGACTAGAAGCCGCGTAGCACGGGAGATTGTGAAAAGTGTTCATATGTAGTAAAAACCTTAGAAATCCGTCCGTTTTCGTCATTTGTTATCGAATCGACTTAAAGCCAGATTGTCACATTGGCCGCTCTTCCGTCTGAAACGGTTACATTTATCGTATGCAACGCTATGTCGCGTGCTGCGGTATGCGGAGACACTAAAAGAACCATAGTAGAACACAGATGATGCTTCTAAGTTGATGTAATAGCCAGTAAGAAGCAGTACAATTCAAATTTTAGGTATCGATTATTGACCTTTTACCCTTCTTTGGTGGCTTGGACATGAGCTAGGAACTTAAGATTTAGCGTGAAAGGAGGACTAGCAGCCGCGTTGCACGGGAGAATGTGAAAAGTGTTCATATGTAGTAAAATCCTGAGAAATCCGTCCGTTTTCGTCATTTGTTATCGAATCGACTTAAAGCCAGATCGTCACATTGTCGGCTCTTCTGTCTGAAACGGTTGCATTTATCGTCTGCAAAGCTATGTCGCGTGCTGCGGTGTGCGGAGACACTAAAAGAACCATAGTAGAACACAGATGAAGCTTCTAAGTTGATGTAATAGCCTGTAAGAAGCAGTACAAATCAAGTTTTAGGTATCGATTATTGACCTTTTACCCTTCTTTGGTGGCTTGGACATGAGCTAGGAACTTAAGATTTTGCACGAAAGGATTACTAGCAGCCGCGTTGCGCGGGAGAATGTCAAAAGTGTTCATATGTAGTAAAAACCTGAGAAATCCGTCCGTGTTCTTCATTTTTTATCGAATCGACTTAAAGCCAGATCGTCACATTGGCCGCTCTTCTCTCTGAAACGGTTGTACTTATCGTCTGCAAAGCTATGTCGCGCGCTGCTGTATGCGGAGACACTAAAAGCACCATAGTAGAACACAGATGAAGCTTCTAAGTTGATGTAATAGCCAGTAAGAAGTAGTACAATTCAAGTTTTAGGTATCGATTTTTGACTTTTTAGCTGGCTTTGGTGGCTTGGACATGAGCTAAGAACTTAAGATTTTGCATGAAAGGAGGACTAGCAGCCGCGTTGCACGGGAGAATTTGAAAAGTGTTCATATGTAGTAAAAACCTGAGAAATCCGTCCGTTTTCGTCATTTGTTATCGAATCGACTTAAAGCCAGATCGCCACATTGGCCGCTCTTCTCTCTGAAACGGTTGTACTTATCGTCTGCAAAGTTATGTCGCCTGCTGCGGTATGCGAAGACACTAATAGGTCCATAGTAGAACGCAGATGAAGCTTCTAAGTTGATGTAATACCCAATAAGAAGTAGTACAATTCAAGTTTTAGTTACCGATTATTGACTTTTTAGCTGGCTTTGGTGCCTTGGACATGAGCTAGGAACTTAAGATTTTGCATGAAAGGAGGAATAGCAGCCGCGTTGCACGGGAGAATGTGAAAAGTTTTCATATGTAGTAAAAGCCTTAGAAATCCGTCAGTATTCGTCATTTGTTATCGAATCGACTTAAAGCCAGATCGCCACATTGGCCGCTCTTCTCTCTGAAACGGTTGTACTTATCGTCTGCAAAGCTATGTCGCGTGCTGCTGTATGCGGAGACACTAAAAGCACCATAGTAGAACACAGATGAAGCTTCTAAGTTGATGTAATAGCCAGTAAGAAGTAGTACAATTCAAGTTTTAGGTATCGATTTTTGACTTTTTAGCTGGCTTTGGTGGCTTGGACATGAGCTAGGAACTTAAGATTTTGCATGAAAGGAGGACTAGCAGCCGCGTTGCACGGGAAAATTTGAAAAGTGTTCATATGTAGTAAAAATCTGAGAAATCCGTCCGTTTTCGTCATTTGTTATCGAATCGACTTAAAGCCAGATCGTTACATTGGCGGCTCTTCTGTCTGAAACGGTTGCATTTATCGTCTGCAAAGCTATGTCGCGTGCTGCGGTGTGCGGAGACACTAATAGCACCATATTAGAACACAGACTAAGCTTCTAAGTTGATGTAATACCCAATAAGATGTAGTACAATTCAAGTTTTAGTTACCGATTATTTACTTTTTTGCTGGCTTTGGTGCCTTGGACATGAGCTAGGAACTTAAGATTTTGCATGAAAGGAGGACTAGCAGCCGCGTTGCACAGGAGAATGTGAAAAGTTTTCATATGTATTAAAAGCCTTAGAAATCCGTCAGTTTTCGTCATTTGTTATCGAATCGACTTAAAGCCAGATCGCCACATTGGCCGCTCTTCTCTCTGAAACGGTTGTACTTATCGTCTGCAAAGTTATGTCGCCTGCTGCGGTATGCGAAGACACTAATAGGTCCATAGTAGAACACAGATGAAACTTCTAAGTTGATGTAATAGCCAGTAAGAAGTAGTACAATTCAAGTTTTAAGTATCGATTATTGACTTTTTAGCTGGCTTTGGTGCCTTGGACATGAGCTAGGTCCTTAAGAATCTGCATGAAAGGAGGACTAGCAGCCGAGTTGCATCGGAGAATGTGAAAAGTGTTCATATGTAGTAATAACCTTAGAAATCCGTCCGCTTTCGGCATTTGTTATTGAATCGACTTAAAGCCGTATCGTCACATTGGCCGCTCTATCCACTGAAACGGTTACATTTATCGTCTGCAAAGCTATGTCGCGTGCTGCTGTATGCGGAGACACTAAAAGCACCATAGTAGAACACAGATGAAGCTTCTAAGTTAATGTAATAGCCAGTAAGAAGTAGTACAATTCAAGTTTTAGGTATCGATTTTTGACTTTTTTGCTGGCTTTTGTGCCTTGGACATGAGCTAGGAACTTAAGATTTTGCACGAAAGGAGTACTAGCAGCCGCGTTGCGCGGGAGAATGTCAAAAGTGTTCATATGTAGTAAAAACCTGAGAAATCCGTCCGTGTTCTTCATTTGTTATCGAATCGACTTAAAGCCAGGTCGTCACATTGGCCGCTCTTCTCTCTGAAACGGTTGTACTTATCGTCTGCAAAGCTATGTCGCGTGCTGCTGTATGCGGAGACACTAAAAGCACCATAGTAGAACACAGATGAAGCTTCTAAGTTGATGTAATAGCCAGTAAGAAGTAGTACAATTCAAGTTTTAGGTATCGATTTTTGACTTTTTAGCTGGCTTTGGTGCCTTGGACATGAGCTAGGAACTTAAGATTTTGCATGAAAGGAGGACTAGAAGCCGCGTAGCACGGGAGATTATGAAAAGTGTTCATATGTAGTTAAAACCTTAGAAATCCGTCCGTTTTCGTCATTTGTTATCGAATCGACTTAAAGCCAGATTGTCACATTGGCCGCTCTTCCGTCTGAAACGGTTACATTTATCGTATGCAACGCTATGTCGCGTGCTGCGGTATGTGGAGACACTAAAAGAACCATAGTAGAACACAGATGAAGCTTCTAAGTTGATGTAATAGCCTGTAAGAAGCAGTACAAATCAAGTTTTAGGTATCGATTATTGACCTTTTACCCTTCTTTGGTGGCTTGGACATGAGCTAGGAACTTAAGATTTTGCACGAAAGGATTACTAGCAGCCGCGTTGCGCGGGAAAATGTCAAAAGTGTTCATATGTAGTAAAAACCTGAGAAATCCGTCCGTGTTCTTCATTTTTTATCGAATCGACTTAAAGCCAGATCGTCACATTGGCCGCTCTTCTCTCTGAAACGGTTGTACTTATCGTCTGCAAAGCTATGTCGCGTGCTGCTGTATGCGGAGACACTAAAAGCACCATAGTAGAACACAGATGAAGCTTCTAAGTTGATGTAATAGCCAGTAAGAAGTAGTACAATTCAAGTTTTAGGTATCGATTTTTGACTTTTTAGCTGGCTTTGGTGGCTTGGACATGAGCTAGGAACTTAAGATTTTGCATGAAAGGAGGACTAGCAGCCGCGTTGCACGGGAGAATGTGAAAAGTGTTCATATGTAGTAAAAACCTGAGAAATCCGTCCGTTTTCGTCATTTGTTATCGAATCGACTTAAAGCCAGATCGTTACATTGGCGGCTCTTCTGTCTGAAACGGTTGCATTTATCGTCTGCAAAGCTATGTCGCGTGCTGCGGTGTGCGGAGACACTAATATCACCATATTAGAACACAGACTAAGCTTCTAAGTTGATGTAATACCCAATAAGATGTAGTACAATTCAAGTTTTAGTTACCGATTATTGACTTTTTTGCTGGCTTTGGTGCCTTGGACATGAGCTAGGAACTTAAGATTTTGCATGAAAGGAGGACTAGCAGCCGCGTTGCACGGGAGAATGTGAAAAGTTTTCATATGTAGTAAAAGCCTTAGAAATCCGTCAGTTTTCGTCATTTGTTATCAAATCGACTTAAAGCCAGATCGCCACATTGGCCGCTCTTCTCTCTGAAACGGTTGTACTTATCGTCTGCAAAGTTATGTCGCCTGCTGCGGTATGCGAAGACACTAATAGGTCCATAGTAGAACACAGATGAAACTTCTAAGTTGATGTAATAGCCAGTAAGAAGTAGTACAATTCAAGTTTTAGGTATCGATTTTTGACTTTTTTGCTGGCTTTTGTGCCTTGGACATGAGCTAGGAACTTAAGATTTTGCACGAAAGGAGTACTAGCAGCCGCGTTGCGCGGGAGAATGTCAAAAGTGTTCATATGTAGTAAAAACCTGAGAAATCCGTCCGTGTTCTTCATTTGTTATCGAATCGACTTAAAGCCAGGTCGTCACATTGGCCGCTCTTCTCTCTGAAACGGTTGTACTTATCGTCTGCAAAGCTATGTCGCGTGCTGCTGTATGCGGAGACACTAAAAGCACCATAGTAGAACACAGATGAAGCTTCTAAGTTAATGTAATAGCCAGTAAGAAGTAGTACAATTCAAGTTTTAGGTATCGATTTTTGACTTTTTTGCTGGCTTTTGTGCCTTGGACATGAGCTAGGAACTTAAGATTTTGCACGAAAGGAGTACTAGCAGCCGCGTTGCGCGGGAGAATGTCAAAAGTGTTCATATGTAGTAAAAACCTGAGAAATCCGTCCGTGTTCTTCATTTGTTATCGAATCGACTTAAAGCCAGGTCGTCACATTGGCCGCTCTTCTCTCTGAAACGGTTGTACTTATCGTCTGCAAAGCTATGTCGCGTGCTGCTGTATGCGGAGACACTAAAAGCACCATAGTAGAACACAGATGAAGCTTCTAAGTTGATGTAATAGCCAGTAAGAAGTAGTACAATTCAAGTTTTAGGTATCGATTTTTGACTTTTTAGCTGGCTTTGGTGCCTTGGACATGAGCTAGGAACTTAAGATTTTGCATGAAAGGAGGACTAGAAGCCGCGTAGCACGGGAGATTATGAAAAGTGTTCATATGTAGTTAAAACCTTAGAAATCCGTCCGTTTTCGTCATTTGTTATCGAATCGACTTAAAGCCAGATTGTCACATTGGCCGCTCTTCCGTCTGAAACGGTTACATTTATCGTATGCAACGCTATGTCGCGTGCTGCGGTATGTGGAGACACTAAAAGAACCATAGTAGAACACAGATGAAGCTTCTAAGTTGATGTAATAGCCTGTAAGAAGCAGTACAAATCAAGTTTTAGGTATCGATTATTGACCTTTTACCCTTCTTTGGTGGCTTGGACATGAGCTAGGAACTTAAGATTTTGCACGAAAGGATTACTAGCAGCCGCGTTGCGCGGGAGAATGTCAAAAGTGTTCATATGTAGTAAAAACCTGAGAAATCCGTCCGTGTTCTTCATTTTTTATCGAATCGACTTAAAGCCAGATCGTCACATTGGCCGCTCTTCTCTCTGAAACGGTTGTACTTATCGTCTGCAAAGCTATGTCGCGTGCTGCTGTATGCGGAGACACTAAAAGCACCATAGTAGAACACAGATGAAGCTTCTAAGTTGATGTAATAGCCAGTAAGAAGTAGTACAATTCAAGTTTTAGGTATCGATTTTTGACTTTTTAGCTGGCTTTGGTGGCTTGGACATGAGCTAGGAACTTAAGATTTTGCATGAAAGGGGGACTAGCAGCCGCGTTGCACGGGAGAATGTGAAAAGTGTTCATATGTAGTAAAAACCTGAGAAATCCGTCCGTTTTCGTCATTTGTTATCGAATCGACTTAAAGCCAGATCGTTACATTGGCGGCTCTTCTGTCTGAAACGGTTGCATTTATCGTCTGCAAAGCTATGTCGCGTGCTGCGGTGTGCGGAGACACTAATATCACCATATTAGAACACAGACTAAGCTTCTAAGTTGATGTAATACCCAATAAGATGTAGTACAATTCAAGTTTTAGTTACCGATTATTGACTTTTTTGCTGGCTTTGGTGCCTTGGACATGAGCTAGGAACTTAAGATTTTGCATGAAAGGAGGACTAGCAGCCGCGTTGCACGGGAGAATGTGAAAAGTTTTCATATGTAGTAAAAGCCTTAGAAATCCGTCAGTTTTCGTCATTTGTTATCGAATCGACTTAAAGCCAGATCGCCACATTGGCCGCTCTTCTCTCTGAAACGGTTGTACTTATCGTCTGCAAAGTTATGTCGCCTGCTGCGGTATGCGAAGACACTAATAGGTCCATAGTAGAACACAGATGAAACTTCTAAGTTGATGTAATAGCCAGTAAGAAGTAGTACAATTCAAGTTTTAAGTATCGATTATTGACTTTTTAGCTGGCTTTGGTGCCTTGGACATGAGCTAGGTCCTTAAGAATCTGCATGAAAGGAGGACTAGCAGCCGAGTTGCATCGGAGAATGTGAAAAGTGTTCATATGTAGTAATAACCTTAGAAATCCGTCCGCTTTCGGCATTTGTTATTGAATCGACTTAAAGCCGTATCGTCACATTGGCCGCTCTATCCACTGAAACGGTTACATTTATCGTCTGCAAAGCTATGTCGCGTGCTGCTGTATGCGGAGACACTAAAAGCACCATAGTAGAACACAGATGAAGCTTCTAAGTTAATGTAATAGCCAGTAAGAAGTAGTACAATTCAAGTTTTAGGTATCGATTTTTGACTTTTTTGCTGGCTTTTGTGCCTTGGACATGAGCTAGGAACTTAAGATTTTGCACGAAAGGAGTACTAGCAGCCGCGTTGCGCGGGAGAATGTCAAAAGTGTTCATATGTAGTAAAAACCTGAGAAATCCGTCCCTGTTCTTCATTTGTTATCGAATCGACTTAAAGCCAGATCGTCACATTGGCCGCTCTTCTCTCTGAAACGGTTGTACTTATCGTCTGCAAAGCTATGTCGCGTGCTGCTGTATGCGGAGACACTAAAAGCACCATAGTAGAACACAGATGAAGCTTCTAAGTTGAAGCAATAGCCAGTAAGAAGTAGTACAATTCAAGTTTTAGGTATCGATTTTTGACTTTTTTGCTGGCTTTTGTGCCTTGGACATGAGCTAGGAACTTAAGATTTTGCATGAAAGGAGTACTAGCAGCCGCGTTGCGCGGGAGAATGTCAAAAGTGTTCATATGTAGTAAAAACCTGAGAAATCCGTCCGTGTTCTTCATTTGTTATCGAATCGACTTAAAGCCAGGTCGTCACATTGGCCGCTCTTCTCTCTGAAACGGTTGTACTTATCGTCTGCAAAGCTATGTCGCGTGCTGCTGTATGCGGAGACACTAAAAGCACCATAGTAGAACACAGATGAAGCTTCTAAGTTGATGTAATAGCCAGTAAGAAGTAGTACAATTCAAGTTTTAGGTATCGATTTTTGACTTTTTAGCTGGCTTTGGTGCCTTGGACATGAGCTAGGAACTTAAGATTTTGCATGAAAGGAGGACTAGAAGCCGCGTAGCACGGGAGATTATGAAAAGTGTTCATATGTAGTTAAAACCTTAGAAATCCGTCCGTTTTCGTCATTTGTTATCGAATCGACTTAAAGCCAGATTGTCACATTGGCCGCTCTTCCGTCTGAAACGGTTACATTTATCGTATGCAACGCTATGTCGCGTGCTGCGGTATGTGGAGACACTAAAAGAACCATAGTAGAACACAGATGAAGCTTCTAAGTTGATGTAATAGCCTGTAAGAAGCAGTACAAATCAAGTTTTAGGTATCGATTATTGACCTTTTACCCTTCTTTGGTGGCTTGGACATGAGCTAGGAACTTAAGATTTTGCACGAAAGGATTACTAGCAGCCGCGTTGCGCGGGAGAATGTCAAAAGTGTTCATATGTAGTAAAAACCTGAGAAATCCGTCCGTGTTCTTCATTTTTTATCGAATCGACTTAAAGCCAGATCGTCACATTGGCCGCTCTTCTCTCTGAAACGGTTGTACTTATCGTCTGCAAAGCTATGTCGCGTGCTGCTGTATGCGGAGACACTAAAAGCACCATAGTAGAACACAGATGAAGCTTCTAAGTTGATGTAATAGCCAGTAAGAAGTAGTACAATTCAAGTTTTAGGTATCGATTTTTGACTTTTTAGCTGGCTTTGGTGGCTTGGACATGAGCTAGGAACTTAAGATTTTGCATGAAAGGAGGACTAGCAGCCGCGTTGCACGGGAGAATGTGAAAAGTGTTCATATGTAGTAAAAACCTGAGAAATCCGTCCGTTTTCGTCATTTGTTATCGAATCGACTTAAAGCCAGATCGTTACATTGGCGGCTCTTCTGTCTGAAACGGTTGCATTTATCGTCTGCAAAGCTATGTCGCGTGCTGCGGTGTGCGGAGACACTAATAGCACCATATTAGAACACAGACTAAGCTTCTAAGTTGATGTAATACCCAATAAGATGTAGTACAATTCAAGTTTTAGTTACCGATTATTGACTTTTTTGCTGGCTTTGGTGCTTGGACATGAGCTAGGAACTTAAGATTTTGCATGAAAGGAGGACTAGCAGCCGCGTTGCACGGGAGAATGTGAAAAGTTTTCATATGTAGTAAAAGCCTTAGAAATCCGTCAGTTTTCGTCATTTGTTATCGAATCGACTTAAAGCCAGATCGCCACATTGGCCGCTCTTCTCTCTGAAACGGTTGTACTTATCGTCTTCAAAGTTATGTCGCCTGCTGCGGTATGCGAAGACACTAATAGGTCCATAGTAGAACACAGATGAAACTTCTAAGTTGATGTAATAGCCAGTAAGAAGTAGTACAATTCAAGTTTTAAGTATCGATTATTGACTTTTTAGCTGGCTTTGGTGCCTTGGACATGAGCTAGGTCCTTAAGAATCTGCATGAAAGGAGGACTAGCAGCCGAGTTGCATCGGAGAATGTGAAAAGTGTTCATATGTAGTAATAACCTTAGAAATCCGTCCGCTTTCGGCATTTGTTATTGAATCGACTTAAAGCCGTATCGTCACATTTTCCGCTCTATCCACTGAAACGGTTACATTTATCGTCTGCAAAGCTATGTCGCGTGCTGCTGTATGCGGAGACACTAAAAGCACCATAGTAGAACACAGATGAAGCTTCTAAGTTAATGTAATAGCCAGTAAGAAGTAGTACAATTCAAGTTTTAGGTATCGATTTTTGACTTTTTTGCTGGCTTTTGTGCCTTGGACATGAGCTAGGAACTTAAGATTTTGCACGAAAGGAGTACTAGCAGCCGCGTTGCGCGGGAGAATGTCAAAAGTGTTCATATGTAGTAAAAACCTGAGAAATCCGTCCCTGTTCTTCATTTGTTATCGAATCGACTTAAAGCCAGATCGTCACATTGGCCGCTCTTCTCTCTGAAACGGTTGTACTTATCGTCTGCAAAGCTATGTCGCGTGCTGCTGTATGCGGAGACACTAAAAGCACCATAGTAGAACACAGATGAAGCTTCTAAGTTGATGTAATAGCCAGTAAGAAGTAGTACAATTCACGTTTTAGGTATCGATTTTTGACTTTTTAGCTGGCTTTGGTGCCTTGGACATGAGCTAGGAATTTAAGATTTTGCATGAAAGGAGGACTAGAAGCCGCGTAGCACGGGAGATTGTGAAAAGTGTTCATATGTAGTAAAAACCTTAGAAATCCGTCCGTTTTCGTCATTTGTTATCGAATCGACTTAAAGCCAGATTGTCACATTGGCCGCTCTTCCGTCTGAAACGGTTACATTTATCGTATGCAACGCTATGTCGCGTGCTGCGGTATGCGGAGACACTAAAAGAACCATAGTAGAACACAGATGATGCTTCTAAGTTGATGTAATAGCCAGTAAGAAGCAGTACAATTCAAATTTTAGGTATCGATTATTGACCTTTTACCCTTCTTTGGTGGCTTGGACATGAGCTAGGAACTTAAGATTTAGCGTGAAAGGAGGACTAGCAGCCGCGTTGCACGGGAGAATGTGAAAAGTGTTCATATGTAGTAAAAACCTGAGAAATCTGTCCGTTTTCGTCATTTGTTATCGAATCGACTTATAGCCAGATCGTCACATTGTCGGCTCTTCTGTCTGAAACGGTTGCATTTATCGTCTGCAAAGCTATGTCGCGTGATGCGGTGTGCGGAGACACTAAAAGCACCATAGTAGAACGCAGATGAAGCTTCTAAGTTGATGTAATACCCAATAAGAAGTAGTACAATTCAAGTTTTAGTTACCGATTATTGACTTTTTTGCTGGCTTTGGTGCCTTGGACATGAGCTAGGAACTTAAGATTTTGCATGAAAGGAGGAATAGCAGCCGCGTTGCACGGGAGAATGTGAAAAGTTTTCATATGTAGTAAAAGCCTTAGAAATCCGTCAGTATTCGTCATTTGTTATCGAATCGACTTAAAGCCAGATCGCCACATTGGCCGCTCTTCTCTCTGAAACGGTTGTACTTATCGTCTGCAAAGTTATGTCGCCTGCTGCGGTATGCGGAGATACTAATAGGTCCATAGTAGAACACAGATGAAGCTTCTAAGTTGATGTAATAGCCAGTAAGAAGTAGTACAATTCAAGTTTTAGGTATCGATTATTGACTTTTTACCCTTCTTTGGTGCCTTGGACATGGGCTAGGAACTTAAAATTTCGCATGAAAGGATGACTAGAAGCCGAGTTGCATGGGAGAATTTGAAAAGTGTTCATATGTAGTAATAACCTTAGAAATCCGTCCGCTTTCGGCATTTGTTATCGAATCGACTTAAAGCCAGATCGACTCATTGGGCGCTCATTTGTCTAAAACGGTTACATTTATCGTCTGCAAAGCAATGTCGCGTGCTACGGTATGCGGAGACACTAAAAGCACCATAGTAGAACACAGATGAAGATTCTAAGTTGATGTAATAGCCAGTAAGAAGTAGTACAATTCAAGTTTTAGGTATCGATTATTGACTTTTTACCCTTCTTTGGTGCCTTGGACATGAGCTAGGACCTTACGATTTTGAATGAAGCGAGGTCTAGCAGCCGCGTTGCACGGGAGAATGTGAAAAGTGTTCATGTGTGTTGAAAACCTGAGAAATCCGCCCGTTTTCGTCATTTGCTATCGAATCGACTTAATGCCAGATCCTCATATTGCCGCTATTCTCTCTGAAATGATTACATTTATAGTGTGCAAAGCTATGTCGCGTGCTGCGGTATGCGGAGACACTAAAAGCACCATAACAGAACACAGAAGAAGCTTCTATGATGACATGATATCCAGTACGTAGCAGTACAATTCAAGTTTCAGTTATCGATTATAGACTTTTAAGACGGCTTTGGTTCCTTTGACATAAGCTTTGACCTTAAGATACTGCATGAAGGGAGATCTAGGAGCTGCGTTGCATGGGGGAATGTGAAATGTGTTCATATGTAGTGAAAATCTGAGAATTCCGGCCGTTTTCGTCATTTGTTATCGAATCGACTTAATGCCAGATCGTTATAGTGCCCGCTATTCTCTCTGAAACCGTTACACTTATCGTGTGCAAAGCTATGTCGCGTGCTGCGGTATACGGAGACACTAAAAGCACCATAATAGAACACAGAAGAAGCTTCTAATTTGATGTGATAGCTAATACGAAGCAGTAGAATTCAAGTTTTAGTTATCGATTATTGAATTATTAGACGATTCTGGTGCCTTGGACATGAGCTAGGACCTTACGACCCTGCATGAAGGGAGGTCTAGCAACCGCGTTGCACGGGAGAATGTGAAAAGTGTTCATATGTAGTGAAAACCTGAGAAATCCGCCCGTTTTCATCTTTTGCTATCGAATCGACTTAATGCCAGATCGTCATATTGGCCGGTATTCTCTCTGAAACGGTTACATTTATCGTGTGCAAAGCAATGTCGCGTGCTGCGGTATGCGGAGACAGTAAAAGCTCCATGATAGAACAGTGAAGACGCTTCTAAGTTGATGTCAAAAGGGAGTAAGAAGCAGTACAATTCAAGTTTTAGTTATCGATTATTGAATTTTAGATGGCTTTGGTGCCTTCGACATGAGCTAGGACCTTAATATATTGCATAAAGGGAGATCTATGAGCTGCGTTGCACGGGGGAATGACAAAAGTGTTCATATGTAGACAAAACCTGAGAAATCCGCCCATTTTCGTCATTTGCTATCGAATCGACTAAATGGCAGATTGTCATAATGACCGGTATTTTCTCTGAAACGGTTACATTTATCGTGTGCAAAGCTATGTCGCGTGCTGTGGTATGCGGAGACAGTAATAGCTCCATAATAGAACAGAGAAGACGCTTCTAAGTTGATGTCATAAGCCGGTAAGAAGCAGTACAATTCAACATTTAGTTATCGATTATTGAATTTTAGATGGCTTTGGTGCCTTCGACATGAGCTGGGACCTTACGATTTTGCACGAGGGAGTTCTACCAACCGCGTTGCACGGGGGAATGTGAAAAGTGTTCATATGTAGTGAAAACCTGAGAGATCCGATCGTTTTCGTCATTTGCTATCGAATCGACTTAATGCCAGATCGTCATATTGGTCGCTCGTCTCTCTGAAACGGTTACATTTATCCTGTGCAAAGCTAGGTCTCGTGCTGCGGTATGCGGAGACACTAAAAGCACCATAATGGATCACAGAAGAAGCTTCTAAGATGATGTGATAGCCAGTAAGAAGCAGTACAATTCTAGTTTTAGTTATCGATTATTGACTTTTTAGACGGCTTTGGGGCTTTGCATATGATCTAGGACCTTACGATTTTCCGTGAAGCGAGATCTAGCAGCCGCGTTGCACGGGGGAATGTGAAAAGTGTTCATATATACTGAAAACCTGAGAAATCCGCCCGTTTTCGTCACTTGCTATCGAATCGACTTAATGCCAGATCGTCATATTGGCCAGTATTCTCTCTGAAACGGTTACATTAATCGTGTGCAAAGCTATGTCGCGTGCTGCGGTGTGCGGAGACACTAAAAGCACCATAATAGGACTTAGAAGAAGCTTCTAAGTTGATGTGATAGCCAGTACGAAGCAGTACAATTCAAGTTTTAGTTATCGATTATTGACTTTTTTGACGGCTTTTGTGTCTTGGACATGAGCTAGGACCTTAAAATTTTGCATGAAGGGAAATCTAGCAGCCGCGTTGCACGATGGAATTTGAAAAGCGTTCATATGTAGTGGAAACCGGAGAAATCCGCCCGTTTTCGTCATTTGCTATCGAATCGACTTAATGCCAGATCGTCATATTGGCCGTACTTCTCTCTGAAACAGTCACATTTATCGTGTGCAAAGCTATTTCGCGAGCTGCAGTATGCGGAGACACTAAAGCACCGTAGTAGAACACAGAGGAAGCTTCTACGTTGATGTGATACCCAGTACGAAGCAGTACAATTCCAGATTCAGTTATCGTTTATTGACTTTATAGACGGCTTTGGTGCCTTGGGCATCAGCTAGCACCGTACGATTTTCCGTCAAGGGACGTCTAGCAGCCGCGTTGCACGGGTGAATGTCAAAAGTGTTCATATGTAGTGAAGACCTGAGAAATCCGTATGTTTTCGTTATTTGCTATCGAATCGACATTTGCCAGATCGTCATAATGGCCGCACTTTTCTCTGAAACGGTTACATTTATCGTGTGAAAGCTGTGTCGCGTGCTGCGGTATGCGGAGACACTAAAAGTACCATAATAGAACACAGAAGAAGCTTTGAAGTTGATGTGATAGCCAGTACGAAGCACTACAATTCAATTTTTCGTTATCGATTATTGACCTTTTAGACAGCTTTGGTGCCTTGGACATGAGCTAGAACATTACGATTTTGCATGAATGGAGGTGTAGCAACCGCGTTGCACAGGTGAATGTGAGAAGTGTTCATATGTAGTGAAAACCTGATAAACCCGCCCGTTTTCTTCATTTGCTATCGAATCGACTTAATGCCAGATCGTCATATTGGCCGTACTTCTCTCTGAAACGGTTACATTTATCGTGTGCAAAGCTATGTCACGTGATGCGGTATGCGGAGTCACTAAAAGCACCATAATAGATCAAAGAAGAAGCTTTTAAGTTGATGAGATAGCCAGTACGAAGCAGTACAATTCAAGTTTTAGTTATCGAGTATTGACTTTTTTGGCGGCTTTGTTGCCTTGGACGCGAGCTAGGACCATAAGATTTTGCACGAAGGGAGGTCTAGCAGCCGTCATGCACTGGGGAATGAGAAAAGTGTTCATATGTAGTGAAAACCTGAGGAATCCGCCCGTTTTCGTCATTTGCCATCGAATTGACCTAGTGCCAGATCGTCATATTTCGCACTCCTCTCTCTGAAACGGTTACATTTATCGTGTGCAAAGCAATGTCGCGTGCTGCGGTATGCGGAGACACTAAAAGCACCATAATGGATTACAGAAGAAGCTTCTAAGTCGATGTGATAGCCAGTACGAAGCAGTACAATTCAAGTTTTATCTATCGATAATTGATATTTTAGACGATTTTGGTGCCTTGGACATGAGCTAGGACCTTAAGACCTTAAGATATTGCATTAAGGGAGATCTAGGAGCTGTGTTGCACTGGGGAATGTGAAAAGTGTTCATATGTAGTGAAAACCTAAGAAATCCGCCCGTTTTCGTCATTTGCTATCGAATCAGCTTAATGCCAGATCGTCATATAGCCCGCTTTTCTCTCTGAAACCGTTAGATTTATCGTGTGCAAAGCTATATAGCGTGCTGCGGTATGCGGAGACACTAAAATCACAATAATAGAACACAGCAGAAGCTTCTAAGTTGATGTGATAGCCAGTACGAAGCAGTACAATTCAAGTTTTATTTATCGATTATTTCCTTTTTAGACGGCTTTGGTTCCTTTGAGATGACCTAGGACCTTCAGATATTGCATAAAGGGATGTCTAAGAGACGCGTTGCACGGGGGAATGTGAAAAGTGTTCATATGTAGAGAAAACCTGAGATATCCGAGCGTTTTCGTCATTTGCTGTCGAATCGACTTCATTTCAGACGTCATATTGCACGCTATTCTCTCTGATACCGTTACATTTATCGTGTACAAAGCTATGTCGCGTGCTGCGGTATGCAGAGACACTAAAGGCACCATAATAGAACACTTAAGAAGCTTCTAAGTTGATGTGATAGATAGTACGAAGCAGTAAATTTCAAGTTTGAGTTATCGATTATTGACTTTTTAGACGGCTTATGTGCCTTGGACATGAGCTAGGACCATAAGATTTTGCATGAAAGGAGGTATAGCAGCCGCGTTGGACGGGGGAATGTGAAACGTGTACATATGTTGTGAAAACCATAGATATCCGCCAGTTTTCGTCATTTGCTATCGAATCGACTTAATGCCAGATCGTTAGATTTGCCGCTCTTCCCTCTGATAAGGTTACATTTATCGTGTGTAAAGCTATGTCGCGTGCTGGGGTATGCGGAGACACTAAAAGCACCATAATGGATCACAGAAGAAGCTTCTAAGTTGATGTGATAGCCTGTACGAAGCAGACCAATTCCAGTTTTAACTATCGATTATTGACTTTTTAGACGGCTTTAGTGGCTTGGACATGAGGTAGGTCCTTAAGATTTTGCATGAGGGAGGTCTAGCAGCCGCGTTTGACGGGGGAATGTGAGAAGTGTTCATATGTAGTAAAAACCTGAGGAACCCGCCCGTTTTCGTCATTTGCCATCGAATCGACCTCATGCCAGATCGTCATATTTCGCGCTCCTCTCTCTGAAACGGTTACATTTATCGTGTGCAAAGCTATGTCGCGTGCTGCGGTATGCGGGGACACTAAAAGCACCTTAATGGATCACAGAAGAAGCTTCTAAGTTGATGTGATAGCCAGTACGAATTAGTACAATTCAATTTTTATTTATCGATTATTTCCTTTTTAGACGGCTTTGGTGCCTTTGACATGAGCTGGGACCTTAAGATATTGCATGAAGGGAGGTCTAGGAGCTGTGTTGCACTGGGGAATGTGAAAAGTGTTCATATGTAGTGAAAACCTGAGAAATCCGCCCGTTTTCGTCATTTGCTATCGAATCAGCTTAATGCCAGATCGTCATATTGCAAGCTTTTCTCTCTGAAACCGTTAGATTTATCGTGTGCAAAGCTATGTCGTGTGCTGCGGTATGCGGAGACACTAAAATCACCATAATAGAACACACAAGAAGCTTCTAAGTTGATGTGATAGCCAGTACGAAGCAGTACTATTCAAGTTTTAGTTATCGATTATTGAATTTTTAAACGGCTTTGGTTCCTTTGAGATTTAGCTAGGACCTTAAGATATTGCATAAAGGGATGTCTAAGATAAGCGTTGCACGGGGGAATGTGAAAAGTGTTCATATGTAGAGAAAACCTGAGATATCCGAGCGTTTTCGTCATTTGCTATCGAATCGACTTAAATTCAGATCGTCATATTGCCCGCTATTCTCTCTGAAACGGTTACATTTATCGTGCGCAAAGCTTTGTCGCGTGCTGCGTTATGCGGAGACACTAAAAGCACGATAATGGAAAACAGAAGAAACTTCTAAGTTGGTGTGATAGCCAAAACGAAGCAGTACAATTCAAGTTTTAGTTATCGATTATTGACCTTTTAGACGGCTTTGGTGCCTTGGACATGAGCTAGGACCTTAAGATTTTGCATTAAGGGAGGTCTAGCAGCCGCGTTGCACGGGGGAATGTGAAATGTGTTCATATGTAGTAAAAACCTGAGGAACCCGCCCGTTTTCGTCATTTGCCATCGAATCGACCTCATGCCAGATCGTCATATTTCGCGCTCCTCTCTCTGAAACGGTTACATTTATCGTGTGCAAAGCTATGTCGCGTGATGTGGTATGCGGAGACACTAAAAGCACCATAATGGATCACAGAAGAATCTTCTAAATTGATGTGATAGCCAGTACGTAGCAGTACAATTCAAGTTTTAGCTATCGATTATTGACTTTTTAGACGGCTTTGGTGCCTTCGACATGAGCTAGGACCTTAAGATATTGCATTAAGGGAGGTCTAGGAGCTATGTTGCACTGGGGAATGTGAAAAGTGTTCATATGTAGTGAAAACCTGAGAAATCCGCCCGTTTTCGTCATTTGCTATGGTATCAGCTTAATGCCAGATCGTCATATTGCAAGCTTTTATGTCTGAAACCGTTAGATTTATCGTGTACAAAGCTATATCGCGTGCTGCGGTATGCGGAGACACTACAATCACCATAATAGAACACAGAAGAAGCTTCTAAGTTGATGTGTACCAGTGAGGAGCAGTAAAATTCAAGTTTTATTTATCGATTATTTTCTTTTTAGACGGCTTTGGTGCCTTTGACATGAGCTAGGACCTTAAGATATTGCATGAAGGGAAGACTAGGAGCTGTGTTGCACTGGGGAATGTGCAAAGTGTTATATATGTAGTGCAAACCTGAGAAATCCGCCCGTTTTCGTCATTTGCTACCGAATCAGCTTAATGCCAGATCGTCATATTGCAAGCTTTTCTCTCTGAAACCGTTACATTTATCGTGTGCAAAGCTATGTCGTGTGCTGCGTTATGCGGAGACACTAAAATCACCATAATAGAACACACAAGAAGCTTCTAAGTTGATGTGATAGCCAGTACGAAGCAGTACAATTCAAGTTTTAGTTCTGGATTATTGAATTTTTAAACGGCTTTGGTTCCTTTGAGATGAGCTAGGACCTTAAGATATTGCATAAAGGGATGTCTAAGAGAAGCGTTGCACGGGGGAATGTGAAAAGTGTTCATATGTAGAAAAAAACCTGAGATATCCGAGCGTTTTCGTCATTTGCTATCGAATCGACTTAATTTCAGATCGTCATATTACCCGCTATTCTCTCTGAAACGGTTACATTTATCGTGCGCAAAGCTTTGTCGCGTGCTGCGTTATGCGGAGACACTAAAAGCACGATAATAGAAAACAGAAGAAGCTTCTAAGTTGGTGTGATAGCCAAAACGAAGCAGTACAATACAAGTTTTAGTTATCGATTATTGACCTTTTAGACGGCTTTGGTGCCTTGGACATGAGCTAGGACCTTAAAATTTTGCATGAAGGGAGATCTAGCAGCCGCGTTGCACGGGGGAATGTGAAAAGTGTTCTTATGTAGTGAAAACCTGTGAAATCCGCCCGTTTTCGTCATTTGCTATCGAATCGACTTTTGCCAGATTGTCATATTGGCCGGTATTCTCGCAGAAAAGGTTACATTTATCGTGAGGAAAGCGATGTCGCGTGCTGCGGTATGCGGAGATACTAAAGGCACCATAATAGAACACAGACGAAGCTTCTATGTTGATGTGATAGCCAGTTAGAAGCAGTACAATTCAAGTTTTAGTTATCGATTATTGAATTTTTAGACGGCTTTGGTGCTTTGGACATGAGCTAGGACCTTAAGATTTTGCATGAAGGGAGATCTAGCAGCCGCGTTGCACGGGGGAATGTGAAAAGTGTTCTTATGTAGTGAAAACCTGTGAAATCCGCCCGTTTTCGTCATTTGCTATCGAATCGACTTTTTCCAGATCGTCATATTGGACGGTATTCTCCCAGAAAAGGTTACATTTATCGTGAGGAGAGCGATGTAGCGTGCTGCGGTATGCGGAGATACTAAAAGCACCATAATAGAACACAGAAGAAGCTTCTAAGTTGATGTGATAGCTAGTACGAAGCAGTACAATTCAAGTTTTAGATATGGATTATTTTCTTTTTAGACGGCTTTGGTTCCTTTGAGATGACCTAGGACCTTCAGATATTGCATAATGGGATGTCTAAGAGACGCGTTGCACGGGGGAATGTGAAAAGTGTTCATATGTAGAGAAAACCTGAGATATCCGAGCGTTTTCGTCATTTGCTATCGAATCGACTTAATGCCAGATCGTTATATTTGCCGCTCTTCTCTTTGATAAGGTTACATTTATCGTGTGTAAAGCTATGTCGCGTGCTGTGGTATGCGGAGACACTAAAAGCACCATAATAGAACACAGAAGAAGCATCTATGTTGATGTGATAGCTAGTACGTAGCAGTACAATTCAAGTTTTAACTATCGATTATTGACTTTTTAGACGGCTTTAGTGGCTTGGACATGAGGTAGGTCCTTAAGATTTTGCATGAGGGAGGTCTAGCAGCCGCGTTTGACGGGGGAATGTGAGAAGTGTTCATATGTAGTAGAAACCTGGGAAATCCGCCAGTTCTCCTCATTTGCTATCGAATCGACATTTGCCAGAACGTCATATTGGCGGCTCTTCTCTCAGAAACGGTTACATTTATCGTGTGCAAAGCTATGTCGCGTGTTGCGGTATGCGGAGAGACTAAAAGCACCATAATAGAACTCAGAAGAAGCTTCTAAGTCGATGTGATAGCCAGTAAGGAGCAGTAAAATTCAAGTTTTAGATATCGATTTCTGACTTTTTAGACGTCTTTGGTGCCCTGGACATGAGCTAGGACCTTAAGATTTTGCATGAGGGAGTTCTAGCAGCCGCGTTGCACATTGGAATGTGCAAAGTGTTCATATGTAGTGAAAACCTGAGATATCCGCCCGTTTAAGTCATTTGCTATCGGATCGACTTAATGCCAGATCGTTATATTGGCCGCTCTTCTCTCTGAAACGGCTACATTTATCGTGTGTAAATCTATGTCACGTGCTGTGGTATGCGGAGACAATAAAAGCACCATAATAGTACACAGAGGAAGCGTCTAAGTTGAGGCGATAGCTAGTATGAAACAGTACAATTCAACTTTTAGTTACCGACAATTAAATTTTTAGACGGCTTTGGTGCCTTGGACATGAGCTAGGACATTACGATTTTGCATGAAGGGAGGTCTAGCGACCGCGTTGGGCGGGGGAATGTGAAAAGTGTTCATATGTAGTGAAAACCTGGGAAATCCGCACGTTTTCGTCATTTGCTATCGAGTCGACTTAATGCCAGATCATCATATTGGCCGCTCTTCTCTCTGAAACGGTTACATTTATCGTGTGTAAAGCTATGTAGCTCGCTGTGGTATGCGAAGACACTAAAATCACCATAATAGAACACAGAAGAAGCTCTAAGTTGATGTGATAGCCAGTACGAAACAGTACAATTCAAGTTATTTTTATCGATTATTTTCTTTTTAGACGGCTTTGGTTCCTTTGAGATGACCTAGGACCTTCAGATATTGCATAAAGGGATGTCTAAGAGACGCGTTGCACGGGGGAATGTGAAAAGTGTTCATATTTAGAGAAAACCTAAGATATCCGAGCGTTTTCGTTATTTGCTATCGAATCGACTTAATTTCAGATCGTCAAATTGCCCGCTATTCTCTCTGAAACCGATACATTTATCGTGTACAAAGCTATGTCGCGTGCAGCCGTATGCGAAGACACTAAAATCACCATAATAGAACACAGAAGCTTCTCTAAGTTGATGTGATAGATAGTACGAGGCAGTAAATTTCAAGTTTGAGTTATCGATTATTGACTTTTTAGACGGCTTTTGTGCCTTGGACATGAGCTAGGACCATAAGATTTTGCATGAAAGCAGGTATAGCAGCCGCGTTGAACGGGGGAATGTGAAACGTGTTCATATGTTGTGAAAACCTGAGATATCAGCCCGTTTCCGTCATTTGCTATCGAATCGACTTAATGCCAGATCGTCACATTGGCGGCTCTTCTGTCTGAACGGTTGCATTTATCGTCTGCAAAGCTATGTCGCGTGCTGCGGTGTGCGGAGACACTAAAAGCACCATAGTAGAACACAGAAGAATATTCTAAGTTGATGTCATAGCCAGTAAGAAGCAGTACAAATCAAGTTTTTGTTATCGATATTGACTTGTTAGACGGCTTTGGTGCCTTGGACATGAGCTAGGACCTTATGATTTTGCATGAAGGGAGGTCTAGCAGCCGCGTTGCACGGGGGAATGTGAAAAGTGTTCATATATAGTGAAAAGCTGAGAAATCCGCCCGGTTTCGTCATTTGCTATCGAATCGACTTTTGCCAGATCGTCATATTGGCCGCTCTTTTCTCTGAAACGGTTACATTTATCGTGTGCAAAGCTTTGTCGCGTGCTGCGGTATGCGGAGACACTAAAAGCACCATAATAGAACACAGAAGAAGGTTCTAAGTTGGTGTGATAGCCAAAACGAGGCAGTACAATTCAACTTTTAGTTATCGATTATTGAATTTTTAGACGGTTTTGGTGCCTTCGACATGACCTAGGACATTACGATTTTGCATGAAGGGAGGTCTAGCAACCGCGTTGCACGGGTGAATGTGAAATGTGTTCATATGCAGTGAAAACCGGAGAAATACGCCCGTGTTCGTCATTTGCTATCGAATCGACTTAATGCCAGATCGTCATATTTCCCGCTCTTCTCTCTGAGACGGTTACATTTATCGTGTGCAAAGCTATGTCGCGTGCTGTGGTATGCGGAGACACTAAAAGCACCATAATAGAACACAGAAGAAGCTTCTAAGTCGATGTGATAGCCAGTAAGGTGCAGTAAAATTCAAGTTTTAGCTATCGATTACTGACTTTTTAGACGTCTTTGGTGCCCTGGACATGAGCTAGGACCTTAAGATTTTGCATGAGGGAGTTCTAGCAGCCGCGTTGCACATTGGAATGTGCAAAGTGTTCATATGTAGTAAAAACCTGAGAAATCCGCCGATTACGTCATTTGCTATCGAATCGACTTTTGCCAGATCGTCATATTGGCCGCTCTTCTCTCTGAAACGGTTACATTTATCGTGTGCAAAGCTATGTCGCGTGCTGCGGTATGCGGAGACACTAAAAGCACCATAATAGAACACAGAAGAAGGTTCTAAGTTGGTGTGATAGCCAAAACGAAGCAGTACAATTCAAGTTTTAGTTATCGATTATTGAATTTTTAGACGGTTTTGGTGCCTTCGACATGACCTAGGACATTACGATTTTGCATGAAGGGAGGTCTAGCAACCGCGTTGCACGGGTGAATGTGAAATGTGTTCATATGTTGTGAAAACCTGAGATATCCGCCCGTTTTCGTCATTTGCTATCGAATCGATGTAATGCCAGATCGTTATATTGGCCGCTCTTCTCTCTGAAACGGCTACATTTATCGTGTGTAAAGCTATGTCACGTGCTGTGGTATGCGGAGACAGTAAAAGCACCATAATAGAACACAGAGGAAGCTTCGAAGTTGATGTGATAGCTAGTATGAAACAGTACAATTCAACTTTTAGTTACCGATAATTGAATTTTTAGACGGCTTTGGTGCCTTCGACATGAGCTAGGACATTACGATTTTGCACGAACTGAGGTCTAGCGACCGCGTTGGGCGGGGGAATGTGAAAAGTGTTCATATGTAGTGAAAACCTGAGAAATCCGCACGTTTTCGTCATTTGCTATCGAGTCGACTTAATGCCAGATCATCATATTGGCCGCTCTTCTCTCTGAAACGGTTACATTTATCGTGTGTAAAGCTATGTAGCGTGCTGTGGTATGCGTAGACACTAAAAGCACTATAATAGAACACAGAAGAAGCTTCTAAGTTGATGTGATAGCCAGTAAGAAGCAGTAAAATTCAAATTTTAATTATCGATTATTGACTTTTTACACGGCTCTGGTGCCTTGGACATGAGCATAGACATTCAGATTTTGCATGAGGGAGTTCTAGCAGCCGCGTTGCACGGGGGAATTTGAAATGTGTTCATATGTAGTGAAAACCTGAGAAATCAGCCGATGTCGTCATTTGCTATCGAATGGACTTAATGCCAGATCGTCATACTGGCCGCTCTTCTCTCTGAAACGGGTACATTTATCGTGTGCAAAGCTTTGTCGCGTGCTGCGGTATGCGGAGACACTAAAAGCACCATAATAGAACACAGAAGAAGGTTCTAATTTGGTGTGATAGCCAAAACGAGGCAGTACAATTCAACTTTTAGTTATCGATTATTGAATTTTTAGACGGTTTTGGTGCCTTCGACATGACCTAGGACATTACGATTTTGCATGAAGGGAGGTCTAGCAACCGCGTTGCACGGGTGAATGTGAAATGTGTTCATATGCAGTGAAAACCGGAGAAATACGCCCGTGTTCGTCATTTGCTATCGAATCGACTTAATGCCAGATCGTCATATTTCCCGCTCTTCTCTCTGAGACGGTTACATTTATCGTGTGCAAAGCTATGTCGCGTGCTGCGGTATGCGGAGACACTAAAAGCACCATAATAGAACACAGAAGAAGGTTCTAAGTTGGTGTGATAGCCAAAACGAAGCAGTACAATTCAAGTTTTAGTTATCGATTATTGAATTTTTAGACGGTTTTGGTGCCTTCGACATGACCTAGGACATTACGATTTTGCATGAAGGGAGGTCTAGCAACCGCGTTGCACGGGTGAATGTGAAATGTGTTCATATGTTGTGAAAACCTGAGATATCCGCCCGTTTTCGTCATTTGCTATCGAATCGATGTAATGCCAGATCGTTATATTGGCCGCTCTTCTCTCTGAAACGGCTACATTTATCGTGTGTAAAGCTATGTCACGTGCTGTGGTATGCGGAGACAGTAAAAGCACCATAATAGAACACAGAGGAAGCTTCGAAGTTGATGTGATAGCTAGTATGAAACAGTACAATTCAACTTTTAGTTACCGATAATTGAATTTTTAGACGGCTTTGGTGCCTTCGACATGAGCTAGGACATTACGATTTTGCACGAACTGAGGTCTAGCGACCGCGTTGGGCGGGGGAATGTGAAAATTGTTCATATGTAGTGAAAACCTGAGAAATCCGCACGTTTTCGTCATTTGCTATCGAGTCGACTTAATGCCAGATCATCATATTGGCCGTTCTTCTCTCTGAAACGGTTACATTTATCGTGTGTAAAGCTATGTAGCGTGCTGTGGTATGCGTAGACACTAAAAGCACTATAATAGAACACAGAAGAAGCTTCTAAGTTGATGTGATAGCCAGTAAGAAGCAGTAAAATTCAAATTTTAATTATCGATTATTGACTTTTTACACGGCTCTGGTGCCTTGGACATGAGCATAGACATTCAGATTTTGCATGAGGGAGTTCTAGCAGCCGCGTTGCACGGGGGAATTTGAAAAGTGTTCATATGTAGTGAAAACCTGAGAAATCAGCCGATGTCGTCATTTGCTATCGAATGGACTTATTGCCAGATCGTCATACTGGCCGCTCTTCTCTCTGAAACGGGTACATTTATCGTGTGCAAATCTATGTCGCGTGCTGCGGTATGCGGAGACACTAAAAGCACCATAACAGAACACTTAAGAAGCTTCTAAGTTGATGTGATAGATAGTACGAAGCAGTAGAATTCAAGTTTAGTTATCGATTATTGATTTTATAGACGGCTTTGTTGCGTTGGGCATGAGCTAGGACCTTCAGATTTTGCATGAAGGGAGCTCTAGTAGCCGCGTTGCTCGGGGGAATGTGCAAAAGTGTTCATATGTTGTGATAATCTGAGAAACCCGCCCGTTTTCGTCATTTGCTATCGAATCGACTTAATGCCAGATCGTCAGATTAGACGCTCTTCTCTGTGATACGGTTAAATTTATCGTCTGCAAAGCTATGGCGCGTGCTGCGTATGCGGAGATACTAAAAGCACCATAGTAGAACACAGATGAAGCTTCTAAGATGATGTAATAGCCAGTAAGAAGCAGTACAACTCAAGTTTTAGCTATCGATTATCGACTTTTTACCCTTCTTTGGTGCCTTAGACATGAGCTAGGACCTCAAGATTTTGCATGGAAGGAGGCCTAGCAGCCGCATTGCACGGGAGAATGTGAAATGTGTTCATTTGTAGTAAAAACCAGAGAATTCAGTCCGTTTTCGCCATTTGTTATCGAATCGGCTTTTAGCTAGATCGTCACATTGGCCGGTCTTCTCTCTGAAACGGTTACATTTATCGACTGCAAATCTATGTCGCGTGCTGCGGTATGCGGAAACACTAATAGCAGCATAGCAGAACACATAATAGGCTTCTACGTTGATGTAATAGGCAGTAAGAAGCAGTACAATTCAAGTTTTAGTTATCGATTATTGACTTTTTACCCTTCTTTGGTGCCTAGGACTTGAGCTAGGATCTTACTATTTTGCACGAAAGAAGAACTAGCAGCCGCGGTACAAGGGAAAGTGTGAAAAGTGTTCACAAGTAGTAAAAACCTGTGAAATCCGTCCGTTTTCGTCATTTGTTATCAAATCGACTTAAAGTGAGATCGTCACATTGGCCACTCTTCACTCTGAAACGGTTACATTTATCGTCTGCAAAGCTAGGTCGCGTGCTGCGGTATGCGGAGACAATAAAAGCACTATAGTAGAACACAGATGAAGGTTCTAAGTTGATGTAATAGCCAGTAAGAAGTAGTAAAATTCAAGTTTTAGTTATCGATTATTGACTTTTTAGCCGGCTTTGGTGCCTTGGTCATGAGCTAGGACCTTAAGATTTGGCATGAATGGAGGTCTAGCAGCCGCGTGGCACGGGGGAATGTGAAATGTGTTCATATGTAGTGAAAACCTGAGAAATTCGTCCGTTTTCGTCTTTTGCTATCGAATCGACTTAATGCCAGATCGTCATATTGGCCGCTTTTCTCTCTGCAATGGTTATATTTATCATCTGCAAAACTATATCGTGTACTTCGCTATGCTTAGACACTAAAAGAACAATAGTAGAACACAGAAGAAGACTCTCAGAGGATGTAATCGGCCAGTACGAAGTATTACAATTCACATTTTACTTATCTATTATTGACTTATTAACCGGCTTTGGTTATTTGGACATGAGCTATGACCTTGAGATTGTTCATGAAACGAGGTCTGTCTGCCACGTTGCGCTGGATAATGTAAAAAGTGTTCATATGTAGTAAAAACCTGAGAAATCCTCCCGTTTTCGTCATTTCCTATTTAATCGACTTATTGCCAGATCGTCACATTGGCCGCTTTTCTCTCTGAATCTGTTACATATATCGTCTGCAAGCTTATGTCGCGTGCTGCGTTATGCGGAGACAGTCAAAGCATCACAGTAGGACACAGATGAAGCTTCTCTGTTGGTGTAATCAGCGAGAAAGAACCAGTAATAAGCAGTACAATTCAAATTTTAGCTATCATTTATTGACTTATTAGCCTGCTTTGGTACCTTGGACATGAGCTAGGGCCTTAAGATTTTGCATGAAACGCGGTCTGGACGCCACGTTACACGGGATGATGTGAAAAGTGTCCATTTGTAGTAAAAACCTGAGAAATGCGACCGTTTTCTTCATATGCTGTCGAATCGACTTATTGGCAGATCGTCACATCGGCCGCTTTACGCTCTGAGACGGTTAAATTTATAGTCTGCAAACTTATGTCGCCTGCTGCGGTTTGCGGAGACACTAAAAGCACCACAGGAGAAGACAGAAGAAGGTGTTAAGAAGATGTATTCGGCCAGTAAGAAGCAGTACAATTCAAGTTTTAGTTATCGATTACTGACTTATTAGCCGGCTTTGGTGCCTTGGACATGATCGAGGACCTCAAGCTTTTGCATCAAACGAGGTCTGAACGCCACGTTGCACGGGGAAATGTGAAACGTGTTAATATGTAGTAAAAACCTAAGAAAACCTTTCGCATTTATTTAAGTTCCGTTAGTACAATAAGAATCTGTTAAAAAACTGACTTCAATAATCATAATCTTGCTGTACAAGGGAAGTAGCTACTATTATTAACAGTATTTATCAACAGCAAATAAAACAAAAGGTAAAACAGAAAGATTATCAAACGTCTAATGGCACAGTAACTAAACTGAAAACAGTTCGCGACAATTTCTTCTGTAATTATTTCACCAGGAAACAACAAGGACACCGATTGAAGACTACTAAAGTTCCAAAATAGACCACTATACACAAACAACTAATTAGTACTTAGCTTTGGATGCGCCGCTACAGCTGCAACTGGTCAGCGCGGAATGTAAACACAGGTAAGAAGTTAAGTTGCTCGATACGAAACACTCGCAAATATCAGGTCACTACCCAAGAAAGGCGGATGTGAATGAAGAAACCATTAATAAGTATCTTATATAGTAAATATTATCACAAAAACCGTTAAAATATGTATCTGAAACCTATAAATGTATGAAAACTTAGAGAGCGATTTCACACGCACTCACGCGCCTAATCGTAATGCCAGATCGTCGCAGTGGCAGCTTTGCTCACGGAACTGTTTACATATACATCTGGAAACTTGTCATGTGCTGAGGTATGCGGTCGCACCATAAACAACAAAATAGGAGCTTCTAATTTGATGCAAGCGGCAGGTAAGAAGTAGTACTACTCAAGTTTTAGGTATCGAAAATTCAACTGTAGGCCGGTTCTGGTGTCTTGCAGTTGATAGAGGAACTTGGAACATGCCTGTCTTTTTACCCCCCCCCCCCCCCCTCCTCGTAAGATGACTGTCTATGTACACCCCCCCCCCCTCGTAATATGTCTGTCTACCTACTCACGCCTTCTGAAAATGTGTGTCTACCCACTTCCCCCTCAGAAGATGACTCTACTTATCCCCCCAACCGGAAAACGTCAGTTTTCCCAACCCCTCCCCTCCTCAGAAGATGACAGTCTACCTACACACCGTCGAAAGATACCTGTCTACCTACCCCCCCCCCCCCCCCCCCTCGTTTGGAACATGTCTGCCTACCTACCAGCCTCTCAAAATATTTCTATCTACATCCCCCACCCCCTCAGAAGATCACTCTCTACCTACTCCGCACATGGATGATGTCTGTCTCCCTAACCCACCCTTCAGAAGATGTTTGCCTACATACCCCTTCTTGGAAGATGTCTGTCTACCTACACACCTTTGGAAGAGGCCTGTCTACCTACCCCCTCCCCACCCCTTGGAAGATGTGTGCCCAGCTACCCTCCATCTAAGAAAATATTTGTCTACATACACCCCCTTCGGAAAATGTCTGTCTACCTACTACTGCTCTGATGATGTCTGTCTCCCTACCCCACCCTTCAGAAGATGTCTGCCTACCTACTACTCCATGGAAGATGTCTCTATACATACCACCTATCGGGTGATGTTTGTCTACTCGCCCCCCCCCACCCCATAAGATGCCAATCTAACATCCCCCCCTGTGAAGATGACTATCTATCGCCTAGCTCGGAAGCTACCCCAACTCAGAAGATTCCTATCTACCTGCACTTGGAAGATGACTATCTCTCCATCACCTTCAGAAGACTCTTATCTACCCCCTCAGAAGATGGCTGTCTACATACCCCACCCTCAGAATATGACTCTCTCTTATCTCCCACCCTATCTGTCTGTCTACCATTCTCACACATCGAGAGAGGTGGTACAGTGGTTAGCACACTGGACTCGCATTCGGGAGGACGACGGTTCAATCCCGTCTCCGGCCATCCTGATTTAGGTTTTCCGTGATTACCCTAAATCGTTTCAGGCAAATGCCGGGATGGTTCCTTTGAAAGGGCACGGCCAATTTCTTTCCCAATCCTTCCCTAACCCGAGCTTGCGCTCCGTCTCTAATGACCTCATTGTCGACGAGACGTTAAACACTAACCACCACCACCACCATTCTCACAATCAGAAACTGTCTGTCTACCTACCTCCCCCCCCCGAAGATGTCTGCCTATCTTCCTAGGTACCGCCATTTAGAAGGTGTCTGCCTACCTACACCCACTTCAAAAGATGTGTAACTGACTACCCCACCTCCAAAGATCTCTGTCAAACCCTCCTCCCATCCCTGGAGGATGTATGTGTGCAGACCCCCCTCTTGGAAGACATTTGACAACCGAAAAAACCGCTTTGGAAGATGTATGACTTCCTACCACTACCCTCGGAAGGTGTATGTCTACCTAGCACCCCCTCGAAGATGCCTGTCTATCTACCGAACCACGGTATATGCCTGTCTCACCCTGTCAGAGTATGTCTGTCTACATACCCCACATGGGAGATGTCTGTCTACTTACCCCCCCCCCCCTCGGAAGATGTTTGTCTACCTAGCCCCTCTTGGAAGATGTCTGCCCACATAAACACACACTCGGAATATGTATGAGTAGCCACCACTCCCCTCGGAACATGTATGTCTACCTACCCCACCTCCGGACATGTCTCTCTACCTACGCCCCCACTCATAAGTTGTGTGTCTACCAACCCACCATTTGAAGATGTCTGTCAACCTGGCCCTCCCTCAGAAAATGTCTGTCTACCTGCCCACCTTGGAATATTTATGTCTACCAAAACCCGGAGGATGTCTGTCTACCCAACACCCCCCTCAGAAGATGATTGTCTACCTACCCCCAGAAGATTTCAGTCTACCTGCACCCCCTCACTTCTGAAAGACGCCTGTCAATCAACCCCTCCAACAGAAAATGTCTGTCTACCTACCGCCCCTCGAAAGTTGTATGTCTACCACCCGTCCTCGGGAGATGTCTGTCTACCTACCCCCCTTCAGAAGATGTCTATCTACCTACCCCCCACCCCCTTGGTAAATGCCTGTCTACCCAACCCCCTTTCGGGAAAAGTATGTCTACCTATCCCCACTCGGAAGATGGCTGTCTACCTACCACCTCCCTCTGAATATGTCTGTATATCGAACCCGACCTCGGAATATGATTTTCCACCTACTGCATGGGAGATGTCAGTCCACCTGCACCCCACTTCGTAAAATGCCTGTCTACTTTCCACCCCTTGGGAAGATGTCTATCATCCCACCTCGGAAGATGTCTGTCTACCTACCCCCCTCTGAACATGATTGCCTACTGAACCACAACTCAGAAGATGATTGTCTACTGACCACCCAGAAGATGGAAGCCTACCTGCCCCCTCCCACTACAACAGAAGATGACCATCCATCTAACCCCCTTGGTGGATGTCTGTTCATCTCCCCCCCCCCCCCTTGGAGGACTTTGTCTTCCTACCCCCTCGGAAGATGTATGTATTCCATTCGCCCCTCAGAAGATTTTTGTCTACCTACCCTGCCTTGGTATATGTATGTCTTCCTACACCCCCTCATACGATGTCTGCATACCTACCCCCCTCGGAAGAAGTCTATCATCCCTCTGTTAGAGAATTTCTGTCTACCTTGCCCCCCCCCCCCCCCTCGGAAGATATATGTCTTCATAT